>NC_053394.1:8461232-8775232 GCF_905171765.1 Bufo bufo | reverse complement strand
CTAAGCATACCACCTCATCAGTGAAGCATGGTGGTGGTAGTGTCATGGCGTGGGCATGTATGGCTGCCAATGGAACTGGTTCTCTTGTATTTATTGATGATGTGACTGCTGACAAAAGCAGCAGGATGAATTCTGAAGTGTTTCGGGCAATATTATCCTCCTATTCAGCCAAATGCTTCAGAACTCATTGGACGGCTCTTCACAGTGCAGATGGACAATGACCCAAAGCATACTGCAAAAGCAACCAAAGAGTTTAAGGGAAAGAAGTGGAATGTTCTGCAATGGCCGAGTCAATCACCGAACCTGAATCCGATTGAGCATTTCACTTGCTGAAGACAAAACTGAAGGGAAATGCCCCAAGAACAAGCAGGAACTGAAGACAGTTGCAGTAGAGGCCGGGCAGAGCGTCACCAGGGATGAGACCAGCGTCTGGTGATGTCTATGCGTTCCAGACTTCAGGCTGTAATTGACTGCAAAGGATTTGCAACCAAGTATTAAAAAGTGAAAGTTTGATTTATGATTATTATTCTGTCCCATTACTTCTGGTCCCTTAACAAGTGGGAGGCACATATGGAAACTGCTGTAATTCCTGCACCGTTCACCTGATTTGGATGTAAATGCCCTCAAATTACAGCTGACAGTCTGCAGGTAAAGCACATCTTGTTTGTTTCATTTCAAATCCATTGTGGTGGCGTATAGAGCCAAAAATGTTAGAATTGTGTCTATGTCCCAAAATTTATGGACCTGACTGTATATTCCTGTACATAGGAGTAGTATTATAGTAGTTATATTCTTGTACATAGGAGGCAGTATTATAGTAGTTATATTCTTGTACATAGGAGCAGTATTATAGTAGTTATATTCTTGTACATAGGAGCAGTATTATAGAAGTTATATTCTTGTACATAGGAGGCAGTATTATAGTAGTTATATTCTTGTACATAGGAGGCAGTATTATAGTAGTTATATTCTTGTACATAGGAGCAGTATTATAGTAGTTATATTCCTGTACATAGGAGCAGTATTATAGTAGTTATATTCTTGTACATAGGAGCAGTATTATAGAAGTTATATTCTTGTACATAGGAGCAGTATTATAGTAGTTATATTCTTGTACATAGGAGCAGCATTATGTGCCTCCCTCACAGTAGTAATGCTAAATATGTGTCCCCTCACAGTAGTAATGCCCAGATATGTGCCTCCCTCACAGTAGTAATGGCCAGTTATGTGCCCCCTCACAGTAGTAATGGCCAGTTATGTGCCCCCTCACAGTAGTAATGCCCAGATTATGTGCCCCTCACAGTAGTAATGCCAGATTATGTGCCCCTCACAGTAGTAATGCCCAGATATGTGTCCCCCTCACAGTAGTAATGCCAGATTATGTGTCCCCTCACAGTAGTAATGCCAGATTATGTGCCCCTCATAGTAGTAATGCCAGATTATGTGCCCCCTCACAATAGTAATGCCAGATTATGTGCCCCCTCACAGTAGGAATGCCAGATTATATGTCTCTCACAGTAGTTTTGCCAGATTATGTACCCCTTCACAGTATTTATGCCCAGTTATGTGGCCCCTCAAAGTAGATATGCCCAGATATGTGTCCCCTCAGAATGGTCATGCCAGATTATGTGCCCCTCACATTAGATATGCCCACATATGTGCCCCTCACAGTAGTTATGCCAGATTACGTGCCCCCTCATGGTAGTTTTGCCTTCATATGTGCCCCCTCATAGTTATGCCTTCATATTTGCCCCCTCACAGTAGTTATGGCAGATTAGGTGCCCCCTCAAATTAGTTATGGCAGATTAGGTGCCCCTCAGTAGAGATGCCCACTTTTGTGCCCCCTCACTCTAGTTGTGCCCATCAACCCCCCCCCCCCTGCCCCCAGTCTGCAGTGTTAGAAAAAACAAACAAACACATACTTACCTTCTTCCCTGATGACAGGCTCCCACACTCATCGCGCTGCTGGCTGTGCTGAAGGCAGATTCCCGGGTTTTCAGCTCTCCTCCCACAGCCAGCAGCGCGATGTGGGGCCAGCAGGGGGAGCTCCTGAGCTCTGAAGATCAGTGAAGCAGGGAGGAGAGAGGTTTCCCTGCTTCACTATGGAAACGGAACTGCCTGGCCGGGTGTGAGTGAGTGAGTGCGCGCTCCCCCCCTCCCCCATATTATACATGTAATGGAGGCATGGAGCCCTGAATTGCCACTGTACTTCATGCCGGGCCCCATCAGAGCGCTCCATTACATGCGAGTATAGCGGGGCCCCTGCCAGAGGCCTGGGGGGGTCCACAGGCGGCCAGGCCCCCTGGAGTACTGGGCCTGGTCCCAACTGCGACCCCTGTATGTATGCCAGTGCCTGCTGGGACTTGTGGTGTAGGTCTCTGTTGCATGGTGCCGGTTGTTGTGATTGCTTCCCTCTGTGTGTATCACCCGCTTGGAAGGAGGCGCTTGCAGCCTGCAGGACAGGCCGTGTCCTCTGCCGGGGCTCATCTGGAGTACTATTAGAAGATCTGGGCTCCAGTTCAGTACTCTGCTCATATGTGACAAACCGCTCCTGGTTCCTATAGGACTCTTCCAGGGGCCCCATCTTCTCCAGGACACAGTCCATCTCCCTCACCACCCCAGCCAGCTCTAAGCTCAGTGAGTGCAGTCTGCCATCATACAAGGTCTTACCAGGGCCGTCATCAGGGGGGTAAAGCTGATACCCCAGTAAGGGGCCCGGACCCCGGGGGGGCCCGGCCGTTCCCAAGCCATATAATTTTTTTTGTTGTGTCAGTGTGTTAACTTTAAAATCAGTGCTAATCTCTTTACTATCTTACACTGACTGTGGTAACAGTCAGAGCGCCTGCTCCTTCCACTAAGCGGCGCAGGCGCGTGACGTCAGTGAGTGAGCGCTGCCGCCCGCACTGCCTGTTACTGGAGGGAGCTGAATGTAAGGTAGACTAGCGTCTAGTTTTCTGCCAGTATTGATAGGTGCATCATTTATGTGGTTTTTGCCACTGTCCGGTTGTTGTATAATTCAGTCCTACAGTAAGTCCTGGGGTATCTGAATTAGGCTACTTTCACACTAGCGTTCAGAGCGGATCCGTCTGATGTTTCATCAGACGGATCCGCTCCGATAATGCAGACGTTCGCATCCGTTCAGAACGGATGCGTCTGCATTAAAACTTAGAAAATTTTCTAAGTGTGAAAGTTGTCTGAGCGGATCCGTTCAGACTTTACATTGAAAGTCAATGGGGAACGGATCCGCTTGAAGATTGAGCCATTTGGTGTCATCTTCAAGCGGATCCGTCCCCATTGACTTCCATTATAAGTCTGGACGGATCCGCTCGCCTCCGCACGGCCAGGCGGACACCCGAACGCTGCAAGCAGCGTTCAGGTGTCCGCTCACTGAGCGGAGCGGAGGCTGAGCGCTGGCAGGCGGATGCATTCTCAGTGGATCCGCCTCCACTGAGAATGCATTGGGGCCAGACGGATGCGTTCGGGGCCGCTCGTGAGCCCCTTCAAACGGTGCGCTCGAGCGGACACCCGAACGCTAGTGTGAAAGTAGCCTAACACGAGGCACAGTTAGGACTTGGGAAAGGAGCCCGCTATAAGCAAAGTCCAGCTCTGCAGTGTTGTGCACAACAAGTGTCATTACAGATTAGAGGCAATGGGCTTGGTAAGCAGATCGTCTCTATTCATGGCAAAAGACTCAATCGCGTAACTAGAAGGTCTATCTGGCATCTGATGTTGCATCCAAACCCGACTAGTAAAGAGATGAGCGCTGATTTTAAGTTACTGTCTGCAGGATACCGATTACAGTTTATAAATGTATATACTACTGTGAGCGGCGGGGAGGGGGATCTATGGATGACAGCACTGTTATTGGGGGGGGGATCCGTGGTTGACACTGTTATTGGGGGGGGGATCTGTGGATGACACTGTTATGGAGGGGATCTGTGGATGACACTGTTATGGAGGGGGATCTGTGGATGACACTGTTATGGGGGATCTGTGGATGACACTGTTATGGAGGGGATCTGTGGATGACACTGTTATGGAGGGGGATCTGTGGATGACACATAGCATAAGATGCTATATATGGTATGTGTCATCCACAGATCCACCTCCCCATAACAGTATCATCCACAGATCCCCCATAACAGTGCCATCCACAGATCCCCTGCATAAGTGTCATACACAGATCTCCCCCATAATAGTGTCATCCACAGAACACTGTCATGGGGTGGATCTGTGGATGACACATATAGCATAAGATGCTATATACGGTATGTATCATCCACAGATCCCCCCCATAACGGTGCCATCCACAGATCCCCCTCCATAACAGTGCCATCCACATATCCCCCTCCATAACGGTGCCATCCACAGATCCCCATCCATAACGGTGCCATCCACAGATCCCCCTCCATAACAGTGCCATCCACATATCCCCCTCCATAACGGTGCCATCCACAGATCCCCGTCCATAACGGTGCCATCCACAGATCCCCCATAACAGTGACTGGAGCAGACCTGCTGATAAACACACCTAGGCCACCACCAGTCAAGGTAAAAACTTACAGTTGTCAATAATGTAATGTAGTGTAGGGGGCCATGTAATGTGTTGTGGCCAAAATGGCACAGATGACCAACAAGAATATCTAAAATTAGCTGGTCAAGGAAAATGTTGCATGAAACAATCATTAAATAGGTGGCCGACAAAAAGGGGTGGGTTAAAGGGTGTGGTCAATGGGCTGAGTCAAGGGGGGCGGCAAAATTAGATTTCAGTGTAAGATAGTAAAGAGATGAGCACTGATTTTAAAGTTAACACACTGACACAAAAAAAAAAGCTGTGTAAGGGGCCCCAAAATTTCTGATGGCAGCCCTGGGTCTTACTCTTAGGGTTTGCAGTCTTAACCACTTCAGCCCCCTATAGCTTAAACACCCTGAAAGACCAGGCCACTTTTTACACTTCTGACCTACACTACTTTCACCGTTTATTGCTCGGTCATGCAACTTACCACCCAAATGAATTTTACCTCCTTTTCTTCTCACTAATAGAGCTTTCATTTGGTGGTATTTCATTGCTGCTGACATTTTTACTTTTTTTTGTTATTAATTGAAATTTAACGATTTTTTTGCAAAAAAATGACATTTTTCACTTTCAGTTGTAAAATTTTGCAAAAAAAACGACATCCATATATAAATTTTGCTCTAAATTTATTGTTCTACATGTCTTTGATAAAAAAAAAAATGTTTGGGTAAAAAAAAAAAATGGTTTGGGTAAAAGTTATAGCGTTTACAAACTATGGTACAAAAATGTGAATTTCCGCTTTTTGAAGCAGCTCTGACTTTCTGAGCACCTGTCATGTTTCCTGAGGTTCTACAATGGCCAGACAGTACAAACACCCCACAAATGACCCCATTTCGGAAAGTAGACACCCTAAGGTATTCGCTGATGGGCATAGTGAGTTCATAGAACTTTTTATTTTTTGTCATAAGTCAGCGGAAAATTATGATTTTTTTTTTTTTTTTTTCTTACAAAGTCTCATATTCCACTAACTTGTGACAAAAAATAAAAACTTCCATGAACTCACTATGCCCATCAGCGAATATCTTGGGGTGTCTTCTTTCCAAAATGGGGTCACTTGTGGGGTAGTTATACTGCCCTGGCATTCTAGGGGCCCAAATGTGTGGTAAGGAGTTTGAAATCAAAATCTGTAAAAATTGGCCGGTGAAATCCGAAAGGTGCTCTTTGGAATATGGGCCCCTTTGCCCACCTAGGCTGCAAAAAAGTGTCACACATGTGGTATCTCCGTACTCAGAAGAAGTTGGGGAATGTGTTTTGGGGTGTCATTTTACATATACTCATGCTGGTTGAGAGAAATATCTCGGCAAAAGACAACTTTGTATAAAAAAATGGGAAAAGTTGTCTTTTGCCAAGATATTTCTCTCACCCAGCATGGGTATATGTAACATGACACCCCAAAACACATTGCCCAACTTCTCCTGAGTACGGGGATACCACATGTGTGACACTTTTTTGCAGCCTAGGTGGGCAAAGGGGCCCACATTCCAAAGAGCACCTCTCGGATTTCACCGGCCATTTTTTACAGATTTTGATTTCAAACCACTTCTCACGCATTCGTCCCCTAAAATGCCAGGGCAGTATAACTACCCCACAAGTGACCCCATTTTGGAAAGAAGACACCCCAAGGTATTTCGTGATGGGCATAGTGAGTTCATGGAAGTTTTTATTTTTTGTCACAAGTTAGTGGAATATGAGACTTTGTAAGGAAAAAAAAAAATCAGCATTTTCCGCTAACTTGTGACAAAAAATATAAAATTCTAGGAACTCGCCATGCCCCTCACGGAATACCTTGGGGTGTCTTCTTTCCAAAATGGGGTCACTTGTGGGGTAGTTTTACTGCCCTGGCATTTTCCAGGGGCCCTAATGTGTGGTAAATAGGTAAATGACCTGTGAAATCCTAAAGGTGCTCTTTGGAATGTGGGCCCCTTTGCCCACCTAGGCTGCAAAAAAGTGTCACACATGTGGTATCGCCGTACTCAGGAGAAGTTGGGGAATGTGTTTTGGGGTGTCATTTTACATATACCCATGCTGGGTGAGATAAATATCTTGGTCAAATGCCAACTTTGTATAAAAAAATTGGAAAAGTTGTCTTTTGCCAAGATATTTCTCTCACCCAGCATGGGTATATGTAAAATGACACCCCAAAACACATTGCCCAACTTCTCCTGAGTACAGCGATACCACATGTGTGACACTTTTTTGCAGCCTAGGTGGGCAAAGGGGCCCACATTCCAAAGAGCACCTTTCGGATTTCACCGGCCATTTTTTACAGATTTTGATTTCAAACCACTTCTCACGCATTCGGCCCTAAAATGCCAGGGCAGTATAACTAACCCACAAGTGACCCCATTTTGGAAAGAAGACACCCCAAGGTATTTCGTGATGGGCATAGTGAGTTCATGGAAGTTTTTATTTTTTGTCACAAGTTAGTGGAATATGAGACTTTGTAAGAAAAAAAAAATCCCAAAAAAATCATCATTTTCCGCTAACTTGTGACAAAAAATATAAAATTCTAGGAACTCGCCATGCCCCTCACGGAATACCTTGGGGTGTTTTCTTTCCAAAATGGGGTCACTTGTGGGGTAGTTATACTGCCCTGGCATTTTCCAGGGGCCCTAATGTGTGGTAAGTAGGTAAATGACCTGTGAAATCCTAAAGGTGCTCTTTGGAATATGGGCCCCTTTGCCCACCTAGGCTGCAAAAAAGTGTCACACATGTGGTATCGCCGTATTCAGGAGAAGTTGGGCAATGTGTTTTGGGGTGTCTTTTTACATATACTCATGCTGGGTGAGAGAAATATCTCGGCAAAAGACAACTTTTCCCATTTTTTATACAAAGTTGGCATTTGACCAAGATATTTATCTCACCCAGCATGGGTATATGTAAAATGACACCCCAAAACACATTGCCCAACTTCTCCTGAGTACGGCGATACCACATTTGTGACACTTTTTTGCAGCCTAGATGCGCAAAGGGGCCCACATTCATTTTATGAGGGCATTTTTAGACATTTGGATCCCAGACTTATTCTCACGCTTTAGGGCCCCTAGAATGCCAGGGCAGTATAAATACCCCACATGTGACCCCATTTTGGAAAGAAGACACCCCAAGGTATTCAATGAGGGGCATGGCGAGTTCATAGAAATTATTTTTTTTTGGCACAAGTTAGCGGAAATTGATATTTATTTATTTTTTCTCACAAAGTCTCCCTTTCCGCTAACTTGGGACAAAAATTTCAATCTTTCATGGACTCAATATGCCCCTCACGGAATACCTTGGGGTGTCTTCTTTCCGAAATGGGGTCACATGTGGGGTATTTATACTGCCCTGGCATTCTAGGGGCCCTAAAGCGTGAGAAGAAGTCTGGGATCCAAATGTCTAAAAATGTTTACGCATTTGGATTCCGTGAGGGGTATGGTGAGTTCATGTGAGATTTTATTTTTTGACACAAGTTAGTGGAATATGAGAAAAAAAAAGAAAAAATTCCGCTAACTTGGGCCAAAAAAATGTCTGAATGAAGCCTTACAGGGGGGGTGATCAATGACAGGGGGGTGATCAATGACAGGGGGGTGATCAGGGAGTCTATATGGGGTGATCACCCCCCTGTCATTGATCACCCCCCTATAAGGCTCCATTCAGATGTCCGTATGTGTTTTGCGGATCCGATCCATGTATCAGTGGATCCGTAAAAATCATACAGACATCTGAATGCAGCCTTACAGGGGGGTGATCAATGACAGGGGGGTGATCAATGACAGGGGGGTGATCAGGGAGTCTATATGGGGTGATCACCCCCCTGTCATTGATTACCCCCCTATAAGGCTCCATTCAGATGTCCGTATGTGTTTTGCGGATCCGATCCATGTATCAGTGGATCCGTAAAAATCATACAGACATCTGAATGCAGCCTTACAGGGGGGTGATCAATGACAGGGGGGGTGATCAGGGAGTCTATATGGGGTGATCACTCCCCTGTAAGGCTCCATTCAGACGTCCGTATGTGTTTTGCGGATCCGATCCATCTATCAGTGGATCCGTAAAAATCATACGGACGTCTGAATGGAGCCTTACAGGGGGGTGATCAATGACAGGGGGGTGATCAGGGAGTCTATATAGGGTGATCAGGGGTGATCAAGGGTGAATAAGGGGTTAATAAGTGACAGGGAGGGGGGGTGTAGTGTAGTGGTGCTTGGTGCAACATATTACTCCGGTGGTCGTTCCAAGCAAAAGGGACCACCAGAGGACCAGGTAGCAGATATATTAGATGCTGTTATCAAGACAACGATCGCCGCTGGCAGGCTGGAGATCCACTCGCTTACCTTCCGTTCCTGTGAGCGCGCGCGCCTATGTGCGCGCGTTCACAGGAAATCTCGCGTCTCGCGAGATGATGCGTATATGCGTCTACGAGGAATGAATCAACCACCTTCCGGACGCGTCTGTGCGTTAGGCGGTCTGGAGGTGGTTAAAGGGAACCTGTCATGTGGATATTTGATTATAATCTAACTAATTATATACAATCATTAACTACTAAAAAGTGCCTTAGATGTATTCACTTACTGGTGTGACAGATGGTTATCTCATAATATACACACAAAGATGCTGCATGCTAATGAGCTGATTTGAGTCCAGCGTGATGTCATGGAGTCCAGCGTATATTTAATTCAGAGCTATAGCCACTCCCCTGCTAACCTGCTGCTGGTTCATATGGAAACAAACTGTCATTCAGCAGCAGGTGGGCGGGGAGAGTCAGGAGCTCATGAATATTCATGACTCATCATTATCAGCTGGAGCTTTTCAATACAAGATGTTGGCAGATTGACCGGGTCAGTTAAAGAAAGTGACCCAGCATTGTGCTAAGAGAATCAATCACTTCAGGGGCGTACATAAAAATCACTGGGCCCCAAAGCAGGAATCTAAATTGGGCCCCCATTCCCCTTTTATAGCCCCTCCTTTTGTTCCATGAACTATTCTTGCTGCTGCGTTTTATAATTTATGCCATCAGGGCCAGATTGGGATTACAAAACAGGCCTGGCACACAAAAGAGGTATAATAGATGCAGTGTGTACAGGTATATAGTGTATTCCCTAGTGTTCTGATATGTGAGGTACAGGGTATAATATATGCAGTGTATACAGGTATACAGTATATACAGTAGTGTAATATGTGAGGTACGAGGTATAATAGATGCAGTGTGTACAGATATATAGTAAATACAGCAGTGTACTGATATGTGAGGTACGAGGTGTCAATACACTGCTGTATTTACTATATATCTGTACACACTGCATCTATTATACCCTGTACCTCACATATCAGTACACTGCTGTATATACTATATATCTGTACACACTGCATCTATTATACCTCGTACCTCACATATCAGTACACTGCTGTATTTACTATATATCTGTACACACTGCATCTATTATACCTCGTACCTCACATATCAGTACACTGCTGTATATACTATATATCTGTACACTGCATCTATTATACCTCGTACCTCACATATCAGTACACTGCTGTATATACTATATATCTGTACACTGCATCTATTATACCTCGTACCTCACATATCAGCACACTCCTGTATATACTATATATCTGTACACACTGCCTCTATTATACCTCGTACCTCCCATATCAGTACACTGCTGTATATACTATATATCTGTACACACTGCCTCTATTATACCTTGTACCTCCCATATCAGTACACTGCTGTATATACTATATATCTGTACACACTGCATCTATTATACCTCGTACCTCACATATCAGTACACTGCTGTATATACTATATATCTGTACACACTGCATCTATTATACCTTGTACCTCACATATCAGTACACTGCTGTATATACTATATATCTGTACACACTACATCTATTATACCTCGTACCTCACATATCAGTACACTGCTGTATATACTATATATCTGTACACACTGCATCTATTATACCTCGTACCTCACATATCAGTACACTGCTGTATATACTATATATCTGTACACACTACATCTATTATACCTTGTACCTCACATATCAGTGCACTGCGGTATATACTATAGATCTGTACATATTGCATGTATAATACTGTGTAATATATGCAGTGTGTGTGTATGTATGTGTGTGTATATATATATATATATATATATATATATATACACAGAGCAGTGTATTGATGTGAGACATAGAAGGTATAATACTGCAGATGCAGTGTTTACAGAAATATGTGGTCAGTTATACATTATGGTCACTGTGAGGTACATGAGGTTGTGCTCACTGTAACTGTCTGAAGTATTATATATGAGTGAGCAATGAGTAAAAACAGGGCATGGAGGGGGGGTAAATGATGAAAAGTGGAGGACCTCCTCTTACCACTCCATTCCAGTCTGTATGGATCAATGCAGAGCTGCTTGTGAACTTCTAATACTTGCTGTTAGGGGTTGAAGGACCTGTGATGATGTCATCACAGGTCCTGGCAGATATACCTTTGAAACCTAGGAACTACACCATTTTGGTGCAGTTCCTTTGCTAGATTCTGCAGGACCTGTGATGTTGAAGATGATGTCATCACAGGTCCTGGCAGATGCACTGTTCTAACCTGGGAACTACACTTTACACTGTGCAGTTCCCTTACAGGACCTGTGATGACATCATCAAAGGTCCTGTAGCTTTAGAAAGATAAACAGGAGCAATTAGGGGGCGGGGCCTCTCCTCCACTTCGGGTCCCATAGCAGCTGCTGTGGTCTGCCTATATGGTAGGTACGCCACTGAGTCACTTATTTATGTTGCCCTTAGTTAGGACACCATAAAACTGGTGACAGGTTCCCTTTAAGTTTATACAGACAGTTGGTCTGCATCTGCAGCATTTCCTTATGGTTGTTCAGCTCCCCCATTCTCCTCACCAGCCCTGGGATCTTCTCCACCATCTGCAGCTCAGGTGCACGTGTCGTCTCCTTCACCTGGGGTCTTGGTTTGGGCAAAGTCTGAGGCTGCTTGAACTCAGTCCTTCAGCTTCCCCATTCCTGGTTTGATGGTCTCATCACTGGCTCCAGAGTCTGCACCTGAGAGAGTCCTGGAGGCTCCTGGAGCATTTGCTGCAGGTTTCCCCAAGACCATCTCCACAGCATGCTTGATGCTCCCACCACCAGCCTGAGATCTTGTGCGGCCTGAGCACGCCATGTTGGACACCAGATCACGCTGCTGCAGGTTCTCCTGCAATGTCAGTCTCTCCAGGGAGGTTCTGCGCTGTCTGTGAGCTGGAGGGTGAGCTGCACACCTGCTGCATGGGACGAGCTCTGTCCTCCATGCTGGGCTCCTTGCTGGATGTTCTTTGTACTTTTTAAATTTCCATCAAAGGATTCTTTTTAGGAGTCACTTGCTTCTCCAGGATTTTGTAGACCTTGCATGGCTGACTGATTCACTTCACTTTTCTTAAATGTAGTTGATGCTGTTCCTTCTTTCTTTGCTTTTCTTATTTCCATTTCTTCATTTGTCTTTCTGGAGCTTGAACTACTTCCATCCTGAGCATTTCTTCACACAGAGTTAACTTTTGGATTTGCATCCACAATTGGAAGGGTCTGAAAGGCCTGGAAGCCTGGGCCTTGCTTGGGGAACTTTCCCACCCACGGTGTCCCCTCCCTGGGCTTTCTCCAGACATCAGGAGAGCTACAACACACAACCTCTCAGCTAGGAGACAGTATTATAGTAGTTCTATTCTTGTACATAGGAGACAGTGTTATAGTAGTTCTATTCTTGTACATATGAGACAGTATTATAGTAGTTATATTCTTGTACATAGGAGCAGTATTATAGTAGTTATATTCTTGTACATAGGAGACAGTATTACAGGGAGTGCAGAATTATTAGGCAAATGAGTATTTTGACCACATCATCCTCTTTATGCATGTTGTCTTACTCCAAGCTGTATAGGCTCGAAAGCCTACTACCAATTAAGCATATTAGGTGATGTGCATCTCTGTAATGAGAAGGGGTGTGGTCTAATGACATCAACACCCTATATCAAGTGTGCATAATTATTAGGCAAAATGGGTCAAAAGAAGGACTTGACAGGCTCAGAAAAGTCAAAAATAGTGAGATATCTTGCAGAGGGATGCAGCACTCTTAAAATTGCAAAGCTTCTGAAGCGTGATCATCGAACAATCAAGCGTTTCATTCAAAATAGTCAACAGGGTCGCAAGAAGCAGGTGGAAAAACCAAGGCGCAAAATAACTGCCCAGCTGCCAAGATGCCACTTGCCACCAGTTTGGCCATATTTCAGAGCTGCAACATCACTGGAGTGCCCAAAAGCACAAGGTGTGCAATACTCAGAGACATGGCCAAGGTAAGAAAGGCTGAAAGACGACCACCACTGAACAAGACACACAAGCTGAAACGTCAAGACTGGGCCAAGAAATATCTCAAGACTGATTTTTCTAAGGTTTTATGGACTGATGAAATGAGAGTGAGTCTTGATGGGCCAGATGGATGGGCCCGTGGCTGGATTGGTAAAGGGCAGAGAGCTCCAGTCCGACTCAGACGCCAGCAAGGTGGAGGTGGAGTACTGGTTTGGGCTGGTATCATCAAAGATGAGCTTGTGGGGCCTTTTCGGGTTGAGGATGGAGTCAAGCTCAACTCCCAGTCCTACTGCCAGTTTCTGGAAGACACCTTCTTCAAGCAGTGGTACAGGAAGAAGTCTGCATCCTTCAAGAAAAACATGATTTTCATGCAGGACAATGCTCCATCACACGCGTCCAAGTACTCCACAGCGTGGCCGGCAAGAAAGGGTATAAAAGAAGAAAATCTAATGACATGGCCTCCTTGTTCACCTGATCTGAACCCCATTGAGAACCTGTGGTCCATCATCAAATGTGAGATTTACAAGGAGGGAAAACAGTACACCTCTCTGAACAGTGTCTGGGAGGCTGTGGTTGCTGCTGCACGCAATGTTGATGGTGAACAGATCAAAACACAGACAGAATCCTTGGATGGCAGGCTTTTGGGTGTCCTTGCAAAGAAAGGTGGCTATATTGGTCACTGATTTGTTTTTGTTTTGTTTTTGAATGTCAGAAATGTATATTTGTGAATGTTGAGATGTTATATTGGTTTCACTGGTAAAAATAAATAATTGAAATGGGTATATATTTGTTTTTTGTTAAGTTGCCTAATAATTATGCACAGTAATAGTCACCTGCACACACAGATATCCCCCTAAAATAGCTAAAACTAAAAACAAACTAAAAACTACTTCCAAAAATATTCAGCTTTGATATTAATGAGTTTTTTGGGTTCATTGAGAACATGGTTGTTGTTCAATAATAAAATTAATCCTCAAAAATACAACTTGCCTAATAATTCTGCACTCCCTGTATAGTAGTTATATTCTTGTACATAGGAGCAGTATTATAGTAGTTATATTCCTGTACATAGGAGCAGTATTATAGTAGTTATATTCTTGTACATAGGAGGCAGTATTATAGTAGTTATATTCTTGTACATAGGAGCAGTATTATAGTAGTTATATTCTTGTACATAGTAGGCAGTATTATAGTAGTTATATTCTTGTACATAGGAGCAGTATTATAGTAGTTATATTCTAGTACATAGGAGCAGTATTATAGTAGTTATATTCTTGTACATAGAAGCGGTATTATAGTAGTTATATTCTTGTACATAGGAGGCAGTATTATAGTAGTTATATTCTTGTATATAGGAGCAGTATTATAGTAGTTATATTCTTGTACATAGGAGGCAGTATTATAGTAGTTATATTCTTGTACATAGAAGGCAGTATTATAGTAGTTATATTCTAGTACATAGGAGCAGTATTATAGTAGTTATATTCTTGTACATAGGAGCAGTATTATAGTAGTTATATTCTTGTACATAGGAGCAGTATTATAGTAGTTATATTCTTGTACATAGGAGTCAGTATTATAGTAGTTATATTCTTGTACATAGGAGGCAGTATTATAGTAGTTATATTCCTGTACATAGGGGGCAGTATTATAGTAGTTATATTCTTGTACATAGGAGCAGTATTATAGTAGTTATATTCTTGTACATAGGAGCAGTATTATAGTAGTTATATTCTTGTACATAGGAGCAGTATTATAGTAGTTATATTCTTGTACATAGGAGGCAGTAGTATAGTAGTTATATTCTTGTACATAGGAGCAGTATTATAGTAGTTATATTCTTGTACATAGGGGGCAGTATTATAGTAGTTATATTCTTGTACATAGTTGCAGTATTATAGTAGTTATATTCTTGTACATAGGGGGCAGTATTATAGTAGTTATATTCTTGTACATAGGAGCAGTATTATAGTAGTTATATTCTTGTACATAGGAGCAGTATTATAGTAGTTATATTCTTGTATATAGGAGCAGTATTATAGTGGTTATATTCTTGTACATAGGAGCAGTATTATAGTAGTTATATTCTTGTACATAGGAGCAGTATTATAGTAGTTATATTCTTGTACATAGGAGCAGTATTATAGTAGTTATATTCTTGTACATAGGAGGCAGTATTATAGTAGTTATATTCTTGTACATAGGGGGCAGTATTATAGTAGTTATATTCTTGTACATAGGAGCAGTATTATAGTAGTTATATTCTTGTACATAGGAGCAGTATTATAGTAGTTATATTCTTGTACATAGGAGCAGTATTATAGTAGTTATATTCTTGTACATAGGAGCAGTATTATAGTAGTTATATTCTTGTATATAGGAGCAGTATTATAGTAGTTATATTCTTGTACATAGGAGGCAGTATTATAGTGGTTATATTCTTGTACACAGGAGGCAGTATTATAGTAGTTATATTCTTGTACATAGGAGGCAGTATTATAGTAGTTATATTCTTGTACATAGGAGCAGTATTATAGTAGTTATATTCCTGTACATAGGGGGCAGTATTATAGTAGTTATATTCTTATACATAGGAGGCAGTATTATAGTAGTTATATTCTTGTACATAGGAGCAGTATTATAGTAGTTATATTCTTGTACATAGGAGCAGTATTATAGTAGTTATATTCTTGTACATAGGAGCAGTATTATAGTAGTTATATTCTTGTACATAGGAGCAGTATTATAGTAGTTATATTCTTGTACATAGGAGCAGTATTATAGTAGTTATATTCTTGTACATAGGAGGCAGTATTATAGTAGTTATATTCTTGTACATAGGAGGCAGTGGTGGTGGTAGGGGCACTGGTAAACATGGTGGCAGTGGCACTTGGGACAAATACAGAGCAGGGGTGGGGCAAGAAGCCCATAATGACAGTCTGATAAAAGTGGTGGCAAAGATGAGGACTATGTTGGAAGACAGAAGCATTGGCTTGTGCAAGAGCAAAATAATACATGGGCAACCAAGCACAAGCGTAGGCACCACAGCTCTCTTGAACTACATGACACAGCATCACCCCATCCCGTGGGCAAACAAAGGTGGCAGCCAGCCACCACAAAAGGATTTCCTCCATTCTCCCAGTCCCCCATGCATCAGCCAGGCCGTATCCACGGGCAGTATGGTGTCTTTTATCATCCTCACTTTCTGCCTCTCCCGCTCAGACTCCTCCTCTGCTCTATCATCAGCCATCGATAATGGAATGTGTCGTCAAGAAACAACCCTACACGCCCAGCAATCTGCTGGAGTGTAAGTTTAATTCCCACCTGACCAAGTTGCTGGAGGTGCAGTCAATGCCATACCAGTTAGTCAGGTCTGTTTCCTTTAGGGAGCTGATGGCATGCGCTGAGCCTCACTGGTAGATACCTAGCCAACAATATTTCTCCCAAAAAAGCCATCCCTGCCTTGTACTCTCATGTGTCAGAGAACGTGGGCCGCTCCCTGAAATTGTCGCTGTGTGGAAAGGTTCACGCCATGGTGGACACCTGAAGCAGCTCTTATGGACAGGGACAGTACATGTCTTTCATGGCCCGGGTCCTATTGTCACCTCCATGTTTATGTCTGTCTGGTTCCCACACCAGGCACTTATCCACCTCCTCCTTCATGGACATGCTTACATCCTCAACAGCGGCAGGGCACAGGGTTGCTCGCACTACCCTTCCTTCCTATCACATGTGTCAAGTCAAGCATTGCCATGTCTCATTGGAGCCTGGGCGAGAGTAGCCACACAGGCGAGCAGTTGCTAAAGTACATCAAGCAGCAAACATCCCACTGGCTGTCACCTCACCCACTCCAACTGGGTAAGGTGGTCATTGTCAATGGCCACAAGATCGTGGCTGCCCTGAACATGGGGGAAGTAACACATGCTCCCTGCATCATCAACTGGCTTGCGCAAGTGCTGGCCATTTGGAAAAGTCCATGAGACTGTCCCAGAACTTCATCCACTGGAGAAACGCTCTCCTGGACTTGGAAAGACAGAATGGTCTGCCACTACATTGCTTAATCCGTGACATTCCTTTTCGCTGGAATGCAACATTGCACAAGCTCGAGGATCTGTACGAGCAACGGAAAGTGTGAAGGATTTTGTTTTGCACCAGACCTCCTCAGCAGCAGGGAGCATGTATTGCTTTGAGATTAGACAGTGGCAGCTCGTTCAAGATGCTTATCGGGTGCTGAAGCCCTTCTAAGAAGCCATCAGATGACAACTGCAGCACGAACAATGTCATCCTCCTCATATTTATCTTAGAGCAGAAGCTGACGCTCATGCAGCAGGAGAAGACGGCAGAAGTAGAACTGCTAACACATCTTGCTGCTCGAACTGTAGAATGATGGGACCACACAGATGAAGTCCCATGGAGGAAGAAGTGGAGGAGGATGAGGAGCTACCCCTGGAGGAGGAGGAGTTAGTGGTGCAAGAGGATTAGGCTGATAATGGTTATGACTAGGGATGAGCGAATGAAGCATCCGAAGTCGATTCGCATAAAACTTTATTGTAATACTGTATGGAGCAGGAACTCCGTATGTATTAGAATTTATTGGCTACGATGAGGCGAAGTTATTACTTTGCGAAGTCTTATGAGACTTTGTGTAATAACTTCGTGAATTAATTATTTCTGTAAAAACCTTTATACCGAACTCGCGTTCTTATGTGCTGACATGCATATCATTCCCATCAAGCAGTCTGATAATTACTGAAAAGCCATACCTTTAGACCCTCTCTACCAAAGCAAAATGGGGGAAAGTTTTCCTGATGCCAAAAGGGAGGCAAAATTGCTGTATTACCTAGTTATGCATTGTGCACAGCTTTCAGCGAACAGACTATTGCCACCCAGGTGTCTCACCAGAAGGCTCCTCTCCGTTCCCTGCAGAATCACCCACCTCCCCAGCGGCGGATGGGGAAAAAGACTGTGGAAGAAAACCTAAAAGTATCCCCATGTTGCAGGCAGGTTCAAATTGGCAGGACGACAGAAGTAGGTGGGGTCAGAACAAAATACTGCCCCAGCAGAACCAAATGCCACAGTGCAACACAAATTATCAAATTCAGGAGGGCATCTGCGGACGCTGAACAGGTGCATAAGAGCCTGATGCTCCTACATTAATTAATGATGAGAGCATCAGATCTTTATGTATCTGACTGGTGACCATGAAGAGCGCTTGGGCGGTCCTCTGGGCGTCGGTCCACCAGGAAATTTTCCTGTAGGGTCTAGGGCCAGTCCACCCATGCACCTCCAACTGCAGCAAAGTTCAGTTTCATGAACATGATGGAGTAATTATTTCAGGTGCTGCAAGCGCAGACCTCCGGCCTCAACACCTGGGTTCAGTCCTAACTGAAATGAATTTGAAGAAACTCCCTCATCTCTATCAGTCAGTACTGGGGCTCCTGTGGATGAACGCAGCACTTTAGTGCACTTTTATTTACATCACTTGTCTTCGCTGTCCTTTTGGCGCAGTCTCTCATTTACTGCGATATTTAGGTTTGGCGTGATTTCTACTTTTTCTGCTTTCATTTTTGGCTCCTGTAGATGAGATATAATTAATAATCCTTTTGGTTGTGTCATAATCTTCTCTCAGATCCAAAACTTAAGACAAAAGATTCTCTTTCTCTGGGTGACAAATTTCTGTGATAATTGGTTCCTAATGAAAGTGAAACATTGGGCAGAACAATCGGCTTTAATGGAAACAATGAGAAGCAAATATTAGGATTCGCTGCTTTTAAAAAATTTAGCATCATGAGCGTTGTGCTTAGAGCGCCAGACATCTGATCTCCGCAGGGGGGATCATTCACTTGAACAGAATATTCCGAACCTGCGGATTCTCAAATGCTGCCTGCCAGAGGACAGAGACGCCATTGATTAATAGACATGTTGCATAAGTGTAAACATATATCACCTATAACGCTCAGAAAGCTACCACACAAGTAATTTTATTAAAGACACGTAGGCTCGTATTGCTATCACTTTCTTTACTGAATCTACCATAGCAGCAAAGAAAATCATAATAAAGTGGAAACCATAGTAACAGCTCCTCCCCTATCCCAGTATATTAGTCCTCAACTGTCTGGGATCCTCCTCTCTCTTTGCTGCTACCAGGCAGATAAGTACTCTCCAGCTCTATAGTTTTTCTTGGAGCTGATATAGTTTGTGTTTTTTACCTCTTCCTTCCCTTTGTGATTAGGTTGTATTTCATTACTACCTTATCGTCAAAACCGTAGTTTTTCCCTGTATTTTTCTTTTCAGATTGTATGCTTTTTCCTTTTTAGGATTCTAATTATATATTTGGGGTCTTTTTTCCCCCCGTTTTTGTCTGCTCTGATTATCTAAATTCCGTTCCTCTCCCCTAGCGGGTTTGCGCTTTCCTCTTTGTTTCCAGCTCTTACCTCCCGGTCTTCTGGCAATGCTTCTGGCTCGCTCCTTCTTCCCCTCGCCCGAGGTCTCGCGATCTACGAGACTTAGGGCGTCCGCATCACTCTGGTCCGGTCGAATTCTCGCGAGACGTGAGTTCGGTCGTCTTTTCTCCTCTGTTACTTCCTTACTGGCGCCGAATTCTCGCGAGACTTCAGTCGCCTCTTGCTGTTTGATCAGACGCCATCTCGGTCCCACCGCTCCTTCTCTGTCGGCCAATTTTAGCTACATACCGCTTATGTAAGTTCTATCTCTGCAGATATTTATGCATGTCGCTTTTTCTCCTCACCATTCTGCTGTTACATGGTGTTTTTTCTCTTTTCCATTCCAGTGATCTCCTGCTGCTATTTTTTCTTGGCTGGGGTGACTAACTCCTGCCTCTCCACCAACCATTATGTCTGTTAGGAGTAGCTCTGCCGTTCCTATGACCCCTATTGATCCTCCCCCCTCTGGTCAGGGCTCACCCACTTTGGATAGGCGTCCGGAAAATTCTCTAACTGATGCAAATACTTTGGCGCTACAACAGTCTATATCCAACGCGATTGTAGCGGCCATGGGTTCCATGTCACAGGCATTAACCCATTCTATATCTCAAGCCCTCATTGTTCACCCTAGCACATCTAACCAGGGTCTTAATTTACCGCCAGTAGCTGAACCTATTGCCTCCAGAACACATCAGACTGATGGGCCTACCCCATCCCAGGTTAACGCGCTTTGTCCGCGTAAAAGAGCTTGTACCCACCAGGCGGAAAAAACGGAAAACTGCCAGGTCTTTACCTGAGCCGGTGTCAGACTCGGATAGAGAGTCAGAGGAGGAGGCACATGACGATCTGATTTTCGATCTAGATGAGGAATTGGCGGATATAGCTGTGGACCCAGCACTTAATATTGACCCAAAGCCCCCTTTAGAATATGGGGAGTCATCGGGGGATCTCCTGGCAGATCCATCCGGGGTTCCGCTATTTAATCCGGATGAACTCCACCATCCCCGCTCTGCGGAATGGATGCCCGCCACTCATGTGGCGCAATATTTAGAAGCCCGTATTCGCAATCCTTTAAGCAAGGAGGCGCGAAATAAACTGCGGGCGGAATGCCCTCGACCTTTGATTCCACATAAAGTGTGCGAAACACCCACAGTGGATCCGAAAATGGTCCAATTTTTGGCTAAGACGGGTTTTAACCCCCGCAAAGGGCTGGACTCAGCTTTAAAGGCGGTCCAGGATAAACTATTAGATATCACAGGCCCATTAGCAAAGATTTTTGACATGGCTGAGTCCGCCAAGGCGGAAGGTAGCCAAGTAGACCCGGAGGAGCTGAGAGGTTGGGCCCAAAGGGCCATTTGCGTGGCTGGTAATGTGAACGCCTCGCTCGCCATAGAAAGGCGAAAAGCTATATTAATGAAAATAGAACCAAAGTTGTCAAACTTAGCTTTATCTGAAGCGGGCAAGGATGCCCAAGGCTTACTTTTTGGCGACTCTTTTATAAAAGAGTTGGGCAAATATGTAGGTGCCTTTACGGCACTCGATAAGGCCCAAACATCGATGAAACGGTTCTTTCAGGGTCGTTTTTCTGGCAGGGCTGGCAGTTTTAGGGGCCGACTGTCCGGCCGTTCCAACTTTCATGCCCGGGGCTCCGGCAGAGGCTCCTTTACGTATAGAGCATCGCTCCAGGATCAGAAGCATCAGCCGTCCTTCTTCCCATCACGAGGCGCACCTTACCGATCACGTGGTTTCCGCGGAAATCCGAATTCTCGACGCCCGTTCGGTAAGTCCTGTTCTTCCTCCTCTACCTTTTTTGGACCAATGTGTCGGAGGCAGACTCCGTTTCTTTTCTCATGTGTGGTCAGGCATAACCTCCGACCAGTGGGTTCTTTCGACTATCCAGGGGTTCACAATAGACTTGATTGCCGATCCGAGTTCCATTCCAGTCCCCCCGCCATTTCAGCTTTCCGATTCGGCACGTTCCCTCTTCCAGAAAGAGCTGTCGGATCTGTGGCTCAAAGGCGCGATCGAGCACGCCCCCGGAAATCAAAAGGGGGTAATCAGCAGGATATTTCTGGTGCAAAAGAAAGGGGGACAAATGCGCCCCGTCATCAACCTGAAAGCGTTGAACGCTTTTGTGCAGTATCGCCATTTCAAGATGGAGGGCATCCATCTCTTGAGAGATCTCCTCCTTCCTGGCGACTGGATGGCCAAAATAGATCTCAAGGACGCTTACCTCACGGTTCCGGTGTCCCCCTCTTCAAGGGACTTGCTGCAGTTCCTATGGCACAGCCAAACTTGGAGGTTCACTTGCCTGCCGTTTGGCCTATCCTCCGCCCCCTGGTGCTTTACCAAGATCATGCGTCCAGTGGTGGCATGGCTCCGCGGCAGGGGGGTTCGTCTGATCGTCTATTTGGACGATATTTTGATTATGGCACACTCCCATTCTCTTCTCTTGAAGCATCTCCACATGTCGGTTTCTCTCATTTCCGACCTGGGATTCATCGTCAACCAGGAGAAATCCTGTCTGACTCCCTCCAGGTCGATGGAATTCCTGGGGTTCCAAGTGGATTCGTTGAAATTGTCCCTCAGTCTTCCTCTTTCGAAGGTCAGATCCATTCGCAAGGAATTGCGACATGCCCTGCTAATGTCACAAATGTCGTTGCGACATTTGGCACGGTTGATTGGACTTCTGGCCTCATCAATCCAAGCAATTTTTCCGGCTCCCCTCCATTATCGGGCATTACAACGCCTCAAAATTGCTCATCTTCAGGCAGGGGCTTCCTACGCCGATGTCATCTCTTTGGATACAGACACGAAGGACGAACTGAGATGGTGGATCCACAACCTGTCGGTATGGAACGGCAGGGCGATCGTGGGTCCCCAACCGGATCTGGTCATAGAGTCAGATGCAAGCCTGCAGGGCTGGGGGGCTCATTGCGACGGAATCTCCACAGGGGGTCCATGGTCGAAAGAAGAGGCACATCTCCATATCAACGCCCTGGAACTTCTTGCAGGGTCGTTTGCCATTCGCAGCTTTGCCAACGGTGTTGTCAGTACGGCCATCAGACTCCGCATGGACAACGTATCGGCTGTCCGATATGTCAATTGCATGGGGGGTACACGTTCGGTCGTTCTAACCCATCTGGCGAAGGATTTTTGGGATTTTTGTCTCGACAGGAATATCTCAGTGGTGGCGGAGTACCTTCCGGGTCTCCACAATACGAGGGCGGATTGGAACTCACGTTATATCTCGGACTCCAGCGATTGGAGGTTAGACGAGACGGTGTTCTCTACCATCTCCTCGCTTTGGGGTCCTTGTTGTATCGATCTGTTCGCCTCTCGGCTGAACACCCAGCTTCCCAGGTTCTTCAGCTGGAGACCAGACCCTCAGGCAGAAGCGGTGGATGCTCTGCTCCTGTATTGGGGAGGCGCACTGATGTACGCGTTTCCTCCATTCGCGCTCATTCCGAGGGTGCTCCTTCAAGTTCGTCAGCAGTTGGCGAATTTGGTTCTGATTGTGCCTTTTTGGAGGACACATTCATGGTTCCCTCAGATCCTGGAACTGTTAGTGGATTTTCCTTTTCTCCTCCCCGAACAGCTGTCTCTGCAGCGAGGCCCTTCAGGGGAGTTTCATCCACTTTTACAGGACGGATCGTTACGGCTTCTAGCCTGCAGAATCTCGGGAGTCCAGGAGGAGACGCTGGTCTTTCAGGAACGACTAGGTTCTTACTGGACAGCGCTTGGGCACCCGGAACTAGACGGGCTTATGGAGCCGCCTGGGACTCTTGGTCTCGCTGGTGCGTCGAGCGGTCTCTGGATCCCTTTCAAGCACCTGTAAATTCCATCTTATCCTTTTTGTTGTCTCTTTGAGGCCGGGAAGGCTTACCGAACCATTAATGTCTTCAGGTCAGCGATTTCTTGCAGGCATTCAGGCTTTGAGGGTCGTCCGGCTGGACAGCACCCTCTTGTCTGTCGTTTACTTAAAGGTTCCCGTCTGACCCGGCCTCCGCGGCCGCGTTTTTCATCTGCGTGGGATGTTTCTTGTGTCTTAGCGTTCCTGACCAGCTGGCCCTCTAATGCGCAATTATCATTGCGTCAATTATCGGCCAAACTAGTTACTCTACTTTGCTTGATCTCTTGCAAGAGGGTATCGGATGTGCGCGCATTGGATTTTGATGCTAGATCTTTCACACCGGAGGGAGTTCAATTTAACCTTTCCAGACGCACTAAAACTGGTATCCATTCGGTCTCTTACCCCCGTTTTCCGCAATCCCCACAACTATGTCCTGTGGCTTGTTTGCGGGAATACGAAGATCAATCTCGTCCCTTACGATCTCCTTCTTTTCCACATTTATTCATATCTTTCCGCAGTCCCTTTGCTCCGGTCACCAGCGTTACTTTATCTCGCTGGGTTAAATGGATTCTCTCCCAGTCGGGGATTGATACGACAGTTTTCACTGCACACTCGGTTCGCAGTGCGGCGGCTACTTCTATGACAACTTCGGGGGCACGCTTAGAAGACGTGATGAGATTGGCGGATTGGTCCAGGGTCTCCACCTTCCGCGAGTTTTACTTTAGACCAGCACTGCACGCATTTGATTCTTTAGTGTCTCAGCTTTAAACTAGCAATACGAGCCTCCGTGTCTTGTTATAAAATTGCATGATTTTCCTAATATATGACGAAGTCATGATTTTATTAAAGACACGGAGGCGAGTATTGCTCTCCCTGGGCCCTCCCCGAGTTGATGTCCTGGGTGAGTATATAATACCTATGTTAAATGCCTTTTGGTAAAACGAGTGTGTTATAATGCGGTTGTTACTCTTCTATAGGTAAACCCTTGGATATGTGATAATATGTTGACTATAGAATGTTTTATTTTCTATCCTTCTTCCTAGGTTGAGTGGATGACGCTTCAATCACTTGTGTTCTGCAGTTCTTAAGGTTCCGGTATTGGATTGTTCTCCGCGGGCTAGTCCAACAGTTCAGAAGGTTTTTCATTACCCGTGGAGGTTCAGCGTCAGAAGTTCCAGTTGTTGATCTGCGCTGGTTGAGGCGCAAGAAAGAGGAGGATCCCAGACAGTTGAGGACTAATATACTGGGATAGGGGAGGAGCTGTTACTATGGTTTCCACTTTATTATGATTTTCTTTGCTGCTATGGTAGATTCAGTAAAGAAAGTGATAGCAATACGAGCCTACGTGTCTTTAATAAAATCATGACTTTACGTCATATATTAGGAAAATCATGCAATTATAGTCAATTAATCCTTTATTAGACATCCGTTTACAAAACATTGATAAAAAATGTGTTACAAAAAGCAGCAACCATGGGAACACAGAAGTGTTACAGAAAACTTTAAAAAACAGAGTGAGCTCCAGACCATGAGGGACTTGTGAACCCACAAAATTAGCAGCATCAGATAAGTGGGGCTCTTATAGCGAAATGCACACAGGATACCAATTACAGTGTGCCGCAAGCACTAGTCCGTGCAAAGCGGTGTAAACCTTCGTGCACCCCTACAATATGAGGCTGCTAAGGGGAAAAAAACACATAAAGTCACATATCTTTACTGACCCAGTCTGGAGCAGCCGCCCGACGATCGTTTCGCTTCACGCTTCCTCTAGGGGCATACGCCACTCACCAACAGTCCACTCCTATATACTCCTTTAGTTTAGCCTCAGCCAATGAGTGCGCCTCTAAGCAGCCGTCCGCAATCACACAATCAATCCCCCAGGTACATTTTCGGGGGGAGTGAGTGTTTTGGAGTCCGATCATGTGTCATTCATACGGCTGCCACGTCACCCGCCTCGCGACCTGCACACCGGAACAGCAGAGCCACATGACACAAGGCCAGAGTCATGCGGCGCAGCAGGCCACGTCAGTAAACAACGCGGCCCGTCCCATGGCAACCGGGTCACGAGGCGGCTCACGTGATCAACTCACCACCACTAGGTAACGTATATACTACTCCTCCCACATACACCGCTCCAATCGCACGGACCAAGAGTACACGGCATGCAGCCCCATCGACACCGCGCAGTTGGACTTATCAGAATAACAAATCGGAATCCTATGATTAGGCCGACCGTTGCCAACCACCATTCTATATATATGTCAATCTAACACACCATGATTGAGAAGACATGAAATACATCATTACAGTACAATTATACAGAGTGCAATTATAAAGTATACATGATTACAATCCAATTAAAAATATATATATAATTATAAAAATATATTGTGTAATGTATATTAAATATAACATATAATAAATAACAATCACTACTAGTTATTCACTGCTAAAGCCTATGCTATATTGTGCCATTAAGATACCCACCACCTAATATAGGCAGTGGACAAAAATCTTCCACTGGCATAGTGTATGCCTATACAACCAACATGCCATATGCATATAGAAAATAATGTATCATGGCCTATATTAGTCACAAATCATCCTGATACATAGTAAAATCAATGTATGACACCTTGTTTGTTTGATCCCACCTATCATAGAATATTATATAGAAACCATATATGTTATATACTCTGATGTCATCATTCTCCCAAGTGCAAGTGAGAACAGAGAAGAGGGGAAAAGGGGAGAAAAGGAAAGGGAATTGTGAAGTGCCATGTGCAGAGTGCTCCGTGAACAGACTGCAGAGAATGATGATATCAGGGTTACAATTCACCCTTCTCAATTCATTAGTTTCTTCCAGTTGCCGCCTCTTTGGGAGATCATTACCTGATCAATCCCTCTGAATCGTAGAGCTGATCCGTCACAGGCATGCTCTGCCTTGAAATGCCTTGGTATTGTCATGAGCAGTTGTATGTCAGTCACCTCCTTGGCGGCTTCAATCAGCAAGACGTGCTCGCGGATCCGTTTTTTAAATTGGTGAGAGGTCATCCCCACATATATTTTCTTGCAGGCACAAATGGCCCAGTAGATCACCCCTATCGTTGCACAGTCAATGGGGTATGTGATTTTATATTCTTTCTGGTGTGTGGCATCCCAGAAGATCTCACTTCTGTCCATATTCACACAAGCCACACATCTCCCACATTGTTTGTTACCCCACCGCGGGCCTCTTGATCCGAACGGATTTGGGGAGCGTACTACATAGTGGCTCTTTACTAAATGATCTTTTAAGTTTTTTCCCCTCCTGAAGGTAATACTTGGATGCTCTTTTAGTTTATCCTTTAGACATGGGTCAAGTTTTAAAATCTCCCAATGTCTAGCTAATATGTTGGTAATCTCCTTACTCTTATCATTAAATGTTGTTATGAATCTGACCTCCTCCACGGTCTCCCTTGGTTTCTTATCTTGTAGCAGATTTGAGCGTCTAGATAGACTTGCCCGTCTATACGCCCTTTCAACTGATCTATAGTTTCTGGCCTGAAATCTGTTACGCAAATCTTTTGCCTGTGTCTCAAAAAGTTGGTCCGGGGAACATATCCGCCTCGCCCTCAGGAATTGCCCCACAGGGATGTTATCAATCAATCTCCTGGGGTGTGGGGATTTGGCTGATAATATACTATTAACAGAGGTCGGTTTTCTATATAAATCTGTTACTATTTTCCTTTTCTCACCCACATGAATTTTTACGTCAAGGAATTCCACCTCCGTCCGACTCACAGTGGAGGTCAGTCGAATATTCAGTTTGTTCCTATTCAGCTGGTTCACGAACAGGCTGAACTCCCCACTGGTACCCTGCCATATGATTAGCAGATCGTCAATATATCTGCCCCAATACTGCACCTTCTGTGCCAATGGTGTCACTTCTGTTTGGAGTATTTCCCTTTACCACAGCCCCAGGAACAGATTAGCGTATGAGGGTGCGCAATACGCCCCCATCGCTGTCCCCTGGAGCTGTAGGAAATAGAGACCTCCAAACATGAAAAAATTATGTGTTAACACAAATTCAAGTAGGGCCAGAATGAACTCACGTTTTTTTGAGGGCATATTGGAAGTCTGTAGGTAGAGGTTGGTCGCTCTCAGTCCATCTTCGTGTTTAATGGAGGTATACAGTGACTCCACGTCACAGGTGGCCAGTAGCATATCTGGTTCCAGATGTAAATCCTCAATTTTCCGAAGCACATCTGTCGTATCCTTCAAATATGAAGACAATTCTTCAACCAAAGGGTGTAAATGGTGTTCAATATATTTACAAATGACATCATTTACGCTGTTCATCCCTGAGACAATTGGCCTCCCAGGGGGGTGTTGCATGTTTTTATGTACTTTCGGTAGGAAATACATTGTTGGAGTCACAGAATGTTCTATCAGTAGAAAGGACATCTGTTCTTTCGTAATGACCCCCTCATCTACTCCTTTCTCCAGAATGACACTCAACTCATCCCTATATTTTATGGTTGGGTTGAATGTCAGCCTCTTGTAGCAATTATGATCATTTAATTGACGCCAGGCTTCTTTTTCATATGCTACACGGGGCCAGATTGCAATATTACCCCCTTTGTCTGCTCCTTTTATAACCACATCATTCAGTTCGCTCAGCGCCCCTTTCTCACCACTAGTGCAATTACTATGTTCCCCATTCACAGGGATTTTTTCCAAGTCCCTGCAAACTAATTGAACAAAAAGTTCAATATTAGGAAAAAGGGAGATAGGTGGAAATCTCCCCGATTTTGGTTTTAGTCGTTTAGGGAACTCACCCATTTGGTTGTCAGCCTCCTGTTCATCCAATAGCTCCACAAGTGTAGATAAAGCCTTTTGTTCCATGGGTGATGAGAAATTGGGATCTTCTCTCTGTTTAAATAATTTCTTTAAAACCAATTTACGCGCAAATAAATGCACGTCCTTCACTGTGGAAAAAAGCTCCAGATTATTTGATGGTGAAAAAGATAATCCTTTTTTCAGGATGTTTGTCTGTTCCTGCGTCAGGATATGTGTAGATAGGTTAATTACCTGTTGGGTATTTGTAGTCATGTCCGGACGCGTCTTTCCTGCTGGTATTTGGGGTTCACCATTTTTCCGTTTCATAAAAACATGCAACACCCCCCTGGGAGGCCAATTGTCTCAGGGATGAACAGTGTAAATGATGTGATTTGTAAATATATTGAACACCACTTACAGCCTTTGGTTGAAGAATTGTCTTCATATTTGAAGGATACGACAGATGTGCTTCGGAAAATTGAGGATTTACATCTGGAACCAGATATGCTACTGGCCACCTGTGACGTGGAGTCACTGTATACCTCCATTAAACACGAAGATGGACTGAGAGCGACCAACTTCAACCTACAAACCTCCAATATGCCCTCAAAAAAACGTGAGTTCATTCTGGCCCTACTTGAATTTGTGTTAACACATAATTTTTTCATGTTTGGAGGTCTCCATTTCCTACAGCGATGGGGGCGTCTTGTGCGCCCTCATACGCTAATCTGTTCCTGGGGCTGTGGGAAAGGGAAATACTCCAAACAGAAGTGACACCATTGGCACAGAAGGTGCAGTATTGGGGCAGATATATTGACGATCTGCTAATCATATGGCAGGGTACCAGTGAGGAGTTCAGCCTGTTCGTGAACCAGCTGAATAGGAACAAACTGAATATTCGACTGACCTCCACTGTGAGTCGGACGGAGGTGGAATTCCTTGACGTAAAAATTCATGTGGGTGAGAAAGGGAAAATAGTAACAGATTTATATAGAAAACCGACCTCTGTTAATAGTATATTATCAGCCAAATCCCCACACCCCAGGAGATTGATTGATAACATCCCTGTGGGGCAATTCCTGAGGGCGAGGCGGATATGTTCCACGGACCAACTTTTTGAGACACGGGCAAAAGATTTGCGTAACAGATTTCAGGCCAGAAACTATACGGAGAGATCAGTTGAAAGGGCGTATAGACGGGCAAGTCTATCTAGACGCTTAAATCTGCTACAAGATAAGAAACCAAGGGAGACCGTGGAGGAGGTCAGATTCATAACAACATTTAATGATAAGAGTAAGGAGATTACCAACATATTAGCTAGACATTGGGAGATTTTAAAACTTGACCCATGTCTAAAGGATAAACTAAAAGAGCATCCAAGTATTACCTTCAGGAGGGGAAAAAACTTAAAAGATCATTTAGTAAAGAGCCACTATGTAGTACGCTCCCCAAATCCGTTCGGATCAAGAGGCCCGCGGTGGGGTAACAAACAATGTGGGAGGTGTGTGGCTTGTGTGAATATGGACAGAAGTGAGATCTTCTGGGATGCCACACACCAGAAAGAATATAAAATCACATACCCCATTGACTGTGCAACGATAGGGGTGATCTACTGGGCCATTTGTCCCTGCAAGAAAATATATGTGGGGATGACCTCTCACCAATTTAAAAAACAGATCCGCGAGCACGTCTTGTCGATTGAAGCCGCCAAGGAAGTGACTGATGTACAACTGCTCACGACAATACCAAGGCATTTCAAGGCAGAGCATGCCTGTGACGGATCAGCTCTACGATTCAGAGGGATTGATCAGGTAATGATCTCCCAAAGAGGCGGCAACTAGAAGAAACTACTGGCCCAACGAGAGACACGCTGGATATATACTCTGAAAACGATGGCCCTATTAGGGTTAAATGATTATAACAGCTATGTTCCGTTCTTATAGATTGTTGCCCATATTACTTCGAATGACCAGGATCATCGTGGAACCACCAGGTAGGACGGGTTTCTTTTAACTGTTGTTTGTCGACAAAATACGGTGTCTTTTAACAGTTGCCCCCTTTGTAGCTTTTCTTTCTTTCCTAGCTACATGGTGGTTTAAATTATTTAATTACTTATTGCCATATTTCTCTCCTTACCTCTAGTTTATTTTGACTGATATAGCACTATCTACCTCAGCATATGGACCAAGCAGCCGATGGGATGATGGGACTGGATGACATGTCATCACGCACACACAATACCGGAATCTGACAGGGGAATGGGGGGCGTTTTATGTTGTTTTGTCACCATTTATTTATTGGAAAGTGGGATGATAGATGTATATGAATTATTATGCTCCCTATGTCGCTGATATCAGGTATAGGAATAACCTGTGGGTTTAGGGAATGTAGGTTGCGGCACTAATGTATATGGCATTTACATGACTTAACTAATGAATTGAGAAGGGTGAATTGTAACCCTGATATCATCATTCTCTGCAGTCTGTTCACTGAGCACTCTGCACATGGCACTTCACAATTCCTTTTCCTTTTCTCCCCTTTTCCCCTCTTCTCTGTTCTCACTTGCACTTGGGAGAATGATGACATCAGAGTATATAACATATATGGTTTCTATATAATATTCTATGATAGGTGGGATCAAACAAACAAGGTGTCAGACATTGATTTTACAATGTATCAGGATGATTTGTGACTAATATAGATCATGATACATTATTTTCTATATGCATATGGCATGTTGGTTGTATAGGCATACACTATGCCAGTGGAAGATTTCTGTCCACTGCCTATATTAGGTGGTGGGTATCTTAATGGTAGTGCACAATATAGCATAGGCTTTAGCAGTGATTGGTATTTATTATATGTTATATTTAATATACATTACACAATATATTTTTATAATTATATATATTTTTTTAATTGGATTGTAATCATGTATTCTTTATAATTGCACTCTGTATAATTGTACTGTAATGATGTATTTCATGTCTTCTCAATCATGGTGTGTTAGATTGACATATATATAGAATGGTGGTTGGCAACGGTCGGCCTAATCATAGGATTCCGATTTGTTATTCTGATAAGTCCAACTGCGCGGTGTCGATGGGGCTGCATGCCGTGTACTCTTGGTCCGTGCGATTGGAGCGGTGTATGTGGGAGGAGTAGTATATACGTTACCTAGTGGTGGTGAGTTGATCATGTGAGCCGCCTCGTGACCCGGTTGCCATGGGACGGGCCACGTTGTTTACTGACACGGCCTGCTGCGCCGCATGACTCCGGCCTTGAGTCATGTGGCTCTGCTGTTCCGGTGGGCGGGTCGCGAGGAGGGTGACGTGGCAGCCGTATGAATGACACATGATCGGACTCCAAAACACTCACTCCCCCCGAAAATGTACCTGGGGCATTGATTGTGTGATTGCGGACGGCTGCTTAGAGGCGCACTCATTGGCTGAGGCTAAACTAAAGGAGTATATAGGAGTGGACTGTTGGTGAGTGGCGTATGCCCCTAGAGGAAGCGTGAAGCGAAACGATCGTCGGGCGGCTGCTCCAGACTGGGTCAGTAAAGATATGTGACTTTATGTGTTTTTTTCCCCTTAGCAGCCTCATATTGTAGGGGTGCACGAAGGTTTACACCGCTTTGCACGGACTAGTGCTTGCGGCACACTGTAATTGGTATCCTGTGTGCATTTCGCTATAAGAGCCCCACTTATCTGATGCTGCTAATTTTGTGGGTTCACTAGTCCCTCATGGTCTGGAGCTCACTCTGTTTTTTAAAGTTTTCTGTAACACTTCTGTGTTCCCATGGTTGCTGCTTTTTGTAACACATTTTTTATCAATGTTTTGTGAACGGATGTCTAATAAAGGATTAATTGACTATAATTACTTGTGTGGTAGCTTTCTAAGCGTTATAGGTGATATACGAATAACTCCACCCGAGATATTTACGGTATTCATTTTTTGGTGTATTATAAGTGTAAACATGGGGCAAATTTACTACCACTGCCTAAGACCTAGAGCAGGCGGTCTAAAGACCTGGAGTAAACGAAGGCTGAATCGTTCCTTTTCTTCGGATGTTGCTGGGGGTCGGCGGGCACCTTTGGAACATGATTAGTAGAGATGAGCGAATTTCTCAAAAATTCTATTCGGTCGGTTCACATAATTTTCCGAAAAGATTTGATTCGATCTGAATTTATTCGTAAAAAAAACTGCTATTTCCTGGCTGCATAGTGGTGTAGAACACTGTGCCTGTATAGCGGTGTAGAACACTGTGCCTGTATAGCGGTGTAGAACACTGTGCCTGTATAGCGGTGTAGAACACTGTGCCTGTATAGCGGTGTAGAACACTGTGCCTGTATAGCGGTGTAGAACACTGTGCCTGTATAGCGGTGTAGAACACTGTGCCTGTATAGCGGTGTAGAACACTGTGCCTGTATAGTGGTGTAGAACACTGTGCCTGTATAGCGGTGTAGAACACTGTGCCTGTATAGTGGTGTAGAACACTGTGCCTGTATAGCGGTGTAGAACACTGTGCCTGTATAGCGGTGTAGAACACTGTGCCTGTATAGCGGTGTAGAACACTGTGCCTGTATAGCGGTGTAGAACACTGTGCCTGTATAGCGGTGTAGAACACTGTGCCTGTATAGCGGTGTAGAACACTGTGCCTGTATAGCGGTGTAGAACACTGTGCCTGTATAGCGGTGTAGAACACTGTGCCTGTATAGCGGTGTAGAACACTGTGCCTGTATAGTGGTGTAGAACACTGTGCCTGTATAGCGGTGTAGAACACTGTGCCTGTATAGTGGTGTAGAGCACTGTGCCTGTATAGGGGTGTAGAACACTGTGCCTGTATAGCGGTGTAGAACACTGTGCCTGTATAGCGGTGTAGAACACTGTGCCTGTATAGCGGTGTAGAACACTGTGCCTGTATAGCGGTGTAGAACACTGTGCCTGTATAGTGGTGTAGAACACTGTGCCTGTATAGTGGTGTAGAACACTGTGCCTGTATAGCGGTGTAGAACACTGTGCCTGTATAGCGGTGTAGAACACTGTGCCTGTATAGCGGTGTAGAACACTGTGCCTGTATAGCGGTGTAGAGCACTGTGCCTGTATAGCAGTGTAGAACACTGTGCCTGTATAGCGGTGTAGAGCACTGTGCCTGTATAGCAGTGTAGAACACTGTGCCTGTATAGCGGTGTAGAACACTGTGCCTGTATAGCGGTGTAGAACACTGTGCCTGTATAGCGGTGTAGAACACTGTGCCTGTATAGCGGTGTAGAGCACTGTGCCTGTATAGCAGTGTAGAGCACTGTGCCTGTATAGCGGTGTAGAACACTGTGCCTGTATAGCGGTGTAGAACACTGTGCCTGTATAGCGGTGTAGAACACTGTGCCTGTATAGCGGTGTAGAACACTGTGCCTGTATAGCGGTGTAGAACACTGTGCCTGTATAGCGGTGTAGAACACTGTGCCTGTATAGCGGTGTAGAACACTGTGCCTGTATAGTGGTGTAGAACACTGTGCCTGTATAGTGGTGTAGAACACTGTGCCTGTATAGCGGTGTAGAACACTGTGCCTGTATAGCGGTGTAGAACACTGTGCCTGTATAGTGGTGTAGAACACTGTGCCTGTATAGCGGTGTAGAACACTGTGCCTGTATAGTGGTGTAGAACACTGTGCCTGTATAGTGGTGTAGAACACTGTGCCTGTATAGTGGTGTAGAACACTGTGCCTGTATAGTGGTGTAGAGCACTGTGCCTGTATAGCGGTGTAGAGCACTGTGCCTGTATAGCGGTGTAGAACACTGTGCCTGTATAGCGGTGTAGAACACCGTGCCTGTATAGCGGTGTAGAACACCGTGCCTGTATAGCGGTGTAGAACACTGTGCCTGTATAGCGGTGTAGAACACTGTGCCTGTATAGTGGTGTAGAACACTGTGCCTGTATAGTGGTGTAGAACACTGTGCCTGTATAGCGGTGTAGAACACTGTGCCTGTATAGTGGTGTAGAACACTGTGCCTGTATAGGGGTGTAGAACACTGTGCCTGTATAGCGGTGTAGAACACTGTGCCTGTATAGTGGTGTAGAACACTGTGCCTGTATAGCGGTGTAGAACACTGTGCCTGTATAGCGGTGTAGAACACTGTGCCTGTATAGTGGTGTAAACACTGTGCCTGTATAGTGGTGTAGAGCACTGTGCCTGTATAGTGGTGTAGAGCACTGTGCCTGTATAGCGGTGTAGAACACTGTGCCTTGCAGTAACACACATAGGGAGTCTGCTGTGGTAGTGAAACTGACCAAATAACAAAAGTATGAACTCAGCCTTACAGGTCGATGTTAGTGCATATCAGCCTATGTTGGGGGATGCCGTTCTGCCGCTGCAGCTCGAGGAGGGTGTGCTTTGCGGTGTACGAGTGGCTGAAGTGCATGCAAAGTTTCCTGACCATTTTTAGGATGTCTTGCAGATGGGTGGAAGACTTCAGGAACCGCTTTACAACCAGATTGAACACTTGTGCCAGGCAGGGCGCATTGCTCAGAGCTCCTTGAGGCAGCGCCGACACCATGTTCTTCCCGTTGTCGGTCACCATGGTTCCGATTTTGAGTTGTCAATGAGAAGTCCAGAATCGATTTCTTGATGAAGGACATGGAGCAGTTTCTCCCCTGTGTGACTCTGTTCGCCCGGGCAAATGAGGTGCAGAACAGCGTGACACCGCCGTGCCCTGCACATGTGGTATGCTGGTGGGGCACTGTGAATTGTCCACTGAGAATGTGGAGGCGGAAGCGGCGTCACCTGGCCAAGTTGTTGGTGTGGCTGTGCAGGAACCACATTTACCCAGTGGGCCGTAAAGGACATGTATTGTCCCTGACTGTAGTTACAGCTCCACACGTCCGCGCTGCCGTGCACTTTGGCAGACACCGACAGGCTCAAGGACTGCCCCACCTTCTGCTCTACATATTTGTGCAGGGATGGTACTGCCTTTTTGGCAAAGAAATGACGGCTTAGGACTCTCCACCTCGACTCGGCACAAGCCATCAGTTCTCTGAAAGGTGCAGAGTCCACCACTTGGAAAGGGAGGGACTGCAGCACTAGCAATTTGGCCAGGAGCACATTCAGCTTCTGCGCCGTTGGATGAGTGCACGCATACTGCTGTCTCTTGGCAATCGCTTCAGCGATCGATTGCTGATGGAATGACTGACGAGGAGCAGGAGGAGCATCAGGAGCAGCAGATGATGGGAAGGACAGACCGCTCCCTTCGGCTGAGGTGATTGAGCCTTGATTGCATGAAATTGGTAGCGGGCCACTGGCTGGACCACCACATCAGAGCCACGGTTCTCCCAGGCCACTTTATGGTGACGCTGCATTTGTTGATGCATGGCCGTGGTGCCAACATTGGAACCCTGGCCACGCTTCACCTTCTGACCACAAATTTGGCAAATGGCCATGTTCACCTCCTCCGGTGGAGTATGGCATTTTCCCTCCAACACTCCACGCTGACTGCCTGCTACCGCTGCCTCCGTGAACCCCTGCACCGCTACTTTCCAGGCCGTTAGGCTCCTGCGAAGCGGGTGGTCTACCCCGGGCACATTTGGCTCCTGACCTCCCACTGCTGCCACCCTGCTGACTCACAGCCACGCTGCCACCCTGCTGGCTCAGCCAATGCCTCATGCGCAAGCTGCCATCCTCTTCTCCCGATGATGATGAAGCCCCTTCGTCAACCGCCTTCCAAGTGCGATTGGCTTTATCATTATCATCGAGTACTGTCTGCACATCACTGATGTCCTCCTCAACCGTCTCTGGGTCAGGAGCCTGACCGCTCGCAACACCAGCTCCCACTCCACTCTCCTCATCACCACTTGCCCGCCTACCGGAGGAAGCGGCGGATATCTCCTCCACATCTTGGCTGGGCAGTAGCTGCTGACTGTCCTCTAGTAGCTCATCCTCACTGTATAGTGGAGCTGAGCCCACAGCATACAATACTTCTCTTGCTGAGGGAACAGAAAAGGACAGAGGCAGGTTGAGGACAGGTGAGGGCACAGAGCATGCTCCCGGGCCATGCCAACTAAGGGTTGTGTCTGACGAACCCACCGACTCTTGGCTGGGGGTGTCAGAGGTCACTTGGGATGAACTGGATGACCGAGTCAACCATTCAAGAACCGCTGGGTGGCTGGTCAAGACACGTCCGCTAGATGACACTGGGAGCTCAGGCCTCTCGCTGCAACTCCTGCTGCCACGGCCCCTTCTTCTGCTGCCTGCGACAGAAACATTTTGCCCACTGCCCGTTCCCTTTGAAGGGCCTGTCACCTGTCTGTCTGACATACTGTATAATAAAAGAACTAAATTAAAATAATACCCCCCATAAAAGGCTGTAGTACAATGGTACTTCACCGCTGAACGGCAATTAAAACATATATTTTTTTTGTCTGATTAATAAACTCCCCCCCCCCCCCCCCAAAAAAAATTTCATTATCACAATTCACCGCAGGATGGAAATTAAGACGTATTATTTTTCTTATTAATAAGACCCCCCCCCCCCAAATTTTTTTTTTAAAACAATGTAAAATCAACGGGTAATAGGACGTACCTATCTTTCCTGTTAATACACCCCATAAATGGCTGAATCACAGAACTTGCACCCCAATCACAAGCAAGGTTTTCTGGAATTAGTGATGTATCATATAGTACAAACAACCTAAATGCAGCAGTATAACACCAATTTGGATCCCTATTTAGTGCAGCAAGGTGTAAAAGAATCGCTCCTATTACCCAGGCTGTACACTCCCCTATTGCACCCTGTTCTCCTTTTATAGTGTAGATGATGTCTCCCTATCCGTTCCCTGTCCCTGAATGAAGTCTTTCCTCACACTGTCCCTAGCGCCTGCTGACGTCTCTCCCTGCACTAAGTACACTGGAAAATGGCAGAATCCAATATGGCTGCCACTATTTATAGGGCTGTGACATCACAGGGCTGGCTGGCTGCTGATTGGCTGCATGCATGGTATTATGGGTGATCCCTCGTTCCCAGAGTTCCTTTCTCCATGTCCCCACACGTGCAGCAGCCATTTTAGGAAAAAATGTGATTCGTTAGCATAGACGTCGCTACAGGGGGGCAAAGGGGGGCAATTGCCCCCCTAGGTTATTTCTTGCCCCCTCTGCTGATTCCCCTTTTTAAAAAACGCTGGCCGCCCAGGCGCCAACAAACTATGTCGTGGCACGGGAGGTCATAGTTCCCTGCCCTGCCGATCACCGCTATAGGCTTTCAGGCCTAGTAGGCCTGAAGCCTATGCGGTAGTAAAATCCAGACGCAGGCGGGCGCGATGACATTATCGCGCCCTTGTGCTGGGACATGAGCGCCTACCTAGTACCGAGTCGAGTGAGTGCCACGAGTCTGGGACATAAGGTAAGTATTATCTTTATTTTTTTGTGTGCCACTGCACTGTGGGGGCAGTGTGGGGGACAATTGCTACAGTGTCATCCACAGATCCCCCATAACAGTGTGTCATCCACAGATCCCCCATAACAGTGTCATCCACAGATCCCCCTAACAGTGTGTCATCCACAGATCCCCCATAACAGTGTCATCCACAGATCCCCCCATAACAGTGTCATCCACAGATCCCCCCATAACAGTGTCATTCACAGATCCCCCATAATAGTGTCATCCACAGATCCCCCATAACAGTGTGTCATCCACAGATCCCCCATAACAGTGTGTCATCCACAGATCCCCCATAACAGTGTGTCATCCACAGATCCCCCTAACAGTGTGTCATCCACAGATCCCCCATAACAGTGTCATCCACAGATCCCCCCATAACAGTGTCATCCACAGATCCCCCCATAACAGTGTCATCCACAGATCCCCCCCATAACAGTGTCATTCACAGATCCCCCATAATAGTGTCATCCACAGATCCCCCATAACAGTGTCATTCACAGATCCCCCATAACAGTGTCATCCACAGATCCCCATAACAGTGCCATCCACAGATCCCCCATAACAGTGCCATCCACAGATCCCCTATAACAGTGTCATCCACAGATCCCCCATAACAGTGTCATCCACAGATCCCCTATAACAGTGTCATCCACAGATCCCCTCCATAACAGTGCGGCATCCACAGATCCCCCCATAACAGTGTCATTCACAGATCCCCCATAATAGTGTCATCCACAGATCCCCCATAACAGTGTCATTCACAGATCCCCCATAACAGTGTCATCCACAAATCCCCATAACAGTGTCATCCACAGATCCCCCATAACAGTGTCATCCACAGATCCCCTATAACAGTGTCATCCACAGATCCCCTCCATAACAGTGTGTCATCCACAGATCCCCCTAACAGTGTGTCATCCACAGATCCCCCCATAACAGTGTCATCCACAGATCCCCCCCATAACAGTGTCATTCACAGATCCCCCATAACAGTTTCATCCACAGATCCCCCATAATAGTGTCATCCACAGATCCCCCATAACAGTGTCATTCACAGATCCCCCATAACAGTGTCATCCACAGATCCCCATAACAGTGTCATCCACAGATCCCCCATAACAGTGCCATCCACAGATCCCCCATAACAGTGCCATCCACAGATCCCCCATAACAGTGCCATCCACAGATCCCCCATAACAGTGTCATCCACAGATCCCCTATAACAGTGTCATCCACAGATCCCCTCCATAACAGTGCGGCATCCACAGATCCCCCATAACAGTGTCATCCACAGATCCCCCATAACAGTGTCATCCACAGATCCCCCATAACAGTGTCATCCACAGATCCCCTCCATAACAGTGTCATCCACAGATCCCCCCTAACAGTGTCATTCACAGATCCCCCATAACAGTGTCATCCACAGATCCCCTCCATAACAGTATCATCCACAGATCCCCTCCATAACAGTGTCATCCACAGATCCCCCTTAACAGTGTCATCCACAGATCCCCCATAACAGTGTCATCCACAGATCCCTATAACAGTGTCATCCACAGATCCCCTCCATAACAGTGTCATCCACAGATCCCCATAACAGTGTCATCCACAGATCCCCATAACAGTGTCATCCACAGATCCCCCATAACAGTGTCATTCACAGATCCCCCATAACAGTGTCATCCACAGATCCCCCATAACAGTGTCATGCACAGATCCCCCATAACAGTGTCATGCACAGATCCCCCATAACAGTGTCATCCACAGATCCCCCATAACAGTGTCATCCACATATCCCCCTGCACACTGAGGAGAGACTGAAAGGAGGGTAAAGAATCCTGAGAAGCAAGCAGACGACTGATCAGCTACTTTGTTAAGGGTACTTTCACACTAGCGTTTTTCTTTTCCGGCGCTGAGTTCCGTCATAGGGGCTCAAATCCGGAAAAGCACTGATCAGTTTTATCCCCATGCATTCTGAATGGAGAGAGATCAGTTCAGGATACATCAGGATGTCTTCAGTTCAGTATTTTTGACTGATCAGGCTTTTCAGAAAACCGTAGCATGTTGTATTTTTACCTCCGGCCAAAATTCCTGAACACTTTGACTAAACGCTTTGCATGTTAAACCCGAAAAATGTGAAAAAAAAGTTAAAGTCCATAAATGGTGGATCCGTTTTTTCCAATGCATTTTTTCATCCTGATCCTGATCAGGATTCAAATGTAATCCGTTTTCACACGTTTTTCCGGATCCGGCGAGCAGTTCCGGTGACGGAATTGAACGCCGGATTCAAACAACGCTAGTGTGAAAGTAGCCAAAGTAAATTGTTTTTTTTATAAATGTAGTTTAGTTTAATGTCTAATTTTAACTTTTAAGTAGGTAGGTAGTGGCCGCTGTGTAAGATTGCTACATTGTGAGCAGTATTAGCCGCACACACCAACAGCGCCCACAGGGTTATTTCACAAAAGGGTGAAGAGTTGGAGAAGTGAACAATATAGGACAACGTGGCTGATTTGAAAACAATTCTCCAGTTCTTCTCACTTTCCTATTCAGTTCTGTTGTCCTACATTGTTCCCTTCTCCAAACTCTTCACCCTTTTGTCTGTGAGCGTCTGTTCATTGCTCTTCTTCGGTGACATGTTTAACATATGGGATTATTTCCACAGCCCTGGTGTTGGCTGAAACTGCTTTAAACTCTAAAGAAAAGTTTTCGAGAGTGTTTCTCTCTTTCTCAGGTCTGAAGCAAAACCGAGGACGAAAGGAAAACTCTTGAAAGCTTGTCTTTTAAATATTAGGTTAGTACCATAAAAAGGTCTCCCTGCAGACCGCAATACTCTCGGATTTTGTATTCTTATTACTTATTTCAGTTTTTATCCATAGTATGATTAATTGGTGAAAATTATTAGTGCCCCCCCATTTATGACTGTGGTATCTTATGTGCCCCCCCCCCCCCATATATTGTTCCTAGAGTCGCCACTGCCACGAAGCATGAGGAAATTTAGATTCGGTGTAAATCGAATTTTTCCTGAAATTCGGATCGAATTCCACTTCGTCAACTTCGATACGCTCATCTGTCATGATTAGCATTAGATTCAGAAAGTAGCTACTTAAGGCACACCCCTTTCTGCTAAACCACACCCCTACCCAGATAAGCCTCTCCCACTTAGCAAGTGAGCCTCAAAAAGTAGCATCTGAAGTTAGGCTAGCCTTTGGGATCTTAAAGGGAATGGGGGTACAGATCAGAAGATATCTAATGCTGCACATAGGATCGGTGGAGACCTTATTCAGGGCAAGGCTCTTAAAGGGGTTTAAATATTGATGACTTATAATCAATGTCTGATCTGTGGGGGTTTGACTCCCGGCACCCCCGCCAATCAGATGTTTGAAGGGGTCACGATGCTGGGATGAGCGCTGCAGCCTTTTCTAAAGCACAGCACCGCGCATTGCATAGTGGTTGTACTGGGTACTGCAGCTCAATCCTATTCATGTAAATGGGAACTGCACCGTGACCTTGTGATTGATGGACCAATTCTGGGGTCACGGCAATGAGCTGCACGGCGACACCATTCAGTTCAATGGAGAGCGATCTTTGGTAGTGCGATGGGTGTCACGTGCCGCGTTGCCCCAGCCTCAGGCAGCAATGATGGATTATGATATGGGACTAGTACAATTACCATGTTACATTCAATCTTCCTCCAAAAAAATTAAAGGCATGGGATCTCACACATCGCCACTGCCGCCTCCACAAACCTTGGAAACGTTCATTCAGTCCTATGAAGATGGGTAAATCCAGGGGCGGACTGGGAATTCAAAGTGGCCCTGGAAAAAATACTAAAAGTTGCCCCGTTTTGTAGTTGGGTCCAAAATGATGGAAGAAGGGCCAGCAATACCATATTGAGGCACATTATACCGCCCCAAAGGAGCCAAATACCACAGTCCATTACAAAATACTGCCAGCAGCACAAAATACATCCCCAAAAACTTCCACTGGCCGGCAGTGAGGAGGGTTCAGGTGCCCCCCCGGGCATCGGCCCACCGGGAAACTTCTCTGTAAGGTCTATGGCCCATCCACCCCTGGGTAAATCTCTCTATTTTCATTTTACAACAATGTATCTGTGCTGTTTAAATGTATCAGTCTAAGAGGTTTGTCTAGACTGGATACAACTGTAACAAAACTCATCTGTGAGATGTATCTGGTCACTTTTCAGCCTCTGCTTGTAAACCATAGTGCTTCTGTTCACTGGCAGCAAGCAAACGGTGAAGAATTGCAATGCAAAGTAAATCAGAAAGTTGCAGAACGTCACTGTATTCACAGTCTGAGCTATAAAGCATATGCAGCCATGGCCTGTAATGTGCTGCCTGACCCTGAGAGGCGCTCCGCAGGTTATTATACCGTCTCATTACTACACAGAATGGAAGTAATACAGCTACATGGATTTGTCTGCACTATATGCAAAAACAATAATTAACCCCCTGTGTTGTCTATTGCGACGAATGGGTTGTTTCATGTCAGCTTATGTAGATGCAGTTACTAATGTATTGTGATTCTCTATATTGCCTCCTTTGCTGGCTGGATTCATTTTTCCATCACATTATACACGGCTTGTATCTTGGGGTTACGGCCACCGCTGCAGCGCACATATGAGTTGGCGCATGCATGTCTATGTGCACTCCCATGGTCCCAATCACCAGAAAGGCCGACGCTTTTTCCTATAGTGTGCAAGCACGACCACCGCTGCAGGATTACAGGGTGGTCGTAACCCCTGGTAATGAGTAGTGATGAGCGGCAGGGGTCATATTCGAATTCGCGATATTTCGTAGAATATTCATCGAATATTCGCAAATTCGAATATTCGTTAGGAGTAGTGTTGATTGCGAATTTTTGTAATGAGAATTTTTTGTAATGCGAATTTTCGTAATGAGAATCAATGAGATCGTGAAAACTCAGATCCGATGGTATATTCTAACCCTCAGGCAATCCCATGGTGACGGGGACGCTTGTCGGGGATGAGTATGCCGAAGTGGAAGAACTGTACAGATTAAAAAAAAAAAAAAGAATATTCTAGAAAACGAATACATTAGTTTTTTAGAATATTCGTTATATTCAAAAACAAGAATATATAGCAATATAGCGAATATTCAAAAAAAAAAACGAATGTAGAGCAATTTAGCTAATATAGTGCTATAATCTTCTTTGTCTAATAATTGTAAAAAAAAAGATTATAGCACTATATTAGCTAAATTGTTCTACATTCGTTTTTTTTTTTATATTTGCTATATTGCTATATATTCTTGTTTTAGAATATTACGAATATTCTAAAAAACGAATATATAAATTTTCTAGAATATTCGTCTTTTTAAAAAAAAATCTGTACAGTTGTTCCACTTTGGCATACTCCTCCCCGACAAGCGTCCCCGTCACCATGGGATTGCCTAATATAACATCAGATCTGAGTTTTCACAATCTCATTGATTCTCATTACGAAAATTCGCAATGAACACTACTCCTAAAGTCAGCCTTCTCATTGGCCCACAAGCTAGAAGCAGGGAGGGATCATGTGTACTGATTAAAAAAAAATCTCGAATATTTGAAATTACGAATATATATATCACTATATTCTAAATATTGGCGAATTCTCGAAGTGCCGATATTCATGATTAAAAATTTGCAATTCGAATATTCGTGATCAATACTAGTAATGAGCAGTGTATAAAGTGATGAAGCCAGCGAAGGAAGCAATATGGAGAATCCCAATACATGAGCAAGTGCCTTGTTTTAACTGCATCTACATGATAAATTCCATTTGCTGAAGTGAGAGGACCCCTTTAAGATCCAGCCCTGGAGTCATACCTGACTCCTCCAGCCTCGGCTCCTGCTGCCGCCACCGCTTGCTGTATGTGAATTCAGCAGCTAACAAATCCCCATTGTCGGAACGACACAGGATTGTCATTCGGAAAGTAGGTTGCTTCTTCTTTGAATAATATAAAAATAAAAAATCCCTGGTATCAACTCTTGAAAGAGGCCGTCGTCTTCCCTCCTCGGCTTTGATCACAGCGAAGTCTTATTAAATCTTGTGTTTTGTCTTAGCCGTCAAACCTGACAACAGTCACCTAGAAGCCCTCGCATTACATCATTTTCTCCCACTAAATGAACGAAGAAAGCAGGAGATTTCTTTGTATTTTAATACAGATACTTTGTACTCGTTGCTGTAATCCGAGAGGCCACCATGGCGAATCTCCGCACCTCCGCGCTCCTCTGATTTAATTATTAGGCCTTAGAGCAATAAAAACGCCTTCAAAGGCGACTTTCTGCCGAGGCCTCGATAGAGTAAAAGGAGAGACATTTTAAGCTGATGAGCTGACACTTGTAGACGCAAATATATTAAATAAATCATGATTCGTTTTGGGGCAAAGTCAGACTTCCATCAAATTGGCGGAAAAAAAAGCCGGATTCTAATGAGTGACAAGCCGGTGTTTTCTGTCACTTCCTCAAGTAATGGCCCCAAGCTGGCACCGCTCTGTGGGAGCGTAATACTTCTGAAAAAAAAAGTTGTTTTGGAGAGAGACAGACAAGGTGGAAATCCCAAGGTGACTGCAAGGAACGGCTAATGATACGAAAGACATATTTACCAGCAGCCAAGATGTTGGCGGTGACAGCTGACAGGACACGATTGTAATAAATGCGCTTGATGAAGAGCGGCTTGACAGGTGAGGTGAATACAAAGACCGACCTCGCTAAGAACTCGCTCGGCAAGGCGCCATTAGGAGCAGTGATCATTAGAGATCGCCCTCCATTACCGCTGCGCCCCCCAGTAAAATAGAAACTAGATCTCCAATAAATGAAGTTGTCCTCTTCTAGTTTTATCTGCTTCGGGGAAAGTTGGATGATCATCCGTACGGCCGCCATGAGTTCTCTAAAACCGGGACTGCATCTTGGGATAGTCCCTGAGGCCATGTTCACAAGGTTTTACATACGCTTTGGAAGCACCTGACATGTATCTGCTGCGGGATTCCAGATGGAAATCCTCAGACTTCGGGCTCCAAGTTTGGGTCCGCATCAGATCCGCTTTTTTTGCAGGTCAGATGTGGACCCATTCACTTAAATGGGAATGCAAAAGATGCGGACAGAACTTTGTATGTTGTCCGCATCCGCACGTCCGTTCCGTGCCGTCCGCAAAATGATAGAACATGTCCTATTCTTGTCCGCATTACAGACAAGGATATGATCTTAATACTATGAAGCCATATTGCCCACATACAAGACGACGGAAGCTAAAATACCTCACACATAGGAGGGGTTATCACGCCCTGCACTCCAGAAATCAGCCTTCAAAAAGTTGCAAAATAGTGTTTTAAGACCTTCTTGGATTATTTGTACAAATTTGGTATTTTTTGTGGGTGAGAAAGTGGGCATCTGTCAGCAGTTTTCATCATACTAAACTGCTGACAGCACCAGATAAGGGCTGGTGAACCTCCAGGAGCTTCTTGCATTAAATCTTATTCAAAAATCTCTGGAGCTCTTCCTTATTATATTGTATCTTAGAGCTACAGTGGATATACAAAGTCTACACACCCCTGTTAGAATGTCAGGTTTATGTGATGTCAAAAAATGAGACAAAGATAAATCATTTCAGAACTTTTTCCACCTTTAATGTGACCTATAAACTGTACAACTCAATTGAAAAACAAACTGAAATCTTTTAGGTGGAGGGAAGAAAATAAACTAAACTAAAATAACATGGTTGCATAAGTGTGCACACCCTCTTATAACTGGGGATGTCGCTGTGTTCAGAATGAAGCAATCACATTCAGAATCCTGTTAGATCGGAGTCGGCATACACCGGCCATCATGTAAAGGGCCTCTGATTAACCCCAAATAAAGTGGAGCTGCTCTAGTTGGTCTTTCCTGACATTTTCTTAGTCGCTTCCCACAGCAGAAGCCACGGTCCACAGAGAACTTCCAAAGCATCAGAGGGATCTCATTGTTAGAAGGTATCAGTCAGGAGAAGGGAACAAGAGAATTTCCAAGGCATTAGATCTACCACGGAACACAGTGGAGACCGTCATCATCAAGTGGAGGAAATATGGCCCAACAGTGACATCACCAAGAACTGGACGTCCCTCCAAAATTGATGAAAAGACAAGAAGAAAACTGGTCTGGGAGGCGACCAAGAGGCCTACAGCAACATTAAAGGAGCTGCAGGAATATCTGGCAAGTCCTGGCAGTGTGGTCCATGTGACAACAATCTCCCGTATTCTTCATATGTCTGGGCTATGGGGTAGAGGGGCAAGACGAAAGCCTCTTCTTACCAAGAAAAACATCCAAGCCGGGCAACATTCTGCAAAAACACATCTGAAGTCTCCCAGAAGCAAGTGGGAAAAGGTGTTATGGTCTGATGAAACCAAGGTGGGACTTTTTGGCCATAATTCCAAAAGATATGTTTGGTGCAAAAACAACCCTGCCCTTCACCAGAAGAACCCCATCCCCACAGTGAAGCCTGGTGGGGGCAGCATCATGCCAAGGGGCTGTTCTTCTTCAGCTGGAACTGGGGCCTTAGTTAAGCTAGAGGGAATTATGAACAGTTCCAAATACCAGTCAATATTGGCACAAAACCTTCAGGCTTCTGCTAGAAAGCTGAACACGAAGAGGAACTTCATCTTCCAGCATGACAACGACCCAAAGCATACATCCAAATCAACAAAGGAATGGCTTCACCAGAAGAAGACCGTTTTGGAATGGCCCAGCCAGAGCCCAGACCTGAATCCGATTGACAATCTGTGGGGTGATCTGAAGAGGGCTGTGCCCAGGAGATGCCCTCGCAATCTGTGCGGTGATCTGAATAGGGCTGTGCCCAGGAGATGCCCTCGCAATCTGTGGGGTGATCTGAAGAGGGCTGTGCCCGGGAGATGTCCTCGCAATCTGTGGGGTGATCTGAAGAGGGCTGTGCCCAGGAGATGCCCTCGCAATCTGACAGATTTGGAGGGTTTCTGCAAAGAAGAGTCAAAATGTGCCATGCTGATAGACTCAGACCCAAAAAGACTGAGTGCTGTAATAAAATCAAAAGGTGCTTCAACAAAGTATTAGTTTAAGGGTGTGCACACTTATGCAACCACATTTTTTTTTTTTTTTTCTTCCCTCCACCTAAAAGATTTCAGTTTGTTTTTCAATTGAGTTGTACAGTTTATAGGTCACATTAAAGGTGGAAAAAGTTCTGAAATTATTTATCTTTGTCTTATTTTTTGACTTTTTATATCCACTGTATATATGTAGCTTTCGATAGTTCTCCCTAAACAATTCCACTATCGAGTCCAGATCTTTAGCATGGTCCCTGTCTGTTCTTTTTTGGGGATTTGTAATTATATTTGCTAATATATTATATTATACACTCACCTAAAGAATTATTAGGAACACCATACTAATACGGTGTTGGACCCCCTTTTGCCTTCAGAACTGCCTTAATTCTACGTGGCATTGATTCAACAAGGTGCTGATAGCATTCTTTAGAAATGTTGGCCCATATTAATAGGATAGCATCTTGCAGTTGATGGAGATTTGAAGGATGCACATCCAGGGCACGAAGCTCCCGTTCCACCACATCCCAAAGATGCTTTATTGGGTTGAGATCTGGTGACTGTGGGGCCATTTTAGTACAGTGAACTCATTGTCATGTTCAAGAAACCAATGTGAAATGATTGGAGCTTTGTGACATGGTGCATTATCCTGCTGGCAGTAGCCATCAGAGGATGGGTACATGGTGGTCATGAAGGGATGGATATGGTCAGAAACAATGCTCAGGTAGCCCGTGGCATTTAAACGATGCCCAATTGGCACTAAGGGGCCTAAAGTGTGCCCAGAAAACATCCCCCACACCATTACACCACCACCACCAGCCTGCACAGTAGTAACAAGGCATGATGGATGCATGTTCTTATTCTGTTTACGCCAAATTCGGACTCTACCATTTGAATGTCTCAAAAGAAATCGAGACTCATCAGACCAGGCAACATTTTTCCAGTCTTCAACAGTCCAATTTTGGTGAGCTCGTGCAAATTGTAGCCTCTTTTTCCTATTTGTAGTGGAGATGAGTGGTACCCGGTGGGGTCTTCTGCTGTTGTAGCCCATCCGCCTCAAGGTGGTGCGTGTTGTGGCTTCACAAATGCTTTGCTGCATACCTCGGTTGTAACGAGTGGGTATTTTAGTCAACGTTGCTCTTCTATCAGCTTGAATCAGTCGGCCCATTCTCCTCTGACCTCTAGCATCCACAAGGCATTTTTGCCCACAGGACGGCTGCATACTGGATGTTTTTCCCTTTTCACACCATTCTTTGTAAACCCTAGAAATGGTTGTGCGTGAAAATCCCAGTAACTGAGCAGATTGTGAAATACTCAGAACGGCCCGTCTGGCATCAACAACCATGCCACGCTCAAAATTGCTTAAATCACCTTTCTTTCCCATTCTGACATTCAGTTTGGAGTTCAGGAGATTGTCTTGACCAGGAGCACCCCCCTAAATGCATCGAAGCAACTGCCATGTGATTGGTTGACTAGATAATTGCATTAATGAGAAATAGAACAGGTGTTCCTAATAATTCTTTAGGTGAGTGTATATTGTATACATCCTGCCTACTGTCTCACAATCTACATAATAATTCACATAGAATCCTGGGGCTTTTCCAGCTGCTGGTCCCTCACCCTTTTTTGCACCGTTTTCCCGTTTATCTAGGTCAGATTTTATTGGGTTTTGTAAACACCTATTTTTTGCCTCCATTAATTAATTTCCATTCTTCTACTTTTCTTCCAATGGCTGACCGTATTGCAGAATACACCTCTAAAATAGGCCTTAGCTGTGTCCCCGATGTTAGTCCAACCCTTGCTGGTCTGAAAGAAGTGCCCCAACTCTCATTACCCCTTAATACCTTATGCCAGGGATTCCCAACCTGCGGCCCTCCAGCTGTTGCAAAACTACAACTCCCAGCATGCCTGGACAGCCTACAGCTATCAGCCTAATGCAGGGCATGGTGGGAGTTGTACCAGGTTGAGCATCCCTGGCTGTAACGCGCTCCACTGTGACTGGACGGCGTCACGGGCAGGAAGAAGGAGACGCCCATGGAGAAAAGCTGGCGTCTCCTCCTTCCTGTACCGATGGTGGAAATGAACATATGAGGCACCAAATATAGCGAGGGGCACAGCGCCCCCCACGGAGTGGCATTTTTAACAAAAAAAAGCATTAACATGTGGAGGCGTTCACCTATCTGGTAGGCAGACCAGTTTATAATACTCAAACCAATGAAAGGTCCTCTTTATTTAATTTGGCACCAAATACATTTTTCTTTCCCAAAACCATGTTGATCCTTGAGTAGGGATGAGCAAACTCCCGTTTTTATACAGTGAATTGCGTTATGGATTTCGTTACCATGGACCATAATGCAATTTGTTAAAGGAAATATTAGTTATTAATATTTTTAGGTTAATATTAATAAATAGGCATAAATCATCTATTGTTGACTATTTATTCTTTATCCTACCTGTTGCGCTACCTTTTCCTGAATTACGTGCGTTGCATTACGGCGGCGACAAAGGACTATAAACTGTATTTGAATAATAAAATATTTATTAAACCAATAACACGTCTACAGTCAATTACTTACACTATATATACAAACCGGATTCCAAAAAAGTTGGGACACTATACAAATCGTGAATAAAAACTGAATGCAATGATGTGGAGGCGCCAACTTCTAATATTGTATTCAGAATAGAACATAAATCACGGAACAAAAGTTTAAACTGAGAAAATGTACCATTTTAAGGGAAAAATATGTTGAATCAGAATTTCATGGTGTCAACAAATCCCAAAAAAGTTGGGACAAGGCCATTTTCCCCACTGTGTGGCATCTCCCCTTCTTCTTACAACACTCAACAGACGTCTGGGGACCGAGGAGACCAGTTTCTCAAGTTTAGAAATAGGAATGCTCTCCCATTCTTGTCTAATACAGGCCTCTAACTGTTCAATCGTCTTGGGCCTTCTTTGTTGCACCTTCCTCTTTATTCCAAATGTTCTCTATAGGTGAAAGATCTGGACTGCAGACTGGCCATTTCAGTACCCGGATCCTTCTCCTACGCAGCCATGATGTTGTGATTGATGCAGAATGTGGTCTGGCATTATCTTGTTGAAAAATGCAGGGTCTTCCCTGAAGGAGATGACGTCTGGATGGGAGCAGATGTTGTTCTAGAACCTGAATATATTTTTCTGCATTGATGGTGCCTTTCCAGACATGCAAGCTGCCCATGCCACACGCACTCATGCAACCCCATACCATCAGAGATGCAGGCTTCTGAACTGAGCGTTGATAACAACTTGGGTTGTCCTTGTCCTCTTTGGTCCGGATGACATGGCGTCCCAGATTTCCAAAAAGAACTTCGAATCGTGACTCGTCTGACCACAGAACAGTCTTCCATTTTGCCACACTCCATTTTAAATGATCCCTGGCCCAGTGAAAACGCCTGAGCTCGTGGATCTTGCTTAGAAATGGCTTCTTCTTTGCACTGTAGAGTTTCAGCTGGCAGCGGCGGATGGCACGGTGGATTGTGTTCACTGACAATTGGTTTCTGGAAGTATTCCTGAGCCCATTCTGGGATTTCCTTTACAGTAGCATTCCTGTTTGTGGTGCAGTGTCGTTTAAGGGCCCGGAGATCACGGGCATCCAGTATGGATTTACGGCCTTGACCCTTACGCACAGAGATTGTTCCAGATTCTCTGAATCTTCGGATGATGTTATGCACAGTTGATGATGATAGATGCAAAGTCTTTGCAATGTTTCGCTGGGTAACACCTTTCTGATATTGCTCCACTATCTTTCTGCGCAACATTGTGGGAATTGGTGATCCTCTACCCATCTTGGCTTCTGAGAGACACGGCCACTCTGAGAAGCTCTTTTTATACCCAATCATGTTGCCAATTGACCTAATTAGTGTTAATTGGTCTTCCAGCTCTTCGTTATGCTCAAATTTACTTTTTCCAGCCTCTTATTGCTACTTGTCCCAACTTTTTGGGGATTTGTTGACACCGTGAAATTTTGAATCAACGTATTTTTCCTTTAAAATGATACATTTACTCGGATTAAACGTTTGATCTGTCATCTACGTTCTATTACAAATAAAATACTGACATTTGCCATCTCCACATCATTGCATTCAGTTTTTATTCACAATTTGTTTAGTGTCCCAACTTTTTTGGAATCCGGTTTGTATATCTATATCAGCGGTTATATAAATATACATACATATAGACGCACACGGTACAACACTAACAGCACTCTAATAAAGCTAACTACACTAACACAACACCGTCTACAATTCCACCCCAAAATCTATCTAAAAATACACTCACACAGGGCATAATGCAGCAATGCAGGGGTTAATATTAATATCAGGGAAATGCAGGGGTTAACCCCTACCCGCATTATCATGTACATGTCTGTGGGGGAATGTGGTGCCTTTCCGCACTCCCACGTGCATGTACGTGATGGGATCGGGCGGGTGCAGGAGCTACACCTGCCCGATCCGCAGCACAGGCCCGGCTGTTACTGACAGCCAGGCCCCTGCTGCATTTGCCGGCATCGCTGTATGCGGTGATGCCAGCGGATTAACCCTTTCACATGCCGCGCTCAGTGCTGATTGCGGCACGTTCGGGGTTTACAGAGGGAGGGGGCTCCCTCTAACTCCATCAGCCCCCCGTGCTGCGCTGGCAGGGGGCCGATGGTTGCCATGGCAGCCCCGATGCCTTTCACAGGCATAGGAGCCTGCAAGCTACGGAAGCCCAGGAGATCCAGCCTGAGGGCAGGGTCTCCTAGGCAACTGTCAGCGTCTTACTGAGTAAAACAGTTCAATTCAGTACAATACGTAATGTATTGTACTGAATTAAAACAGGTATCAAACCCTGAAAACGTGAAGTCCCACAGTGGGACAAATATAAAAAGTGAAATTTATTTTTATTTTTATAATAAATAAACAAAAGTTTCAATTAAAAAAAATAAAAGTGTCCTTTTCCCAAAATAAAGTAAAATAAGGAAAATACGAAAAGTAGACATATTAGGTATCGCTGTGTCTGTATCGACCGGCTCTGTAAAAATATCACATGACCTAACCCCTCAGGTGAACACCGTCCAAAAAATAAACTAAAAACTGTGCTAAAAAAAAAATCATTTTTTTGTCACCTTACATCACTAAAAGGGCAACACCAAGCGATCAAAAAGGCATATGACCCCCAGAATAGTACCAATCTAACCATCACCTCATCCTGCAATAAATGAGCCCCTACCTAAGACAATCGCCCAAAAAAAAAAAAAAAAATATGGCTTTCAGACTATGGAGACACTAAAACATGATTTTATTTGTTTCAAAAATGATATTTTTGTGTTAGGCTGGGTTCACACGGGCGAGATTTCTGCGCGGGTGCAATGCGGTAGGTGAACGTATTGCACTCGCACTGAATCCCGACCCATTCATTTCAATGGGGCTGTTCAGATGAGCGGTGATTTTCAGGCATCACTTGTGCGTTGCGTGAAAATCCCAGCATGCTCTATATTCTGCCTTTTTCACGCAACGCAGGCCCCATAGAAGTGAATGGGGTTGCGTGAAAATCGCAAGCATCCGCAAGCAAGTGCGGATGCGGTGCGATTTTCACGCATGGTTGCTAGGTGACAGTCTATTCACTGTATTATTTTCCCTTATAACATGGTTATAAGGGAAAATAATAGCATTCTGAATACAGAATGCAAAGTAAAATAGCGCTGGAGGGGTTAAAAAATAAAATAAAAAATTTACTCACCTTCTCCTCTTGATCGCGTAGTTCCCGGTCTCTTCTGATGAGCTGTCGGCTAAAGGACCTTTGGTGACGTCAGATCACATGCTCCAATCACATGGTACATCACTGTGGTGATGGACCATGTGATTGGAGCATGTGATCTGACGTCACCACAGGTCCTAGCCGGTAGTTCATCATTAAAGAAGTAAAGAAGAGACCGGGAACTACGCAATCAAGAGGAGAAGGTGAGTTAATTTTTTTATTTGCTATTATTTTCCCTTATAACCATGTTATAAGGGAAAATAATACAATCTACACTACAACTAACCAAAACCTGAACTTCTGTGAAGAAGTTCGGGTCTGGGTACCACAGTCGGTTTTTTATCACGCGCGTGCAAAATACATTGCACCCGCGCAATAAAAACTGAACATCGGAACGCAATCGCAGTCAAAACTGACTGCAATTGCGTACCTAATCGCGCGGGTTTGCCGCAATACACCGGGACGCATCCGGACCTAATCCGGACACGCCCGTGTGAACCCAGCCTTAAATGGAAAAAAAGTAGACATATTAGGTATCGCCACGTCCATAACAACCTGCTATATAAAAATACCACATGACCTAACCCCACATATGAACATTGTAAAAAAGCTAAAATAAAAACTGTGCTAAAAATTTTTTTTCACCTTACATCACAAAAAGTGTAATTGCAAGCAATCAAAAAGTCATATGCACCCCAAAATAGTGCCAATAAAACTATCATCTCATCCCGCAAAAATTATACCCTACCTAAGACAATCGCCCAAAAAATAAAAAAAACTATGGCTCACACACTATGGAGACACTAAAACATTATTTTTTTTTTGTTTAAAAAATGATATTATTGTGTAAAACGTAAATAAATAAAAAATAGCATACATATTACGTATCGCCACGTCCATAAGAACCTGCTGTATAAAAATTTCACATGATCTAACCCCTCAGGTGAACACCGTAAAAAAATTTATATAAAAACTGTGTAAAAAAAGAATTTTTTTTGTCACTTTACATCACAAGTGTAATACCAAGCGATAAAAAAGTCATATGCACCCTAAAACAGTACCAATCAAATCGTCATCTCATACTGAAAAAAATGAGACCCTACCTAGAACAATCGCCCAAAAAATAAAAAAAACAATGGCTTTTAGAATATGGAGACACTAAAAAATCTGTGTAACGGGGTTCCGAAGGTGCACTCGGTCCCCCATTACCCGCAGACCTGTTGCTTAGCTTTGGGAATGTGGATCTGTGTTTGACCTCATTCCCAGGGCGGCTTTACTGCTGGGTGGCTCCCTGCTCCTAAGTCTGCCTTGAGCGCCGAGCTGATCACTCGGTGCTCAACTGGTTGGTCTGTCGGTCATGTGACGCTGGCCACGTCACATGACCCTCACTCCCCACTATAAATACAGTCAGCCTGCTAGTCACAGGTTGCCTGTTAATTTCTAGGTTCCTGGCTATTTGTTGGACTACTGAATACTCACCTGATTCTGTTCCCTGACGATCCTTTGCCTGCTCCTCCTGTACTGCGCATCCGTCCTGGTATTGTGACCTCGGCTCCCACCTGATTACTCTCTTAGGACTCCTCTGGTACTTCTCTACTCTCCTGGTATTTGACCCCGACTTCTCCTGACTATTCTTTGCTTAATCCTTTGTACTGCGTAGCTCTCTTGGTTCTGACCCGGTCCGTTCATGTTCCGTATTTTGTCTTGTCTGTCTTCCCTGCACGTATCCTAAGTTAGGGACTGTCGTCCAGTTGTCCCCTGTCATCAGGACTCGTGAGGCAAGTAGGCAGGGCCAGGGGTGAGGGTGGAGCGCAGTGGTCACTATCCTTCCCCCTGTGTGTGTGTGGACGTGACCGTTACAATCTGTCATATTTGCCATCGTCGCGTCCGTAACAACCTGCTCTATAAAACTACCACATGATCTAACCTGTCAGATGAACATTGTAAATAACAAAAAATAAAAACGGTGCCAAAACAGCTATTTTTTGTTACCTTGCCTCATAAAAAGTGTACTATAGAGCAACCAAAAATCATATGTACCCTAAAATAGTACCAACAAAACTACCACCTTATCCTGTAGTTTCCAAAATTGGGTCTTTTTTTGGAGTTTGTACTCTAGGGGTGCATCAGGGGGTCTTCAAATGTGACATGGCAACTTAAAATGATGCCAGTGAAATCTGCCTTCCAAAAACCATACGGCGTTCCTTTGCTTCTGCGCTTGCCATGTGCCCGTACAGCAGTTTACGACCACATATGGGTTGTGTCTGTAAACTACAGAATGAGGGTAATAAATATTGAGTTTTGTTTGGCTGTTAACCCTTGCTTTGTTAGCAGAAAAAATTGATTAAAATGGAAAATCTGCCAAAAAATGTGAAATTTAGAAATTTCATCTCCATTTTTCTTTAATTCTTGTGAAACACCTATAAAGTGTTAACAAAGTTTGTAAAATCAGTTTTGAATACCTTGAGGGGTGTAGTTTCTAAAATGGGGTGATTTATGGGTGGTTTCTAATATGTAAGCCCCAGAAAGTGACTTAATAACTGAACTGGCCCTGAAAAAATTGGGTTTTGGAAATTTTCTTAAAAATTTTAAGATTTGCTTCTAATCTTCCAAGCCTTCTAACCTCGCAAAAAAATTTATGTCATTTTCAAAATGATCCAAACATGAAGTAGACATATGGGGAATGTAAAGTAATAACTATTTTTGTGGGTATTACTATCTATTATAAAAGTAGGGAAATAGAAATGTAGAAATTTGCTAAGTCTTCAAAATGTTTGGTAAATTTGGTATTTATTTTATAAATAAAAATAAAATTTATTTAATTTTGCCACTTTCATGAAGTACAATATGTGACGAGAAAATAATCTCAGAATGGCCTGGATAAGTAAACGCGTTTTAAAGTTATTACCACATAAAGTGACGCATGTCAGATTTGCAAAATTAGGCTGCGTCCTGAAGGTGAAAAATGGCTGTGTCCTGAAGGGGTTAATATTAATATCAGGGCAATGCAGGGGTTAATCATGATCAGGGCAATGAATATTAATATCAGGGCAATACAGGGGTTAATATTAATATCAGGGCAATGCATTAGTTAATCATGAATACTCAGCCAGATGCTCGTCTCTAGTGGTTATCGCTCGTTCCAGGGGATGATTCTCACTTGTAGACCCTCGTCATCCTGGGGATGGTTCTTGCTTGGTGCAGGCAAGTGCTCGTGGGCTGGTGCGGTGATATAACGTCACCGCACCAGCCCGCGCATGCCGTTGCTTCAAGGTGGAGGATCGCTCCTCCTGCCTTTGAAGTGACCGCGTACCTCTGGTGCTGTAACTACAGCGCTGGAGGTACACGGCATACAGGGGCAGGGGAGCGCTTTGTTTCCCTGTACCTGTTATGCATAACATCTCCGGCCCTGCCACAGGTGTTAAGCAAAAGGCAGAGGATCTCTTTAATCCTCTGTCTTTTGATATACCCGCAACTGGACCCCGCGCCTGCAGGGGAATTTCTCAGCTGGGGGGCACCCGTGATTGGGGGTCATTATTTAATATATACTGTATATAGACATGCATATAATACAGGGGCATATATGTGTATATATATATATATATATATCCATGTATATACCTATACCCCTACTGGCCAATCATTGCCACTATATATCAAACACAGGGGCAAACATACCTATATATAAATACACACACAAATACACTGGGACCCCTTCCCCCACTGGTCATTCAAGGAATAAATATCATATATATATATCAATAATGGGGCATATACTGCACATATATATATATATATATATATATATATGTAAATATATATATATATATATATATATATACAGTACAGACCAAAAGTTTGGACACACCTTCTCATTCAAAGAGTTTTCTTTATTTTCATGACTATGAAGGCATCAAAACTATGAATTAACACATGTGGAATTATATACATAACAAACAAGTGTGAATCAACTGAAAATATGTCATATTCTAGGTTCTTCAAAGTAGCCACCTTTTGCTTTGATTACTGCTTTGCACACTCTTGGCATTCTCTTGATGAGCTTCAAGAGGTAGTCCCCTGAAATGGTCTTCCAACAGTCTTGAAGGAGTTCCCAGAGATGCTTAGCACTTGTTGGCCCTTTTGCCTTCACTCTGCGGTCCAGCTCACCCCAAACCATCTCGATTGGGTTCAGGTCCGGTGACTGTGGAGGCCAGGTCATCTGGTGCAGCACCCCATCACTCTCCTTCATGGTCAAATAGCCCTTACTTTGAAAGTTTTCCCAATTTTTCGGCTGACTGACTGACCTTCATTTCTTAAAGTAATGATGGCCACTCGTTTTTCTTTACTTAGCTGCTTTTTTCTTGCCATAATACAAATTCTAACAGTCTATTCAGTAGGACTATCAGCTGTGTATCCACCTGACTTCTCCTCAACGCAACTGATGGTCCCAACCCCATTTTTAAGGCAAGAAATCCCACTTATTAAACCTGACAGGGCACACCTGTGAAGTGAAAACCATTTCAGGGGACTACCTCTTGAATCTCATCAAGAGAATGCCAAGAGTGTGCAAAGCAGTAATCAAAGCAAAAGGTGGCTACTTTGAAGAACCTAGAATATGACATATTTTCAGTTGATTCACACTTGTTTGTTATGTATATAATTCCACATGTGTTAATTCATAGTTTTGATGCCTTCATAGTCATGAAAATAAAGAAAACTCTTTGAATGAGAAGGTGTGTCCAAACTTTTGGTCTGTACTGTATATATATATATATATATATATATATATACGCCTACCTGGCACTTCCCTCTACACAATTCAAGGATGGAATACATAACGTTATGCATTCCCTTATAATAGAAGTCTGTGACCAGCATAACAGATCCGTCCGGTTTCCATTATGCAGGACTCCTTGCATTGCATTATGGTCTGTGGTAAATAAAAATCCATAACGCAATTTACCATATACCCGACCCAAACTCAAACTTCAAAAACTGACGTTCGCTCATCCCAATCCTTGACCATGACTGAGAAGCTTTAGAATAGCAAGAGAACGCACAGCTATCCGGGTTAAATGACCGCCATATGTCCGTCCATTCAAATTCCATTAATAAGTTCAAGAAAACAGTATTTGGATATTGGCTTGTTGTTTCTTTAGCTGACGTCCTTGCTCCAGCGGCGCCATCAGATAATTTGGTTTGTCCACCATATATTTATGTAGGTCTTATAATACCTCTGGCTTATAAGGAGGGGTATATATCACCGTTCATACCCCTTCTATCACGCATGGTAAGAAGACATATATCTTCCTTGCAATATATTCATATTTTATCTTAGTATGGATTAATAATGTTAGCTGAGTGATATCCGTCTGGAATCCAGCTTTTAACCATCCAACCCACCGACCGAAAGCAGATGATTGCCAGAAGATATCTCTTCAACCAATCAAAAAAAGTGAATCTTTTTAATTGATCTCCTATACCCCTTACATTCAATGAAATAATCTGTATCATATACAAGTATTACAATCTGATTCAAATGAAAAGGAGAAAAAAAAAGGTAACATTTTTGGTAAAAAGTAGCCCACCTAATGCCTTCCCTGCCTCCTAAAAAAAAAAGGGTGACTGTGGCGAAACTAACCTCGCCACTGGGTTTTGGAGGGGCCTGGTTGCCATCCTCTTGCCCCAGGATTATGGGCCCTCTCATCAGCCAGGCTTCCTTTGTTCACAAAGGACTTTTACTAACTTTTGAACCCCTGGTCTAATTCGTGCCATTTTGGGATATGTTAAATGTCTATGTTACTGTAATGGGTGGGACATTATATGTTTGAGTGGTGATGTCTGTTTAATTGTCTCCACATGTGTATTGGCGATTTCCCTTTGTCCTGAGAGATAATTGAATTACTCCTCGGTAGTCTCCAGGACAGAGGACATTGTGTATTCTCTGGCCTGTGATAATTACATCAACCCATTGTACCATAATTATATCCCTCTAACTTTGTCATTGGTTCCGATATGGACCATGACCGCTGGATCTTCTCCAGCCCCTCCCAGTAATCGGTCAACCTGATCCGCGATGTGTCAAATTCGAGCGCCAGGAAGACAACACACCGTTCGATAATCCTGGTCTTTGTGACAGATCGCCCTATCTGTGCCCATAATTGAGTCTCCCACTACCAGCACCTGTCTGCCCTGCTATCCTGGTCCCCTGCTTACTGGAGCTGACATTCCCCTGACTGACAGAGGGGGTCATTCGGAGGATCCTGGCCCGATATTAGCTGATGGGGTGGTTGTATCCGCCCTTTATCCTGAACTTGAGGCAGGGGTGTTGGAGGCCCAGGGAGATGCACTTGATTCTTGTCCTCCAGGGAACTTGTTTGTTCCTTTGTAACTACAGCACAAGGTGTTTCAAGAACATCACAGTACTGTTCTTACGAGACATCCTGGGAGCAGATCCACGGTTGATCTCATTTTCCAGAGATTCTGGTGGCCAGGATTGTGTCAGCTTGTGAGACTTGTGTGTGTGCCAAGGTGACACATTCTCCGTCTTCAGGATCTCTATTTCCCTTGTCTATCCCGTCCCGACCGTGGACTCATTTGTCCATGGACTTTATCACAGATTTGCCTAATTCCTCAGGAAAAACTGTGATTCTGGTGGTTATTGATCGCTTCAGCAAGATGCCGCACTTTATACCATTATCAGGTTTACCTAATGCTAAAACTCTTGCACAAGTGTTTGTCGATAACATTGTCAATCTACACGGTTTCCCCTCTGATGTGGTGTCTGATAGAGGGACTTAGTTTGTTTCCAGATTCTGGAAAGCGTTCTGTACTCGACTGGGGGTACAAATGTCCTTCTCTTCTGCCTTTCATCCTCAGTCAAACGGACAGACTGAGCGCACTAACCAGAATCTGGAGACTTACAGTTGCAAGGAAAAGTATGTGAACCCTTTGGAATGATATGGATTTCTACACAAATTGGTCATAAAATGTGATCTGATCTTCATCTAAGTCACAACAATAGACAATCACAATCTGCTTAAACTAATAACACACAAAGAATTAAATGTTACCATGTTTTTATTGACCACACCATGTAAAAATTCACAGTGCAGGTGGAAAAAGTATGTGAACCCCTAGACTAATGACATCTCCAAGAGCTAATTGGAGTGAGGTGTGAGCCAACTGGAGTCCAATCAATGAGATGAAATTGGAGGTGTTAGTTACAGCTGCCCTGCCCTATAAAAAACACACACCAGTTCTGGGTTTGCTTTTCACAAAAAGCATTGCCTGATGTGAATGATGCCTCGCACAAAAGAGCTCTCAGAAGACCTACGATTAAGAATTATTGACTTGCATAAAGCTGGAAAGGGTTATAAAACTATCTCCAAAAGCCTTGCTGTTCATCAGTCCACGGTAAGACAAATGGTCTATAAATGGAGAAAGTTCAGCACTGCTGCTACTCTCCCTAGGAGTGGCCGTCCTGTAAAGATGACTGCAAGAGCACAGCGCAGACTGCTCAATGAGGTGAAGAAGAATCCTAGAGTGTCAACTAAAGACTTACAAAAGTCTCTGGCATATGCTAACATCCCTGTTAGTGAATCTACGATACGTAAAACACTAAACAAGAATGGATTTCATGGGAGGATACCACATAGGAAGCCACTGCTGTCCAAAAAAAACATTGCTGCACGTTTACAGTTTGCACAAGAGCACCTGGATGTTCCACAGCAGTACTGGCAAAATATTCTGTGGACAGATGAAACCAAAGTGGAGTTGTTTAGAAGAAACACACAACACTATGTGTGGAGAAAAAGAGGCACAGCACATCAACATCAAAACCTCATCCCAACTGTGAAGTATGGTGGTGGGGGCATCATGGTTTGGGGCTGCTTTGCTGCGTCAGGGCCTGAACAGATTGCTATCATCGAAGGAAAAATGAATTCCCAAGTTTATCAAGACATTTTGCAGGAGAACTTAAGGCCATCTGTCCACCAGCTGAAGCTCAACAGAAGATGGGTGTTGCAACAGGACAACGACCCAAAGCATAGAAGTAAATCAATAATAGAATGGCTTAAACAGAAGAAAATACGTCCTGACCTCAACCCGATTGAGATGCTGTGGCATGACCTCAGGAAAGAAATTCACACCAGACATCCCAAGAATATTGCTGAACTGAAACAGTTCTGTGAAGAGGAATGGTCAAGAATTACTCCTGACTGAGTTGAGCGAACACCTGGATGTTCGGGTTCGAGAAGTTCGGCCGAACTTCCCGGAAACCCGACCCGAACTTCGTCCCGAACCCGAACCCCATTGAAGTCAATGGGGACCCAAACTTTTGGGCACTAAAAAGGCTGTAAAACAGCCCAGGAAAGAGCTAGAGGGCTGCAAAAGGCAGCAACATGTAGGTAAATCCCCTGCAAACACATGTGGATAGGGAAATGAATTAAAATAAAAATTAAAAAAATAAAAATTAACCAATATCAATTGGACAGAGGTCCCATAGCAGAGAATCTGGCTTCACGTCAGCAGAGAATCAGTCTCTTCATGCCATAGCAAAGAATCTGGCTTCATGTCAGCAGAGAATCAGTCTCTTCATGCCATAGCAGAGAATCTGGCTTCACGTCACCCACCACTGGAACAGGCCACTGTCACATATTTAGGCCCAGGCACCCAGGCAGAGGAGAGAGGTCCCGTAACAGAGAATCTGGCCTTATGTCAGCACAGAATCTGTCTTCATGTCATAGCAGAGAATCAGGCTTCACGTCACCCACCACTGTAACAGGCCACTGTCACACATTTAGGCCCCGGCACCCAGACAGAGGAGAGGTTCATTCAACTTTGGGTTGCCCCGCAATATAATGGTAAAATGAAAATAAAAATAGGATTGAATGAGGAAGTGCCCTGAATTAGAATAATATATTGTTAAGGGGAGGTAGTTAATATCTAATCTGCACAAGGGATGGACAGGTCCTGTGGGATCCATGCCTGGTTCATTTTTATGAACGTCAGCTTGTCCACATTGGCTGTAGACAGGCGGCTGCGTTTGTCTGTAATGACGCCCCCTGCCGTGCTGAATACACGTTCAGACAAAACGCTGGCCGCCGGGCAGGCCAGCACCTCCAAGGCATAAAAGGCTAGCTCTGGCCACGTGGACAATTTGGAGACCCAGAAGTTGAATGGAGCCGAACCATCAGTCAGTACGTGGAGGGGTGTGCACAGGTACTGTTCCACCATGTTAGTGAAATGTTGCCTCCTGCTAACACGTTCCGTATCAGGTGGTGGTGCACTTAGCTGTGGCGTGGTGACAAAACTTTTCCACATCTCTGCCATGCTAACCCTGCCCTCAGAGGAGCTGGCCGTGACACAGCTGCGTTGGCGACCTCTTGCTCCTCCTCTGCCTTCGCCTTGGGCTTCCACTGGTTCCCCTGTGACATTTGGGAATGCTCTCAGTAGCGCGTCTACCAACGTGCGCTTGTACTCGCGCATCTTCCTATCACGCTCCAGTGTAGGAAGTAAGGTGGGCACATTGTCTTTGTACCAGGGATCCAGCAGGGTGGCAACCCAGTAGTCCGCACACGTTAAAATGTGGGCAACTCTGCTGTCGTTGCGCAGGCACTGCAGCATGTAGTCGCTCATGTGTGCCAGGCTGCCCAGAGGTAAGGACAAGCTGTCTTCTGTGGGAGGCGTATCGTCATCGTCCTGTGTTTCCCCCCAGCCACGCACCAGTGATGGGCCCGAGCTGCTTTGGGTGCCACCCCGCTGTGAACATGCTTCATCCTCATCCTCCTCCACCTCATCCTCGTCCTCCTCGTCCTCCAGTAGTGGGCCCTGTCTGGCCACATTTGTACCTGGCCTCTGGTGTTGCAAAAAACCTCCCTCTGAGTCACTTCGAAGAGACTGGCCTGAAAGTGCTAAAAATGACCCCTCTTCCTCCTCTTCCTCCTGGGCCACCTCCTCTTCCATCATCGCCCTAAGTGTTTTCTCAAGGAGACATAGAAGTGGTATTGTAACGCTGATAACGGCGTCATCGCCACTGGCCATGTTGGTGGAGTACTCGAAACAACGCAACAGGGCACACAGGTCTCGCATGGAGGCCCAGTCATTGGTGGTGAAGTGGGTCTGATCCGCAGTGCGACTGACCCGTGTGTGCTGCAGCTGAAACTCCACTATGGCCTGCTGCTGCTCGCACAGTCTGTCCAGCATGTGCAAGGTGGAGTTCCACCTGGTGGGTACGTCGCATATGAGGCGGTGAGCGGGAAGGCGGAAGTTATGCTGTAGCGCAGACAGGCGAGCAGCGGCAGGGTGTGAACGCCGGAAGCGCGAACAGGCGGCCCGCACTTTATGCAGCAGCTCTGACATGTCGGGGTAGTTGCGAATGAACTTCTGCACCACCAAATTCAGCACATGCGCCAGGCAAGGGATGTGCGTCAAACCGGCTAGTCCCAGAGCTGCAACGAGATTTCGCCCATTATCGCACACCACCAGGCCGGGCTTGAGGCTCACCGGCAGCAACCACTCGTCGGTCTGTTGTTCTATACCCCGCCACAACTCCTGTGCGGTGTGGGGCCTGTCCCCCAAACATATGAGTTTCAGAACGGCCTGCTGACGTTTACCCCGGGCTGTGCTGAAGTTGGTGGTGAAGGTGTGTGGCTGACTGGATGAGCAGGTGGAAGAAGAGGAGGAGGAAGCTGAGTAGGAGGAGGAGGAGACAGGAGGCAAAGAATGTTGCCCTGCGATCCTTGGCGGCGGAAGGACGTGCGCCAAACGGCTCTCCGCCTGGGGCCCAGCCGCCACTACATTTACCCAGTGTGCAGTTAGGGAGATATAGCGTCCCTGGCCGTGCTTACTGGTCCACGTATCTGTGGTTAGGTGGACCTTGCCACAGATGGCGTTGCGCAGTGCACACTTGATTTTATCGGACACTTGGTTGTGCAGGGAAGGCACGGCTCTCTTGGAGAAGTAGTGGCGGCTGGGAACAACATACTGTGGGACAGCAAGCGACATGAGCTGTTTGAAGCGGTCTGTGTCCACCAGCCTAAATGACAGCATTTCATAGGCCAGTAGTTTAGAAATGCTGGCATTCAGGGCCAGGGATCGAGGGTGGCTAGGTGGGAATTTACGCTTTCTCTCAAATGTTTGTGAGATGGAGAGCTGAACGCTGCCGTGTGACATGGTTGAGATGCTTGGTGACGCAGGTGGTGGTGTTGGTGGTACATCCCATGTTTGCTGGGCGGCAGGTGCCAACGTTCCTCCAGAGGCAGAGGAAGAGGCCGAGGCGGCAGCAGCAGAAGAGGCCGAGGCGGCGGCAGCAGCAGAAGAGGCCGAGGCGGCAGCAGCAGAAGAGGTAGCAGGGGGAGCCTGAGTGAGTTCCTTGTTTTTAAGGTGTTTACTCCACTGCAGTTCATGCTTTGCATGCAGGTGCCTGGTCATGCAGGTTGTGCTAAGGTTCAGAACGTTAATGCCTCGCTTCAGGCTCTGATGGCACAGCGTGCAAACCACTCGGGTCTTGTCGTCAGCACATTGTTTGAAGAAGTGTCATGCCAGGGAACTCCTTGAAGCTGCCTTTGGGGTGCTCGGTCCCAGATGGCGGCGGTCTGTAGCAGGCGGAGTCTCTTGGCGGCGGGTGTTCTGATTTTGCCCACTGCTCCCTCTTTTGCTACGCTGTTGGCTCGGTCTCACCACTGCCTCTTCCTCCGAACTCTGAAAGTCAGTGGCACGACCTTCATTCCATGTGGGGTCTAGGACCTCATCGTCCCCTGCATCGTCTTCCACCCAGTCTTGATCGCTGACCTCCTGTTCAGTCTGCACACTGCAGAAAGACGCAGCAGTTGGCACCTGTGTTTCGTCATCATCAGAGACGTGCTGAGGTGGTATTCCCATGTCCTCATCCTCAGGAAACATAAGTGGTTGTGCGTTAGTGCATTCTATCTCTTCCACCCCTGGGGAAGAGCTAGGTGGATGCCCTTGGGAAACCCTGCCAGCAGAGTCTTCAAACAGCATAAGAGACTGCTGCATAACTTGAGGCTCAGACAGTTTCCCTGATATGCATGGGGGTGATGTGACAGACTGATGGGCTTGGTTTTCAGGCGCCATCTGTGCGCTTTCTGCAGAAGACTGGGTGGGAGATAATGTGAACGTGCTGGATGCACTGTCGGCCACCCAATTGACTAATGCCTGTACCTGCTCAGGCCTTACCATCCTTAGAACGGCATTGGGCCCCACCAAATATCGCTGTAAATTCTGGCGGCTACTGGGACCTGAGGTAGTTGGTACACTAGGACGTGTGGCTGTGGCAGAACGGCCACGTCCTCTCCCAGCACCAGAGGGTCCACTAACACCACCACGACCATGTCCACGTCCGCGTCCCTTATTAGATGTTTTCCTCATTGTTCCCGTTCACCACAATTTTGAGAATGGCAAATTTGGGAATAGTTTTTCAACCCAGAACCAAAAATGTGCTTTTACGGTCACTACAAATAACTTGACCAGCTAAAACAGTACAGATTTGGTTGAATAGAAATGTGAAGCCTGTTTTTTTTTGCACTGTGTGACAGGTTAAGGTTTAATCACAGAATTAGACTTCTATCTGCACGGTAGCGTGTGTCTTAGGATTTTCTGAATGACACTATCAGCACCTTCAATGTAAGATTTCCTTTTTGGGATAGATTTCAAGTAGGCCTCATATAGCAGAAACTAGTTATTTTGAGAATGGCAAATTTGGGAATAGTTTTTCAACCCAGAACAAAAACTGTGCTTTTACAGTCGCTACAAATAACTTGACCAGCTAAAACTGTGCAGATTTGGTTGAATAGAAATGTCAGGTCTATTTTTTAGGCGCTGGGTGACAGGCTCAACTTGCACCTGATGTAGTATATGGCCAAAAAATAACCACACTATTGATGGTTAAATGCACTTGGGTGACACAGGCTCAGCCTGCACCAGATGTAGTATATGGCCAAAAAATAACCAGACTGTTGACGGTTAAATGCACTTCGGTGACACAGGCTCAGCCTGCAGCTGATGTAGGATATAGCACAAAATAACCACACTATTGATGGTTAAATACACTTGGTGATAGCTTGTGCTGGCGCACCACAAGTCACAAAATGGCCGCCGATCACCCCAGAAAAAAGTGATCTAAAAACGCTCTGGGCAGCTTCAAAAAAGTGAGCAAGTCGATATCAGCACTTCAATGATCCACAGCTGCAGATCGATCACAGAATGAAGTCTTTTGGAGGAGTTAATCTGCCTAATCTCGCCCTAACGTCGCAGCTGCAACCTCTCCCTATACTGATCATAGCAGAGTGACGTGCGGCGCTACGTGACCCAAGCTTAAATAGAGGCTGGGTCACATGCTGCACTGGCCAATCACAGCCATGCCAATAGTAGGCAAGGCTGTGATGGCCTCTTGGGGCAAGTAGTATGACGCTTGTTGATTGGCTGCTTTGCAGCCTTTCAAAAAGCGCCAAGAAAGCGCCGAACACCGAACCCGGACTTTTACGAAAATGTTCGGGTTCGGGTCCGTGTCACGGACACCCCAAAATTCGGTACGAACCCGAACTATACAGTTCGGGTTCGCTCATCCCTACTCCTGACCGTTGTGCGCGTCTGATCTGCAACTACAGGAAACGTTTGGTTGAAGTTATTGCTGCCAAAGGAGGTTCAACCAGTTATTAAATCCAGGGGTTCACATACTTTTTCCACCTGCACTGAATGTTTACATGGTGTGTTCAATAAAAACATGGTAACATTTAATTCTTTGTGTGTCATTAGTTTAAGCCGACTGTGATTGTCTATTGTTGTGACTTAGTTGAAGATCAGATCACATTTTATAACCAATTTGTGTAGAAATCCATATCATTCCAAATGGTTCACATACTTTGTATTGCAACTGTATTTGAGATGTTTTGTCACAGAGAATCAGGAGCAATAGTCTTCATTTTTGTCGTTGGCTGAGTTTGCCATAAATACCCATAGGCAGGAGTCAACTGATAGTCGGAGCATATGGGTTCCATCCGCAGTTTGGCACATTTTCTGGTACTGAAACTTCTGGTATACTGGAAGAGGAAAGATTTTCCTCTTCGTTGTCATCTATTTGGAGAAAAAAAAAAAAGGCAAAAAGTGTAAATGTATGGCTGACAAGAGACGTATTAGTGGTCCGGACCTGAGAGTGGTTGATTCTGTGTGGCTGTCCACAAGAAACATTAAGTTGAAGGTACCTTCTTGAAAGTTGGGGCCAAGGTTTTTCGGACCATACAAGATCTCTGCCATTATTAATCTGGTTGCTTTTCGTCTTGAACTTCCGCAGGCTTTAAAAATGCATAATGTTTTTCACAAATCATTACTGAAAATATATGCCAAACCTGCTAAACCGTCCTCGCTGTCACCCCCTCCTGTCATGGTGGATGGTAATCTTCAATTTCAGATTGTCAGGATAGTTAACTCACGACTTCTCCGTCGATCTCTTCAGTATCTCCTGCACTGGAAAGGTTAGGGTCCAGAGGAAAGAATGTGGGTTCCTACGACCGACGTTAATGCCAGTCGCCTTGTGAAGGCCTTTCACAGGGCGCATCCTGATAAAGTTGGCCCTGGGTGTCCAGAGGTCACCCGTAGAGGGAGGGGGGTACTTTCACGGTCCCTCTCATGACAGAGGTGAGAAGATTGGAGAGACTGGCGCCACATGAGGGTATCTGACAGTCTCTCTGTTTCTCCTTGCAGTGTTGTTGTTTGGTAATGACCACACCTCTTGTCAGGTGCAGCTTGGGGTCATTACTGAGGCTCTATTTAGTTCTGACTCACACTGCTTACCATGTTGTTGATATTTTCTGCTGGAGTTGGTTGAGCTGGTATGTTGTTCCTTTGGATCTCCTGCTCCTCCATTTTACTTTAAGCTAAGTGCATTTTGTTTTGCATTTTGTTGTTCACTTGTGTGTGTTGTTTTCTAGGCCTCAGGGAGACACTGGTTCCTTCATCTGGGGAGGAACCAGTAGTCTCATTCCCTCCAACCACACCTAGGGCCTTCCGGAGTCTCCAGGGCTTAGGTTCCAGTGTTTGAGTATTTCCACCTTCAGGGTCTACTCATATTGGCAGGAGTCAGGGAGAGGTCTAGGGATTCCTAGGAGGTCACCATCCCTCTCCCTTAGCTTTAAGGTCTAGACTCTGGTCTATTCCTTCTGTGTGTTATCTGGTGTTATCCCCTCCCCATTACCCGTGACAGCTCATCTACATATTACTGCTGTAGTCATAGACACAATATATGGTTATAAGACACCAGTAATATGTGTTATCTTATAGGTATAGGAAAAACATAGATCTTTATGTGGTAATGTTATAATTTGGTGGTTAACCGCCTCCAGACCGCCTAACGCAGGATCGCGTTCTGGAGGCAGCAGTCTCAGGCAGAGTCACGCATATACGCGTCATCTCGCGAGACGCGAGATTTCCTGTGAACAGGAACTGCAGATAAGCCAGTGGATCTACAGCCTGCCAGCGGCGATCGTTCGCTGGCAGGCTGTAGATGAGATTTTTTTAACCCCTAACAGGTATATTAGACGCTTTAGGATTTCACAGGGCACCTTTAGGATTTCACAGGGCATTTTTTACACATTTTGATTTCAAACTACTTCCCACACATTAGGGCCCCTAAAATGCCAGGGCAGTATAACTACCCCACAAGTGACCCCATTTTGGAAAGAAGACACCCCAAGGTATTTTGTGATGGGCATAGTGAGTTCATGGAAGTTTTTTTTTTTTTTCACAAGTTAGTGGAATATGAGACTTTGTAAGGAAATTTTTTTTAAAAAAAAATCATAATTTTCCGCTAACTTGTGACAAAAAATAAAAAGTTCTATGAGCTCAGCGAATACCTTAGGGTGTCTACTTTCCAAAATGGGGTTTTATGGGTTTTTTCTACTGTCTGGCCATTGTAGAACCTCGGGAAACATGACAGGTGCTCAGAAAGTCAGAGCTGCTTCAAAATGCGGAAATTCACATTTTTGTACCATAGTTTGTAAATGCTATAACTTTTACCCAAACCATTTTTTTTTTACCCAAACATTTTTTTTTTATCAAAGACATGTAGAACAATAAATTTAGAGAAAAATTTATATATAGATGTCGTTTTTTAAAAAAAAATTTACAACTGAAAGTGAAAAATGTCATTTTTTTGCAAAAATTTTGTTAAATTTTGATTAATAACAAAAAAAAGTAAAAATTTCAGCAGCAATGAAATACCACCAAATGAAAGCTCTATTTGTGAGAAGAAAAGGAGGTAAAATTCATTTGGGTGGTAAGTTGCATGACCGAGCAATAAACGGTGAAAGTAGTGTAGGTCAGAAGTGTAAAAAGTGGTCTGGTCATTAAGGGTGTTTAAGCTAAGGGGGCTGAGGTGGTTAAAGGGAACCTGTCATCAACTTTATGCTGCCCATACTAACGGCAGCTTAAAGTAGAGACAGGGGAGTTGATTTCAGCGGTCTGTCATTTAAAAGTTAAAAGTAAGTGGATGCCAAGAACCAACATCACAATCATAGCAGACTGGGCCTGGAAAAGAGTCCCGGCCACCTGAGAAGAGTCATGGTTCATCATGAAGTCCTGCTCTCCCTGCCCACCTGCTGATGACTGACAGGCTTCTACCTAGTTTTCTCCCTTTCTCTCTAGGAGAGAACTGCCAATCATCAGCAGATGGGCGGGAGAGCAGGAGATTATAATAACCAGGACTCTTCTCAAGTAGATTTGACTCTTTTCAAGGCCTTGGCTGCAATGATTATGATGCAGCAGCCACTTATTTTTAGCTCATGAGTGACACACCGCTGAAATCAACATCTCTGTCACTATTTTATGCTGCCCTCAGTGAGGGCAGCATAAAGTTAATCACAGGTTCCCTTTAAGTGATTGGTTTTGCATGTAAAGATCCCAGGTTTGAATCTTCGGAAAGACTTCAAATTTCTTTTTCTTCCACATGTATCCCATAAAAAAGTTTATGTCCTTATCGTATTAGGAATAATGTGTTTTTTTAAGAAAGCTTATAAATATTACTGGTTTCTTTACAATCATATATTTTGCTTGTGAATAAACCAGTTTTTAGCAAAAAGACAAAACACTATTCTCAACATAGTAAGGCATTATTATTATATGATTATATATTATTTATTACAGTATAGCCTTTTATTACGGTCTTAAATAAGAGAGAAACAATATATAACAGAAAGAAAACTTAGATTACTCCTGGGACTTGAACCTAGGATCTGTGCATGTATGGCAAACCACTATACCACTTAGGCCTCATGCACACGACCGTTTTTTTTTAAGGTCCGCAAAAACGTAGTCAGTAGGTCCGTGATCCGTGACCGTTTTTTCGTCCGTGGGTCTTCCTTGATTTTTGGAGGATCCACGGACATGAAAAAAAAGTCGTTTTGGTGTCCGCCTGGCCGTGCGGAGCCAAACGGATCCGTCCTTAATTACAATGCAAGTCAATGGGACGGATCCGTTTGACGTTGACACAATATGGTGCAATTGCAAACGGATCCGTCCCCCGTTGACTTTCAATGTAAAGTCAGGAGTCCCTTTTATACCATCGGATCGGAGTTTTCTCCAATCCGATGGTATATTTTAACTTGAAGCGTCCCCATCACCATGGGAACGCCTCTATGTCAGAATATACCATCGGATTTGAGTTAGATCGTGAAACTCAAATACGACAGTATATTCTAACACAGAGGCGTTCCCATGGTGATGGGGACGCTTCAGGTTAGAATATACTAAAAGAACTGTGTACATGACTGCCCCCAGCAGGGGGCAGACCCCCCCCCCCCTGTAGTTAACTCATTGGTGGCCAGTGCGGCCGGCCCCCCCTCCCTCCCCTGTAGTTAACACATTGGTGGCCAGTGCGGCCAGCCCCCCCTCCCTCCCCTGTAGTTAACACATTGGTGGCCAGTGCAGCCGGCCCCCCCTCCCTCCCCTGTAGTTAACACATTGGTGGCCAGTGCGGCCGGCCCCCCCTCCCTCCCCTGTAGTTAACACATTGGTGGCCAGTGCGGCCGGCCCCCCCTCCCTCCCCTGTAGTACTGTAGATTTATTGGTGGCCAGTAGGCCCCCCCTCCCTCCCCTGTAGTACTGTAGATTCATTGGTGGCCAGTGGGCCCCCCTCCCTCCCCTGTAGTACTGTAGATTCATTGGTGGCCAGTGGGCCCCCCCCTCCCTCCCCCTCTTAATTAAAATCTCCCCCCCTATCATTGGTGGCAGCGGAGAGTACCGATCGGAGTCCCAGTTTAATCGCTGGGGCTCCGATCGGTAACCATGGCAAAAGGACGCTACTGCAGTCCTGGTTGCCATGGTTACTTAGCAATTTTTAGAAGCATTATACTTACCTGCGAGCTGCGATGTCTGTGACCGGCCGGGAGCTCCTCCTACTGGTAAGTGAAAGGTCTGTGCGGCGCATTGCTTATAGCACAGACCTGATAAACCCATTTGCACTTGCTTTGAAAAGCTTCACTGAGCAGATCTCATTGTGGTTAAGCTATAGTGCATAGTGTATATGATATTGCTAGCACATAGCTCTAGGACTCATCTCTGCCCTCATCCTGCTGTCTAGTCCTGTCAATCAAGGGGGGGTAGTGTGTAGCGGACCTTCAAGAAGTTTTTGCACATATTTTATTAGAAATTTGGCAAACAAAATTAAGCAAACCTCAAGGATGGGGAACATAACACAGAACAGATATCATCTCTGTCATCTACTAAGCCCCAGAATGGACAACAGTGGACATTTTATAATACATCTAAGTAACACATAAAGGACGCCCAATATTACATTCAAATACCTTACTCCCTATAGATCAGACTCCCAGATTTCACACCAGTCTCCTCTTCTGATCCCCTCTGTACCCCCAGATGTACATAGTCAACAGCCCCAAAGTTCCCTTCATTTGTCCTATTTCACCACGCAACAAAAAAAAACTTTTTGTCTGCTACTGGGCAAAAACCATTTGTCCTATACTAGTCAGAATTGTTGTAACACATCATGAAATTTTGCTATGCATAAGTATGACCAAATGAATGAAGCATTGAATAATTTTGAACAGAACGAGTTTTACTCCAACAATCACCTGATCTACATCAAAGTTTGCGTAGTAAACAGTGTATGAAAATGTAATGGAATAACAACATTTCAAAAAGTCTCGTTTTTTAGTTTAAAAATCTTACTTGAGCAAAGCCCATTACTGTTAAAAGTGCTTCAGGCATCTGCTTTTGTGAACGGTCATATTTTCCCGTTGCAAAAACCAGAGGTAGTCCCCCATCATGTTGGGATTCCAGCGGCCTTGTAGAAATATCTTTATGGAACCGCTCTCCATGTTCGTCACTTACGTGTCCCAAATTGGGTGGGAAAAAGTCAAGATGGGAATGTAAGAAATGCACTTTCAATGACATTCGGCGGCCAAGTTGTTCATATGCTGTAAGCATGTTATTTACTAATTCAGCAGAGTCTGCAGCTCGTCTGTTCCCAAGGAAGTTCTGCACTACGAGCACAAATGCATCCCAAGCTGCAAGTTCCAGAGGGTTGAGTTTTGTTCTGAATGTGTCATCATGCATTAGTTTGTTGATTTTGGGGCCAATAAAAATTCCGGCCTTTATTTTAACATCAGTTTTCAGTGTGCTAAACTTCTCCTTCAAATACTGGAAACCATTTCCATCACGATCAAGTGCAATTACAAAATTTTACATTAAACCAAGTTTAATGTGAAGTGGTGGAAGATAAACTTGAAGTGGATCGACCAGTGATTTGTGTTGTACATTGAACTGACCAACTGTGTGCTCGACTCTGAGAGGCCACTGTGTCATTTTGTAATGATTGTTGTCATCACGACTGTTCCATAGGCACAAGAAACACATGTGCTTTGTGTACCCTAACTGTAGGCCAAGCGGCAGTGCTACCACTTTCAGGTCAGCACAAATTTTCCATCTATGTTCTAAGTATTTGATCATTTTCAAAATTAACTCCATAGAAGCATGGGTCTCTTTCATTCCAACCGCATGAGCCAATGGATTAGATGGTTTTTCGTTACCATTGTGCAACAAGACAGCTTTCAAACTTGTTTTGCTAGAGTCTATGAACAGCCTCCATTCATCGGGAACATGTGTACCATCTGAATCCATTATAAGACCATTTACATCAGCACAGAAACAGACATCGCTTTCCATTGCATAGTATGCAGCTAACTTGTCTGGATCGTTAACACATTTGCGTTTATCCATCTAGGTTTCAAAACTGATAGCACTATAACAGATCACTTTATCAAAATCTGTCCAGCTTGCCTTATATATTTATTGCTGACATCAGCCTGAGTGCATCCAAACAGGTCTGGACATGTCAATTGGAATATCTCCAATATAATGCATTAATATTATATCTGAATAGGCTTTGCATGTATAACTTAACCCTTTAAGGAACTCTGCCGTGCATATACGGCGGAAGTCCAGTCCTCAAACATGGCGCCCGCTCGCACGTGCAGCGGGCGCCATAGCCGCTGGGTTTCTGCTATTTTAAATAGCAGAGCCCAGCTGCACATGTATGCGATCAGCCATAAGGCTGATCGCATACATTTTCCCTTTCAGATGCCGTCACAGCGTTCCCCAGCTGAGATCGGGGAACCTGTTACATTGATCTAATAGGCTGAAGCCTCAAGCAGGCTTTGGTACCTATTAGATGACTATACCAATACAGGCCACTAGGTGGCAGCATTGCATTGGTATAGTGCAAATGCAGTGTTCAATGGTTTCTATATAGACATCAATGAACACAATAGGCAATCTAATGATTGCCAGTTATTGTCACCCAAGGTGACTTAAAAAAAAGTAAAAAAAAAGTTTTTCCAAATACAAAAAATAAATAAATAAATAAAAGTTCAAATCACCCCCCTTTCCTTAAAATAAAAATACTTAAACAATAAAAAAATAAACATCATGGGCATCGCCGCGTGCGAAAATGTCCATACTATTAAAATAAAACAATATTAATGGCATACGTCAAATGGCGTAATGGGGGAAAAAATTAAAACAGCCAATTTGCCATTTTTTGCCACTTCAACTACCCAATATTTTTTTTATAACAAGTGATCAAAAAGTCGCACACACTTGAAATTGGTATCACTGAAAATAACAGATCGTCCCACAAAAAATGAGCCCTCACACAGCCCTGCAAAAAAAAGTTCCAAATGGGGTAGAATTGGGAAAAAAATGCAATTCTGACAAAGGTTTGTTTTTTTTTACACCGTACACCATGCAGTAAAATTGACCTGTTATCTTCATTCTCCAGGTCAGTACCGTTACAATGATACCACACTTGTATAATTTTTCTTTAGCATTTTAATACTGGAAAAAATATTAAAACCTTTGAGGAAAAAAGCATTTTTTTTTATAACCATATTCTGACCCCTATAACTATAAAAGTTATAGGGGTCAGAATATGGTTATAAAAAAAAATGCTTTTTTCCTCAAAGGTTTTAATATTTTTTCCAGTATTAAAATGCTAAAGAAAAATTATACAAGTGTGGTATCATTGTAACGGTACTGACCTGGAGAATGAAGATAACAGGTCAATTTTACTGCATGGTGTACGGTGTAAAAAAAAAAAAACCTTTGTCAGAATTGCATTTTTTTCCCAATTCTACCCCATTTGGAACTTTTTTTTGCACTTCCCACTACATGGTATGCAACCATAAATAGTGCCATTAGAAACCACAACTTGTCCTGCAAAAAATAAGCCCTCATAAGGCTATGTGAATAGAAAAATAAAAAAGTTAGGACTATGGGAAGGCGGGGAGTGAAAAACGAAAACGCAAAAATGGAAAATCCCAGGGTCCTTAAGGGGTTAAAATCTAGACGTGTCAAGCAAATTCCGAGTTCATATTTGGAATCAGTGCGCTCATTTTAGTATTATTAACATGCTTTTCTCTCAGTAGCAAAATCATTGTTGCGTGGTGTTTTTAATGACTTTTTTCTTGAAGGCTAATGTCACACATAGGATTTTTGGGGGGCATTTTTTAGGTCTTTTGTGGTTTTTGGTGCTTTTATTTCGTTTTTATGGTGTTTTTTGACGCATATTTTAGACAAAAAATGTCAGCTCTACATGTTACACAAAAGTCCATGTACAGGGGCGTAACTACAATAGCGGCAGACCATGCGACTGCTATGGGGCCCAGGGCAAGAGGGAGCCCAGTCTTAGTTGGGATTATCTCCTCTTCTACTGGAGTGAAAACTTGGTCAGGACTCTATCCTCTAAAGCAGGGATGCTCAACCTTCAGCCCTCCAGCTGTTGTAAAACTACAACTACAACAATGCCCTTCTGTAGGATGATAGCTGTAGGCTGTCAGGTAATGATGGGAGTTGTAGTTTTGCAACAGCTGGAGGGCCGCAGGTTGGCCATCCCTGCTCTAAAGGAACAACTTTTAGCAAACGAGGCAGTGAAAAAATGGCCCAAGGGTCATTGAAAAGGGTTTAGGCAGAAACCCTTCTGTCCTGTGTTGGGGGCCCTGGTTTGATCCTTGCTATGGGGCCCTTACTTCTCTATGTACACCACTGTCCATGGGAAATATAAAATGCAGAGCAGACAGGTGTTTAGTGGTGTTTTTTCACCCTTGAGGTATGTTTTTTGGGTCAGTGCCATACTCTGGGTCTGGCATTTTTTCCTTCACTACCTGGTGTTTTTCTACCATAGACCTTCATTGTTTTAATTTTCTGCTGCTTTATAAAAATGCATCTTTCCCACAGGCTGATTTTAGATTAGTGCAGTATGTAGCTGTAGCCTGCTCTCCCTGAATTCATTTGTGGCCAGTTGGCACAAGGAGAGGCATCATATAGGATAGGTTCCCATCTGAAAGAGGTCACCTTGCTGGGGTGCATGGGCACACATGATTTTGATAAAAATATATTTGCTAAGTACCTCATGTTCATTTTATATATAGAGGATGTAGCACTTGTTCATATGTTCTATCTTTGCAAAGTGCAGTTGTGTTTGCTTGTGTCCCCTCTTATCTTGCTTCCCTCTCCTCTCCTCTTTTTTCCTTTCCTTTCCTCTAATCTTTTTTCTCTCCACTCTTCACCTTTCATCAATGTTCCTCTCCTCTCCTTTTACTTGATTTCGTCTCTGTAATGGAACGCCTAGCACCCCGACCGGGTACCTCCGTTGATAGATGCTCCTAGTGCTTCCAGAGGACTCCAAGCACTCCACTTGACACCGTCAGCACTGCAGACCCCACGAACCGCCGAAGCTTGATGGAGGTCTCACCGTCTCCTACCCACCCTGGACCTACGACAAGGCTCCAGGCTCCAGTGGGTGAACCTCTCCTAAATGCAGAGAGCAGGAACAATGAACAAGCTCTTACAAGAGCTTATACTCAGGGGAGTATTGTGATATAGCAATCCCCAAGAGTGTAGTTATCCCATTCCCCAAACATGAGCCAAAACTTCATGAAGGTATAAAAACAGGAACTCTTTTTATTTGAACACACAAGCATTGATTTATACACATCCTCCAACAAGGTTACCACCCACAGGGTTTTGTAAAAACAGCCAATCACATGCATTTACAGTATTCAAACTACCAGCAATTGTACACAAAATCCCCTTCCCTCTGTCTGTAACGCAATCAACAAAATACAATGAGCATTGTCTGAGATGCAATTAACTAACTCACTGGCATTGTCTGAGACACAATCAACAAAATACAATTACCAAACGTAATGGGCTAACTTAATCACTCACAGACAGAAAACACACATTTTTCCCCCAAAACACAGAAAACACCCCAAAACCCCACATACCCCCATAATGTATACATCTATGGATAGCTCTGATCTGGGTGAACAACATATCCAAAAATCACCCAGATCCGAGCAGGGGTTCCCGAATTCTATGGAAGTCACATTTGGCTGGCCGCAAGCATGGCTTTCCTGCCCAAAACAGTTCCACAGATTTAAGCTGTGCGGCCGGTTTGTCTTCTCCTTCAAAGTTAGTATGGGCCATAATCCTGGGGCAGGAGGCTGGCAAACAGCCCCCTCCAAAACACCGTGGCGAGGTTGGTTTCGCCACAGTCTCCTTTTCTTTATCTTTTCCTCTTTCTTTCTTCTACTTTGAATTTCTTTTCTTTACATTTCCTTTCCATTCCTTTCTTCTCCTCTGCTTTTCTTTTATTCCCTTGCCTCTCTTTTCTGCTCATCTCTTTTCCGCTCCTTTCCTTTTATCTCCTCTCCTGTTGTCTTCTTTCTTTTCCTCGTCTCTCCACTCCTTTCCTCTCCTCCCTTTACTTTATTTAGTTTTGTTCTCCTCTCCTTTTTTCTTTTTCTTTCCTTTCTTATTTCCTCTCTTTTCCTCCTCTTCCCTTTAATTTCCTTCACTCTCCTCTCCTTTCATCTATTCTCCTTTCATAACTTCATTTTTCCTTTCCTTCCATCTCCTCTCCTTTCCTATCCTCATTTCCTTCAATCTCCTCTCCTTTCCTATCCTCATTTCCTTATGTAACGGATCTCCTAGCACCCCGACCGGGTACCTCCGTTGATAAATGCTCCCAGTGCCTCCCGAGGACCCCAAGCACTCCGCTCGACACCGATACCACCACAGGAACCAGGAACAGCTCTTACAAGAGCTAGGAGTAATAGCCAGGGGAGTATACAAGTATAGCAATCCCCACACACATGAGACGAGGCTCTATGTTGAGTGTAAAACAGGAACACTTTATTGAGGGCTACCCGCCCGTATTTATGCAGGTCCCCATCTGGTGTACACGCCCCTAGGGGACCAGAAGGAAGACTGTGACACAGGACAGATACGTAGCACTCAGGATACACAGACACAACACATCCCCACAATGCATCATGCTTTCCTCCTCTCTGCCCTGGAGACACCCGAGGAGTAATTCAATTATCTCTCAGGACAAAGGGAAATCGCCAATACACATGTTTGGACAACAGGACAGAAATCACCACCCAAACACACAATGTCACACCCCCACAGCAAACACAGACATTTAACATATTCCCAGATAGCTCAAGTCTGAGTGCATATCATTAAGTGAATGGCACTCAGAATACACGAATACAATAACATGGGCTATCTGGGTACCCTCACATAACAAAATACCATTCCAAAGACAGATTTAAGCTGTGTCTGTCTTCTCCTTTAAAGTTAGTATGGGCCATAATCCTGAGGCAAGAGGTTGGTAAACAGGCCTCTCCAAAACCCAGTGGCGAGGTTGGTTTCGCCACACATCTCCCCCTCCCAGGGAAGACTAACCAGATACCTGACCTCATGCCGGTCGGTATCTGAGTTAGTCTGGCAGTCCACCCACAACCCAATACTGGACCTGTTGAATTTTGGGGCCTGGCTCTGTTCTGTATGTCCCCAGCTGTTGAGGGGGCATCTGCTACTCCTTGCTTCCTTGTTGCTCTCTAGCTTGGAGCTGTAGGTACTTGGTGGGCAGAGGCCGACTGCGCTCTGCCCAGATGCCAGCTCTTCCGCTGGGGTAGCCTGTGGGAAGTCCGGCTCTGGAGGAGAGGATAGGGGAGGGCAGAGGCAGACTGCGCTCTGCCCAGATGCCAGCTCTTCCGCTGGGGTAGCCTGTGGGAAGTCCGGCTCTGGAGAAGAGGATAGGGGAGGGCAGAGGCCGACTGCGCTCTGCCCAGATGCCAGCGCTTCCGCTGGGGTAGCCTGTGGAAAGTCAGCCTCTGGAGAAGAGGATAGAGGAGGGCAGAGGCCGACTGCGCTCTGCCCAGATGCCAGCTCTTCCGCTGGGATGTGGTCAGGGAATCCTATCCCCAGGACCTTGTTGCAGATCGGCTGTGGAGAGGAGGAATTGCTTTGTGGGCAGGGATCAGCGGTACTCTGCCCTGGTGCCAGCGCTACCACGGAAGAAGCCTGGTTGGAGTCTGGTTGTTGGAGGGGGAGACCGACTGTCTCCCCTTTGGATAAACAGCCCTGTTGCTGGGGGACAGGACCGACTGTCCCTACTCCCTGTGCTGTAAGTGCAGAGACCACGGTCCCATCTGCACTGTTGTGGAGCTTACTGTCTCCCCCTGGTGCGTTAAGCTGCCGCTGGGGAGAGGGGGCAACAAGCTCCTCTCCCATACATACTTCCAGCCGCTGGGGAGGGCGATCGACCTTCTCCGCTCCCAATACAGTGTCCTGCTGCTGGGGAAAGGAGACTGGGCTCTCTATTCCCTGCTGGACACTCTGCCGCTGGGGGACAGGACTGAGTGTCTCTGCCCCCTGTAACTCCGCCTGCCGCTGGGGAATGGAGACTGGGCTCCCAATTCCCAATAAATCACACGGCCGCTGGGGAATGGAGACTGGGCTCTCAATTCCCAATAAATCACACGGCCGCTGGGGAATGGAGACTGGGCTCCCAATTCCCTGTAAATCACCCAGCCGCTGGGGAATGGAGACTGGGCTCCCAATTCCCTGCAATTTACACTGCCAATAGGGAGAGGGGGTAACAAGCTCCTCTCCCATACATACTTCCAGCCTCTGGGGAGGGAGACCGACTGTTTCCGCTCCCAATACAGTGTCCTGTTGCTGGGGAAAGGAGACTGGGCTCTCTGTTCCCTGTAGGACACTCTGCCGCTGGAGGACAGGACCGACTGTCTCTGCCCCCTGTAACTCAGCCTGCCGCTGGGGAATGGAGACTGGGCTCCCAATTCCCTGTAGGAGCAGTGGAGAGACCTCGGTCCCATCTCCACCGGCCACCTGGGGTTCTTCCCAGGAAACATACACAATATCCTCCCAGCTGAAGGGCTCTGGACCTGGGTCTGACACTCTGCTCTCCTGCTGAACCTTCTCACTGGAGTGGAACAGCTGCTGGTAGCCCTGTTCCAGCTCCATCTCCCGGGTCACTAGGTGGACCAGGTCTTGCTCAATCTCATGAGTGTCGTCCCAGTCATACCTGCTCTCCCGCCACTCAAAGAGGTCCCTGTACCGGGCTTGTGTAGGGCTCCCAAACTCCAACTCTGAAAAAGTCTCCCATAACAAGCCAGGACCATCAAACTCCTCTCCCTCCGGCTTGTCATGCTCAGCTGTCCTGGGTAGGTCCTGTGCCCCATACCACCAGAGCGCCTGGTAGGCATCTTCCAGCCACAGCTCCTGCCATGCTAGGAGTTCCAATTCCTTTACCCATTGCTCCCGGGGCTGCTCTCCCAGGAAGGGCATCCGCAGGGCTACTCGCTTCTGCAACCGCTGGTCTTCCGTGGGGAGTCTCTCGTCCCGCATATACTCCACAATACCCAGTACCTGGTACCAGATGCCTTTGCGGACTGCATCTTGGTCATCCATGACACCCTCATCGTACTCCACTGCTGTTTCCATTCTGGTGCTGTCAGGGTCGCTGTACTAGGACATGCATTGCCCTCAAATTGTAAAATCCATGGAATGGTGTCTCCCGTAGCTGTCCTTCTGGCTGTGGGAACGATCCCGCTGCTTGCCACCAATGTAACGGATCTCCTAGCACCCCGACCGGGTACCTCCGTTGATAAATGCTCCCAGTGCCTCCCGAGGACCCCAAGCACTCCGCTCGACACCGATACCACCACAGGAACCAGGAACAGCTCTTACAAGAGCTACGAGTAATAGCCAGGGGAGTATACAAGTATAGCAATCCCCACACACATGAGACGAGGCTCTAGGTTGAGTGTAAAACAGGAACACTTTATTGAGGGCTACCCGCCCGTATTTATGCAGGTCCCCATCTGGTGTACACGCCCCTAGGGGACCAGAAGGAAGACTGTGACACAGGACAGATACGTAGCACTCAGGATACACAGACACAATACATCCCCACAATGCATCATGGTTTCCTCCTATCTGCCCTGGAGACACCCGAGGAGTAATTTAATTATCTCTCAGGACAAAGGGAAATCGCCAATACACATGTGTGGACAACAGGACAGAAATCACCACCCAAACACACAATGTCACACCCCCACAGCAAACACAGACATTTAACATATTCCCAGATAGCTCAAGTCTGAGTGCATATCATTAGGTGAATGGCACTCAGAATACACGAATACAATAACATGGGCTATCTGGGTACCCTCACATAACAAAATACCATTCCAAAGACAGATTTAAGCTGTGTCTGTCTTCTCCTTTAAAGTTAGTATGGGCCATAATCCTGAGGCAAGAGGCTGGTAAACAGGCCTCGCCAAAACCCAGTGGCGAGGTTGGTTTCGCCACACCTTACATCTCCTCTCCTTTCCTATCCTCATTTCCTTCCATCTCCTCTCCTTTCCTATCCTCATTTCCTTCCATCTCCTCTCCTTTCCTATTCTCATTTCCTTACATCTCCCTTGCCTTCATTCATCTCCTCTATTTTTTCTTCCTCCTGCCCTTATTTCCTCTCCTTTATTTTCTATACCGTTAGGCTACTTTCACACTTGCGGCAGAATGACCTGGCAAGCAGTTCCGTCTATAAAACGTATGCCAACTGATGGCATTAGTAAGACTGATCAGAATCATGATCAGTCTTAAAAATGCCTGATCAGTCAAAAAAATGCATTGAAATGCCGGATCCGTCTTGCCGGTGTCATCCGGCAAAACGGATCCGGCATTTACTTTTTTCGCCTTTTTTTCCGGAAGGACGGATCCGGCATTCCGGTATTTTGAATGCCGGATCCGGCACTAAAACATTCCTATGGAAAAAATAGGCATTCAGGCAAATCTTCAGTTTTTTTCTCCGGAGATAAAACTGTAGCATGCTACGGTTTTCTCTTTTGCCTTATCTGTCAAAATGACTGAACTGAAGACATCCTGATGCATCCTGAACGGATTTCTCTCCATTCAGAATGCATGGGGATATGCCTGATCAGTTCTTTTCTGGCATTGAGCCCCTAGGACGGAACTCTATGCCGGAAAACAAAAACGCTAGTGAGAAAGTACCCTTAATATGCTCTCCTTTCATTAGCTCTCTCCTTGTTTTTCATTTCCTCTCCTTTCCCATTTTCCTCTCTTCTCATCTTCTGTTCCCTTCCCTTCTTTCCTCTCTTCTCCATTAATTTGCTCTCCTCTCGTTTTATGCTTTCCTCTCTTCATTCCTCTCCTTTCCTCTTGTTTCTTTTTCTTTTCCTTCCCTTCTACTCTTTTTCTTTCATTCCCTCATCTATTCTCCTCTCTTTCCTTTCTTGCCCTCTGTTTTTCCTTTCCCCTCTCATACTCTTCTTAATGTCTCCAGTTACTATGTTACTTTTACTGACTTTTGAGGTTTCAGATAAAATAAGTGAAACTACAGGCGGCTGAGAAATGAGGAGACCAAGCCTCACTCTTCACTCTCCTCTCCCAGTTTTTCTTTCTCTCCTCCTTTCTTTTATTTTACCGCCCTCTTCTTTCCTTTTTCTCCTCTCCTCTGCTTTTCTGTCCTATTCTTTCCTATCTTCTCCTTTCCTTTCTTATACACTTCTCAATGTCTCTAGTTACTATGTTACTTTGGCCTCATGCACACGGCCGTTGTTTTGGTCCGCATCCGAGCCCCAGTTTTGGCGTCTCGGATGCAGACCTATTAACTTCAATGGGGCCGCAAAAGATGTGGACAGCACTCCATCCGTTGCTCCGTTGTGTGGTCCGCAAAAAATATATAACCTGTCCTATTCTTGTCCGCGTTTTGCAGACAAGAATGGCCAGTTATATTAAAGGCTGTCTGTGCAGTTCCGCAAATTTCAGAACGCCCATGGACGCCATCCGTATTTTGAGGATCCGCGATTTTCGGACCGCAAAAAACACACAAGGGTCGTGTGCATGTATCTTTTTACTGAGTTTTGAGGTTTCAGGCAAGATAAGTGGCTCCATGACTGACGTATGGCACTGACCTAGGACAGGTGCACTTTAAGGCTGCGCTCAGTGATGTTGAACGGCTGGTGACATGCAGCAATTCTACAGCCAATAGTCAAGCAATAACTCCTAAAATTTCCCTAAAATTCCTTATGGGCAAACAGAAGTAGAAGTAAAAACAAGATGCTCGTGTTGCTACTGTTTGTGCATTTCCCATTGATGACAAAGAGAAAAATGAAAATACAGCAGGGACGCTCATTAAAATCTTAATGTAATATCCGCTGCTACTTCAAAAATGTTTATCTAATATCACAAGGGACCCCATGTGGCCCCAACCTAAAAGTTTTTACAGCCTTCATCCTTCTCAGGAGGTAATGATGTTACAGGAGAGCAGAAGGCTTACTGGACACCATTATATTATAATATAATATTTTTCTACAGTAGACAATGGTGGCGTCCTCCCAGGCGCTGATTACACTGCCCCTCCCCCCTCGTTACAAGTTATGTTACATACTAACCATTCATAATTACTTGTAAATGATCACAGATGTGTAGACCCAGCTCATTGTCATCAAATGACTGGAGACGTACCTGTGATGGACCACTGCAAACCTGGGCAGACATTACGTCATGTCATCAGGGCTGGGAGGAAATGATACTGCGCTGCGCCAACGTCAGGGAACAGAATCAGCCTGTAATCAACCAATCAACCGGAATGATAAGATTGTACATTACTTGGTAGAGGCTGCCGGGGGCCAAGTAACGCCTACACTCTGGGGTCCTGTTTTTATTATAATGTTGATGTCTGTAAATTAATTTATAAAATGTAACTTGTATACAATTGTGGTAATTTAACTATAAAAGAAAAACGGAATCATGTTCTGAAATACATGTGCTTATCTTATATATCATCAGAATAGTGAGTGCAGCTCTGAAGTATAATACAGGATATAACTCAGGATCAGTACAGGATAAGTAATGTATGTACACAGTGACTGTGCCAGCAGAATAGTGAGTGCAGCTCTGGAGTATAATACAGGATGTAACTCAGGATCAGTACAGGATAAGTAATGTATGTACACAGTGACTGCACCAGCAGAATAGTGAGTGCAGCTCTGGAGTATAATACAGGATGTAACTCAGGATCAGTACAGGATAAGTAATGTATGTACACAGTGACTGCACCAGCAGAATAGTGAGTGCAGCTCTGGAGTATAATACAGGATGTAACTCAGGATCAGTACAGGATAAGTAATGTATGTACACAGTGACTGCACCAGCAGAATAGTGAGTGCAGCTCTGGGGTATAATACAGGATGTAACTCAGGATCAGTATAGGATAAGTAATGTATGTACACAGTGACTGCACCAGCAGAATAGTGAGTGCAGCTCTGGAGTATAATACAGGATGTAACTCAGGATCAGTACAGGATAAGTAATGTATGTACACAGTGACTGCACCAGCAGAATAGTGAGTGCAGCTCTGGAGTATAATACAGGATGTAACTCAGGATCAGTACAGGATAAGTAATGTATGTACACAGTGACTGCACCAGCAGAATAGTGAGTGCAGCTCTGGAGTATAATACAGGATGTAACTCAGGATCAGTACAGGATAAGTAATGTATGTACACAGTGACTGCACCAGCAGAATAGTGAGTGCAGCTCTGGAGTATAATACAGGATGTAACTCAGGATCAGTACAGGATAAGTAATGTATGTACACAGTGACTGCACCAGCAGAATAGTGAGTGCAGCTCTGGAGTATAATACAGGATGTAACTCAGGATCAGTACAGGATAAGTAATGTATGTACACAGTGACTGCACCAGCAGAATAGTGAGTGCAGCTCTGGGGTATAATACAGGATGTAACCCAGGATCAGTCCAGGATAAGTAATGTATGTACACAGTGACTGCACCAGCAGAATAGTGAGTGCAGCTCTGGAGTATAATACAGGATGTAACTCAGGATCAGTACAGGATAAGTAATGTATGTACACAGTGACTGCACCAGCAGAATAGTGAGTGCAGCTCTGGAGTATAATACAGGATGTAACTCAGGATCAGTACAGGATAAGTAATGTATGTACACAGTGACTGCACCAGCAGAATAGTGAGTGCAGCTCTGGAGTATAATACAGGATGTAACTCAGGATCAGTACAGGATAAGTAATGTATGTACACAGTGACTCCACCCGCAGAATAGTGAGTGCAGCTCTGGAGTATAATACAGGATGTAACTCAGGATCAGTACAGGATAAGTAATGTATGTACACAGTGACTGCACCAGCAGAATAGTGAGTGCAGCTCTGGAGTATAATACAGGATGTAACTCAGGATCAGTACAGGATAAGTAATGTATGTACACAGTGACTCCACCCGCAGAATAGTGAGTGCAGCTCTGGAGTATAATACAGGATGTAACTCAGGATCAGTACAGGATAAGTAATGTATGTACACAGTGACTGCACCAGCAGAATAGTGAGTGCAGCTCTGGAGTATAATACAGGATGTAACTCAGGATCAGTACAGGATAAGTAATGTATGTACACAGTGACTGCACCAGCAGAATAGTGAGTGCAGCTCTGGAGTATAATACAGGATGTAACTCAGGATCAGTATAGGATAAGTAATGTATGTACACAGTGACTGCACCAGCAGAATAGTGAGTGCAGCTCTGGAGTATAATACAGGATGTAACTCAGGATCAGTACAGGATAAGTAATGTATGTACACAGTGACTGCACCAGCAGAATAGTGAGTGCAGCTCTGGAGTATAATACAGGATGTAACTCAGGATCAGTACAGGATAAGTAATGTATGTACACAGTGACTGCACCAGCAGAATAGTGAGTGCAGCTCTGGAGTATAATACAGGATGTAACTCAGGATCAGTATAGGATAAGTAATGTATGTACACAGTGACTCCACCCGCAGAATAGTGAGTGCAGCTCTGGAGTATAATACAGGATGTAACTCAGGATCAGTACAGGATAAGTAATGTATGTACACAGTGACTGCACCAGCAGAATAGTGAGTGCAGCTCTGGAGTATAATACAGGATGTAACTCAGGATCAGTACAGGATAAGTAATGTATGTACACAGTGACTGCACCAGCAGAATAGTGAGTGCAGCTCTGGAGTATAATACAGGATGTAACTCAGGATCAGTACAGGATAAGTAATGTATGTACACAGTGACTGCACCAGCAGAATAGTGAGTGCAGCTCTGGAGTATAATACAGGATGTAACTCAGGATCAGTACAGGATAAGTAATGTATGTACACAGTGACTGCACCAGCAGAATAGTGAGTGCAGCTCTGGAGTATAATACAGGATGTAACTCAGGATCAGTACAGGATAAGTAATGTATGTACACAGTGACTGCACCAGCAGAATAGTGAGTGCAGCTCTGGAGTATAATACAGGATGTAACTCAGGATCAGTACAGGATAAGTAATGTATGTACACAGTGACTGCACCAGCAGAATAGTGAGTGCAGCTCTGGAGTATAATACAGGATGTAACTCAGGATCAGTACAGGATAAGTAATGTATGTACACAGTGACTGCACCAGCAGAATAGTGAGTGCAGCTCTGGGGTATAATACAGGATGTAACCCAGGATCAGTCCAGGATAAGTAATGTATGTACACAGTGACTGCACCAGCAGAATAGTGAGTGCAGCTCTGGAGTATAATACAGGATGTAACTCAGGATCAGTACAGGATAAGTAATGTATGTACACAGTGACTGCACCAGCAGAATAGTGAGTGCAGCTCTGGAGTATAATACAGGATGTAACTCAGGATCAGTACAGGATAAGTAATGTATGTACACAGTGACTGCACCAGCAGAATAGTGAGTGCAGCTCTGGAGTATAATACAGGATGTAACTCAGGATCAGTACAGGATAAGTAATGTATGTACACAGTGACTCCACCCGCAGAATAGTGAGTGCAGCTCTGGAGTATAATACAGGATGTAACTCAGGATCAGTACAGGATAAGTAATGTATGTACACAGTGACTGCACCAGCAGAATAGTGAGTGCAGCTCTGGAGTATAATACAGGATGTAACTCAGGATCAGTACAGGATAAGTAATGTATGTACACAGTGACTCCACCCGCAGAATAGTGAGTGCAGCTCTGGAGTATAATACAGGATGTAACTCAGGATCAGTACAGGATAAGTAATGTATGTACACAGTGACTGCACCAGCAGAATAGTGAGTGCAGCTCTGGAGTATAATACAGGATGTAACTCAGGATCAGTACAGGATAAGTAATGTATGTACACAGTGACTGCACCAGCAGAATAGTGAGTGCAGCTCTGGAGTATAATACAGGATGTAACTCAGGATCAGTATAGGATAAGTAATGTATGTACACAGTGACTGCACCAGCAGAATAGTGAGTGCAGCTCTGGAGTATAATACAGGATGTAACTCAGGATCAGTATAGGATAAGTAATGTATGTACACAGTGACTGCACCAGCAGAATAGTGAGTGCAGCTCTGGAGTATAATACAGGATGTAACTCAGGATCAGTACAGGATAAGTAATGTATGTACACAGTGACTGCACCAGCAGAATAGTGAGTGCAGCTCTGGAGTATAATACAGGATGTAACTCAGGATCAGTACAGGATAAGTAATGTATTTTCACAGTGATTGCACCAGCAGAATAGTGAGTGCAGCTCTGGAGAATAATACAGGATGTAACTCAGGATCAGTACAGGATAAGTAATGTATGTACACAGTGACTGCACCAGCAGAATAGTGAGTGCAGTGCGTCTCTCCCAGCGTGGCCGTGACAAGGTAGAGGATCGTGTCATTGCAGCCCGGACAGGTAATTTTGTTACAGAAATTATTTTTACATGTCCATCCACAGATGCAAGGTTCTTGGCCATATCAAATGCTAAAATCATCAGTTGGAGTTTTCTGGCATTTGGCTGACTTCTTGTCCTGTCTTGTGCGGATCAGGGATTTAATATTTTTGTAATCAGTAGCTTGACATATGCTAGATCCAGGACCTCCCAGTGTGAACAGGGAAGGGATTCGTCAGTACCTGGAAAACCTGAGCAGATGTCAATCTGAAAAAAACATTCTCTACATGCATAAAATGATTCTCTACCTTAAAGAGGTTGTGTGCCAAAAATAATATTAAAAAGGGTCAAAATGGCAAAAAAACCTTCTCCTCACCGATTCTCTGTTGCTTCCATTCAAATGCTTCCCCGATCCCTAGTTGGTCTTGAGTTTGTGGTCTCTATAAACACAAAGAAATGAGTGATCAGCAAATCACTGGCCACCAAGATGGCCAGCCTCAAACAGTCATTGGCTGAGCATTCATTTTTGGGGGTAAAGAGGGGCGAAGTAGTTGAAACAGATGGGGGACCCAAGAGGAACTGGAACAAGAGTAGTGAGGGGACAGATCAGCCATACAACTCCTTTAACGAGGACCTTTCACCTCTCCTGACATGTCAGTTTTAGAAACTACTTGCCTTCCCCATGTATTAATAATTCTTAAGCATCCGTTCTTATGACTTGATGTTGTGCCATTCCTTTATTATTCCTGCTAGAAGTTATAAATGAACTGCCCAGCGGTTTTCAATGATGGTCCAGTTGGGTGCAACCCATTGGGGGTGTGCACAGTCTGACACTGGCAGCACTGATTGGACAGTGTCAGACTGTGCAGAACCCGCCCCACCCAAACTGGTAACACCCATCTAGACCTTCATTGCAGAATGCTGCAATTCATTCATACATTCTAGCAGGAATAATGAAGGAATGGCAGAGCACAGAGAATAGATGCTCCAGAATTGTTCTTACATGGGGAATGCAAGGCGTTACGAAAACGGACATGTCAGGAGAGAAGACATCAGGTTTGGAGGTTCATGTACATGATAGTTTTGCCTTAGAAGTGGCAAGGCCTCTACTCCACCCCATTCTCACCTCTGTAAGTACAGAGGAATATGGGAAAATATGTCCACACGTGCAGCGCCTGACAAAGCGTGGAGGCTGGAGGCCATACAAACTGTGCATGAGCCCTCTATGAACGCTAGGCATTATGGATGATACAAAATAACTTCAATTCCTATAGACATGACTGTAAATCACTGGAGCTTTTCTGTCAAGGTTGGTCCCAGAACAAGCCCCTGCTCTTCTCCAGCATCTTCTCAAATTCTTTTTGACTTGTCTTTACCTCTTACAGATGTTTCTCACTTTGTTAAGTGTCTCATTCTGGCATTCAACTTTCCTACACTTTGGCTCAGAGACGTTAATTCCAGCAGGCCACCTGCAGCCGCAGCATAGTTTCTGCAAAGCATATGTGGGACAGTGGGGCTTCAGAGGGGTGGAGATCATTATTTGGGATTAATGAGGCCATAACTTAACAATGAGCAGAACTGATGTCACCCGAGGGAAATGAAAAGACTTAAAAACGCAGCATTCAACACAAGTCAATCAAATACCTGAGAAAATGCAACTGCTTTGTCCTGTAGAAAGAAATGCTGCACAAAGGTTACAAGTTTACAACCGCTGATGATGAGAAGAGCAAACAGGCCTCACGTCAGGTCTCTTCAAAAATAAACTACACGGACATTCCGTTCTGCATCATTAATGGAAAAGGAATCTATAAGAATATGAATATTATAATACTGCTCCTATGTACAAGAATATAACTACTATAATACTGCTCCTATGTACAAGAATATAACTACTATAATACTGCCTCCTATGCACAAGAATATAACTACTATAATACTGCTCCTATGTACAAGAATATAACTACTATAATACTGCTCCTATGTACAAGAATATAACTACTATAATACTGCTCCTATGTACAGTAATATAACTACTATAATACTGCTCCTATGTACAAGAATATAACTACTATAATACTGCTCCTATGTACAAGAATATAACTACTATAATACTGCCCCCTATGTACAAGAATATATCTACTATAATACTGATTCTATGTACAAGAATATAACTACTATAATACTGCCCCTATGTACAAGAATATAACTACTATAATACTGCTCCTATATACAAGAATATAACTACTATAATACTGCCTCCTATGTACAAGAATATAACTACTATAATACTGCTCCTATGTACAAGAATATATCTACTATAATACTGCTCCTATATACAAGAATATAACTACTATAATACTGCTCCTATGTACAAGAATATAACTACTATAATACTGCTCCTATGTACAAGAATATAACTACTATAATACTGCCCCTATGTACAAGAATATAACTACTATAATACTACCTCCTGTGTACATGAATATAACTACTATAATACTGCTCCTATGTACAAGAATATAACTACTATAATACTGCTCCTATGTACAAGAATATAACTACTATAATACTCCTCCTATGTACAAGAATATAACTACTATAATACTGCCTCCTATGTACAAGAATATAACTACTATAATACTGCTCCTATGTACAAGAATATAACTACTATAATACTTATCCTATATACAAGAATATAACTACTATAATACTGCTCCTATGTACAAGAATATACCTACTATAAATCTGCTCCTATGTACAAGAATATAACTACTATAATACTGCCTCCTATGTATAAGAATATAACTACTATAATACTGCTCCTATGTACAATAATATAACTACTATAATACTGCTCCTATGTACAAGTATATAACTACTATAATACTGCTCCTATGTACAAGAATATAACTACTATAATACTTATCCTATGTACAAGAATATAACTACTATAATACTGCTCCTATGTACAGGAATATAACTACTATAATACTGCCTCCTATGTACAAGAATATAACTACTATAATACTGCTCCTATGTACAAGAATATACCTACTATAATACTGCTCCTATGTACAAGAATATAACCACAATAATACTGCCTCCTATGTATAAGAATATAACTACTATAATACTGCTCCTATGTACAAGAATATAACTACTATAATACTGCTCCTATGTACAAGAATATAACTACTATAATACTGTCTCCTATGTACAAGAATATAACTACTATAATACTGCCTCCTATGTATAAGAATATAACTACTATAATACTGCTCCTATGTACAGGAATATAACTACTATAATACTGCTCCTATGTACAAGAATATAACTACTATAATACTGCCTCCTATGTACAAGAATATAACTACTATAATACTGCCTCCTATGTATAAGAATATAACTACTATAATACTGCTCCTATGTACAAGAATATAACTACTATAATACTGCTCCTATGTACAAGAATATACTGTAACTACTATAATACTGCTCCTATGTACAAATATATAACTACTATAATACTGCCTCCTATGTACAAGAATATAACTACTATAATACTGCTCCTATGTACAAGAATATAACTTCTATAATACTTCTCCTATGTACAAGAATATAAATACTATAATACTGCTCCTTTGTACAAGAATATAACTACTATAAAACTGCCTCCTATGTATAAGAATATAACTACTATAATACTGCTCCTTTGTGCAAGAATATAACTACTATAATACTGCCTCCTATGTGCAAGAATATAACTACTACAATACTGCCTCCTATGTACAAGAATATAACTACTATAATACTGCTCCTTTGTGCAAGAATATAACTATTATAATACTGCTCCTATTTACTGTACAAGAATTTAACTACTATACTACTGCCTCCTATGTACAAGAATATACCTACTATAATACTGCTCCTATGTACAAGAATATAACTACTATAATACTGCTCCTATGTACAAGAATATAACTACTATAAAACTGCTCCTATGTACAAGAATATAACTACTATAATACTGCCTCCTATGTACAAGAATATAACTACTATAATACTGCCTCCTATGTACAAGAATATAACTACTATAATACTGCTCCTATGTACAAGAATATAACTACTATAATACTGCCTCCTATGTACAAGAATATAACTACTATAATACTGCTCCTATGTACAAGAATATAACTACTATAATACTGCTCCTATGCACAAGAATATAACTACTATAATACTGCTCCTATGTACAAGAATATTACTACTATAATACTGCTCCTATGTACAAGAATATAACTACTATAATACTGCTCCTATGTATAAGAATATAACTACTATAATACTGCTCCTATGTACAAGAATATAACTACTATAATACTGCTCCTATGTACAAGAATATACTGTAACTACTATAATACTGCTCCTATGTACAAATATATAACTACTATAATACTGCCTCCTATGTACAAGAATATAACTACTATAATACTGCTCCTATGTACAAGAATATAACTTCTATAATACTTCTCCTATGTACAAGAATATAAATACTATAATACTGCTCCTTTGTACAAGAATATAACTACTATAAAACTGCCACCTATGTATAAGAATATAACTACTATAATACTGCTCCTTTGTGCAAGAATATAACTACTATAATACTGCCTCCTATGTGCAAGAATATAACTACTACAATACTGCCTCTTATGTACAAGAATATAACTACTATAATACTGCTCCTTTGTGCAAGAATATAACTATTATAATCCTGCTCCTATTTACTGTACAAGAATTTAACTACTATAATACTGCCTCCTATGTACAAGAATATACCTACTATAATACTGCTCCTATGTACAAGAATATAACTACTATAATATTGCTCCTATGTACAAGAATATAACTACTATAAAACTGCTCCTATGTACAAGAATATAACTACTATAATACTGCCTCCTATGTACAAGAATATAACTACTATAATACTGCCTCCTATGTACAAGAATATAACTACTATAATACTGCTCCTATGTACAAGAATATAACTACTATAATACTGCCTCCTATGTACAAGAATATAACTACTATAATACTGCTCCTATGTACAAAAATATAACTACTATAATACTGCTCCTATGCACAAGAATATAACTACTATAATACTGCTCCTATGTACAAGAATATTACTACTATAATACTGCTCCTATGTACAAGAATATAACTACTATAATACTGCTCCTATGTATAAGAATATAACTACTATAATACTGCTCCTATGTACAAGAATATAACTACTATAATACTGCTCCTATGTACAAGAATATACTGTAACTACTATAATACTGCTCCTATGTACAAATATATAACTACTATAATACTGCCTCCTATGTACAAGAATATAACTACTATAATACTGCTCCTATGTACAAGAATATAACTTCTATAATACTTCTCCTATGTATAAGAATATAAATACTATAATACTGCTCCTTTGTACAAGAATATAACTACTATAAAACTGCCTCCTATGTATAAGAATATAACTACTATAATACTGCTCCTTTGTGCAAGAATATAACTACTATAATACTGCCTCCTATGTGCAAGAATATAACTACTACAATACTGCCTCCTATGTACAAGAATATAACTACTATAATACTGCTCCTTTGTGCAAGAATATAACTATTATAATCCTGCTCCTATTTACTGTACAAGAATTTAACTACTATAATACTGCCTCCTATGTACAAGAATATACCTACTATAATACTGCTCCTATGTACAAGAATATAACTACTATAATATTGCTCCTATGTACAAGAATATAACTACTATAAAACTGCTCCTATGTACAAGAATATAACTACTATAATACTGCCTCCTATGTACAAGAATATAACTACTATAATACTGCTCCTATGTACAAGAATATAACTACTATAATACTGCTCCTATATACAAGTATATAACTACTATAATACTGCTCCTATGTACAAGAATATATCGACTATAATACTGCTCCTATTTACAAGAATATAACTACTATAATACTGCTCCTATGTACAAGAATATAACTACTATAATACTGCTCCTATGTACAGGAATATAACTACTATAATACTGCTCCTCTGTACAAGAATATAACTACTATAATACTGCCTCCTATGTACAAGAATATAACTACTATAATACTGCTCCTATGTACAAGACTATAACTACTATAATACTGCTCCTATGTACAAGAATATAACTACTATAATACTGCTCCTATGTACAAGAATAACTGCCTCCTATGTGCAAGAATATAACTACTATAATACTGCCTCCTATGTACAAGAATATAACTACTATAATACTGCTCCTCTGTACAAGAATATAACTACTATAATACTACCTCCTATGTACAAGAATATAACTGCTATAATACTGCTCCTATATACAAGAATATAACTACTATAATACTGCCTCCTATGTACAAGAATATAACTACTATAATACTGCTCCTATGTACAAGACTATAACTACTATAATACTGCTCCTATGTACAAGAATATAACTACTATAATACTGCTCCTATGTACAAGAATATAACTACTATAATACTGCTCCTATGTACAAGAATAACTGCCTCCTATGTACAAGAATATAACTACTATAATACTGCTCCTATGTACAAGAATATAACTACTATAATACTGCTCCTATGTACAAGAATATAACTACTATAATACTGCTCCTATGTACAAGAAAATAACTACTATAATACTGCTCCTATGTACAAGAATATAACTACTATAATACTGCTCCTATGTACAAGAATATAACCACTATAATACTGCCTCCTATGTACAAGAATATAACTACTATAATACTGCTCCTATGTACAAGAATATAACTATTATAATACTGCCTCCTATGTACAAGAATATAACTACTATAATACTGCTCCTATGTACAAGAATAACTGCCTCCTATGTACAAGAATATAACTACTATAATACTGCTCCTATGTACAAGACTATAACTACTATAATACTGCTCCTATGTACAAGAATATAACTACTATAATACTGCTCCTATGTACAAGAATAACTGCCTCCTATGTGCAAGAATATAACTACTATAATACTGCCTCCTATGTACAAGAATATAACTACTATAATACTGCTCCTCTGTACAAGAATATAACTACTATAATACTACCTCCTATGTACAAGAATATAACTGCTATAATACTGCTCCTATATACAAGAATATAACTACTATAATACTGCCTCCTATGTACAAGAATATAACTACTATAATACTGCTCCTATGTACAAGACTATAACTACTATAATACTGCTCCTATGTACAAGAATATAACTACTATAATACTGCTCCTATGTACAAGAATATAACTACTATAATACTGCTCCTATGTACAAGAATAACTGCCTCCTATGTACAAGAATATAACTACTATAATACTGCTCCTATGTACAAGAATATAACTACTATAATACTGCTCCTATGTACAAGAATATAACTACTATAATACTGCTCCTATGTACAAGAAAATAACTACTATAATACTGCTCCTATGTACAAGAATATAACTACTATAATACTGCTCCTATGTACAAGAATATAACCACTATAATACTGCCTCCTATGTACAAGAATATAACTACTATAATACTGCTCCTATGTACAAGAATATAACTATTATAATACTGCCTCCTATGTACAAGAATATAACTACTATAATACTGCTCCTATGTACAAGAATATAACTACTATAATACTGCTCCTATGTACAAGAATATAACTACTATAATACTGCCTCCTATGTACAAGAATATACCTACTATAATACTGCCTCCTATATGCAAGAATATAACTACTATAATACTGCCTCCTATGTACAATAATATATCTACCATTGGTTGCTGTATATAAACACCAAGAATTTGGGTGTACTCATAAGTGGCAGAATTTTCCGTCAGAAAGTCGGCAACATCAAGACTTCCCTATGTTATCCTATGGGGCAGAAAGCTTTATACCTGCATTGTGCTTTGCGGGAGAATTTTTGTTCCGTAGTGTGAATGTTGTGTTGTGGATTTCCTGTATGAGAATTTTTTTATTCAAATGGGAAATTGATTCTGCAGTGGAAAACGCTGCTTTAATATCCCCCCCTTAATTCACACAAAAAATATGCAACTTAGTAAACATCTGCCCCTGCGGATTTTATTGTGGAAAATTCTTGCCATGTGTGAGTGCGCCATTAGTCTCCAGAATATTAGAAATGACAAGTGCACCCTCTTCACGTGGTGCAAGGGGCGGAGCCCTCAAAAGACGGATCAGGGTGGAGTCCTACTTTAACGTTATATGATGGGGGTTTGAGAGAGAATTGATAATGGGGCGATGCGAGGGGAGTTGCGTTCGTAATATTCAGGCACACGTAGTAACGTGACTTTCAGTGTCCTTATCATTCTGACGGCGAGGGATCAGCTCCGGTGTCTGGGAAGAGCCGGCGCATACTGAGACGCAGCGTATGATCTGCCATTCCATTTATTCCACCACCTTCACATGGCGCCGAGATGAGACACTTGTTTCTTATTTGCATCTCGCACTTTGTTTTAGGTCAAAAATAAAGATGTTCGGAGACGCTCGGGATGTTTGTTTGTGTTTTCGTAGCGGTGGGAAGGTCACCGGGAACAGGGAATAAATTAATGATGAGATCAGAAGTTTAGGAAACAGCAGAATAAAACATTTTAGAAATCACCTTCACGAAATTGTAAGCAGTGGCATAAAAGATACAAAGAGCCAGAAGAGAAGCTACTGGGAAAAACAACAAGAGGCGGCACTCAATGGGTTAAATACTCATACTTTACCTAAACCATAAAAATGGCTTTTGTGTCAGTTTAAACTTTTCTAACAATGTATTTAACTTTTTACCAGCCAAGTGCTACATCTGTGTCCGTAAGGCTGAGTTCACATCAGCGTTCAGCTTTTCTGCTATTCTGCACCGTTATATGAGCAGGAGAACAGAAATGACGGAAGGGTAACTGTCATATTTTATTTTATTTGCTAGTTTATTAGAGCTCGGCATGTAGACCTGAGTTAGTCTGTCAATGATTGTCAGAAGATCTGTAATTACCTTATAATATCAGCGTTCATTAATGTCCTCTGTCCCTTTCCACTGCTCCCTTTAAAAGACCGTTGCTAGGGCTTGTCTGTCTTCCCTTTAGTGTAAACAGAAGACGGAGGGGCGGTCCTTCACACTGCATGCATGCATTAGGCTTCAGAGTGAGGAGGCGTGTCTCTCAGTAATCAAATCTGATTGGCTGGCAGGAAGCTGCTGGCTACAGCAAGTGTGTATGGGAAGTGAGGGAAAGCCGTTTTGGCTTCAGAGAACTGGCAGAGGAGCCATCTTGAGAAGGTCCTTATATTGTAAATGTTTAAACAGCCGTAGCTAAGGGAAAAACTCAAGGAAAACAGTGGTAAGTGAAGAAACTAAAGATTGCTTTATGCACAATGCTGCTGCAGCAGTAACATATGCTAAAATAGATTTTTTTTAAATGAAAACATGAGAGTTACCCTTTAACGAAGCCTACGGGCCCCATAGACTATAATGGCGTTCGTTAGGTTTCTGTTCAGAGGAAGATTTTTGAAGCGGAGACAAAAGTCATGTATGGAGGTCTAGGTCTATTATTTTTTTTTTGTAAATCTCTTTTTATTATTTCAGATTTTTTAAGAACATAACATTACATTTCCACATTGTAATTTAGTGTGCACAACATTATATATTCATGTTCAAGTACATTTTCAATGCAGATGTTTAACAATTACGGGAAGAAGAGGTAAGGGAATAAGGAAAAAACATAAAATTGAAAAAGGGGACAAAATAATATAAGGGTAAACGAACAGGTAGGCTCTCTGATTAAACTTAGTTAATACTCTATCATCCGTTAAGTCACGGATAACGTATAGGGTTGCTAAACACTCACTATATTGCCACTATACATTGAGTTAGGCTAGCTCATGAAAGAGCTCGACAAAATTCACACAATGAGAACTTAATCTTATTCGTGGTACAGTTACTCCTACGAGGATACCACCCCCAGCTCGTCAAGGGCTGCCACATCCCTAGCTTCCTTAGACTGTTTCCAGGGAAGCCAAGTCTTTAAATATCTGGACCTATTACCATGAATCCATCCTACCATCTCCTCCATTCTGTGTAGTTGATGCATTTTGTTGAACCACATCTTTAAATCTGGCGGGGAGGTATCTCTCCACTTTGTTGGGATAAGTAACTTAGCTGTGGCGATCATATGCGTAATTAGATCCGCTTTTGATGGCTTAAAGTTGGGGATAGGGATCCACAAAAGCACCAGCTCAGGGGTTAATGTTATATCTGTTGCACATATAGAATTTATGCTCTGTTCAACGTCTTTCCAGAATTGTTTGATTCTGGGGCACAACCACCAAATATGGATCATAGAACCTACCCCGGCCTGGCATCTCCAACACTGGTCTGTGGGTGAAAGGCCTATGGAGTGTAAATATTCAGGGGTTCTGTACCACCTGGTAATGGTTTTGTATGAGTTCTCTTGATAACGAACACAAGAGGAAAAACCTTGTGCATGGGATAAAATATAATTGGATTCAGTATCTGAGATGATCTTGCCCAGGTCTCTCTCCCATTGATGCAAATAATATGGCTTGGGAATGCTAAGATCAGATAAAAGGTTATTATATGTAACTGAAAGTGACTTTTTTAAAATAGTGGGTAGGGCCGTAAAATTTTCGAGCCATGTGGGTTCCAAAAACGTTTGACCCGAACCTTTCATATATTTCTTGCATATATTTTTATAGTCCCAGCTATGTATTAGGGCAGGACGTCCTCTGTCCAATTTGTGATATGTTTCCTCTAATGACAAAAAGCGATTATTTTCTATAACTTCACCTATCCTCACATCTCCCCATGAATGCCACCAGCTCTTATCATCTCCTCCCATTTTATCTACCAGATAAGGAAGGACATCTAGCGGAGCAATTTTGGAGATCAACTTTCCTCTTATTAAAGCCCTCTTAGAGTTACGATAACAGATCAGCATACTCTTTGTCAGCGTACACATTTCTCGACAGAGAGAAAGAGGGGCCTCTGGAAGCCACATTAGTGCATGCCTATGTGTACCTAAAAGAATCCTCTCTATGTCTAGAAAGGGAGCTTGTAGTTTCTCATTCGCTAAAAGTGCCCATCTAGCTAAGTGGATAGCTTTATTATAAAGAGACATATCTGGTAACGATACGCCACCTTTGTGCTTCTTCTGTGAGAGAAGCGAGTAAGCCAATCTAGGCCGTCTCGAATTCCACAAAAATGAAGTAAATGTTCTCCTAATTTGTGTTAGAAAGGAGGTAGGTATATGTAACGGAAGGGCTTGGAACACATACAAAAATTGGGGTAGGACAAACGTGGCCAGCAAGTTCTTCCTACCAAACCAAGACATGTACGGTACCTTTAATGAAGAAATGAAGGATTTGGCTTTTGTAAGTAGCGGAGTATAATTCAATTTGAATAGCAGATTCAAATCTGTCGGGATGTTAACCCCCAGAAATTTGATTGCTGTTGTTGGCCATTTGAACAGTGATGCGCGTTGGAGAGTGTCCAGAATCCTATTTGGGATATTAACTTGTAAGGCTTCCGATTTGGAAAAGTTAATTTTAAAATTAGAGACTAAACTATATTGGTCAAATAAGGACATGACTGTGGGAAGGGCTTCTTCGGGGTTTGAAATGACAATTAACAGGTCGTCTGCAAAGGCTGCAGTTCTATGCTCGTATTGACCCAGAGAAACACCCTGAATTTTGTCAGACTGTCGGATCTTAAGGAGGAACATCTCCAAACACAAAATAAAGAGGGTGGGCGAGAGGGGGCAACCTTGCCTAGTTCCATTCCTGATGGGGAAGGCATCCGACAGGGCACCATTAACCAAAACCTGTGCCATAGGACAGGAATATAATGAAAAAATAGCTGAGACAAATGTAGGAGGAAAACCAAATTTCAATAAAGAGGCTCTCATGAAATCCCAGCTAACCCTGTCGAATGCCTTCTCCGCATCAGTTCCCAGTAGCAGCAAAGGTGTTTTCTTAACATGGGCGTTATGAATCAAGTGGATCACTCTCCAGATATTGTGTTTTCCCTCCCTCCCAGGTACAAACCCTACTTGTTCAGGATCTATGAGTCTATTTAGCATGGGGGAAATTCTAGATGCTAACAACTTGGACCACCATTTCAAGTCGCAGTTGAGAAGGGATATAGGTCTGTAGCTCCCACAGTCCTCCGGGTCCTTTCCTTCTTTATGTAGGATGGTGATATGCGCCCTCAAGGCCTGGGGAGCCAGAGACAACCCTCCCAGCAACGAGTTGCAAAGATCTGTAAAGTGAGGGAGCAAAATCCTTTTAAATTTTTTAAAATAAATAATAGGGAGCCCGTCTGGACCAGGGCTCTTCCCTATGGGGATAGAATTGAGGACTTTCTCTACTTCTGTTGTGGAGAAGGGTCTGAGGAGGCTTTCATTTTCCTCTTCTGATAACGAGGGTGCCCTAATCGAGGCAAGAAATTCCTCAATCAGGGAGGCCCTCGTTTTGTCACCCGCCCCCGCAGGTATCTCTGGTGCTGGCAGGTTGTAAAGTTTAGAGTAAAATGTCTGAAAGGCCTTAGCTATGAGAGGGGTCGAGGTCGTCCTTAGTGTTGGACTAGACTTTATTGAGGAGACAAAGGTTTTTTCCCTTCTTTTTTTAATTAAGTAAGACATCATCTTATTTCCCTTGTCTCCATGTTCATATATTCTACTTTTCAGATTCATCAGTGATTTGGCTCCCTTAATATTAAGAAGATCCTTAACTTTACATCTAAGTGTAACCAAGGCCTCTTTATGTGATTCAGAGTGTGTTAGTTTGTGTAATTTCTCCTGTGTTTGAATCTGGGAAAGTAGAGACATCAATTCCTTTGTAGATTTCTTCTTAATATATGAACCTAGTCCTATCAATTCCCCCCTTATATACGCCTTATGGGCCTCCCATAACATTGGGAGAGAGATCTCCGGGGTGGCATTGGTTTTAAAATAGTTGTCTAATTTATCTGCCAAAGTGTCCACATGAGATTTTGACTCTAGAAGTGTGGTGTTCAACCTCCATGACCAAGCTCTATGTGGGAGACATTGGAGAGAAAGCGACATTACTACGGGTGCATGATCTGAAATCACTATATTCCCAATTTCCACATTTTTCACACAGGTTAAATATGCATCAGGCAAGAAAAGATAATCTATCCTACTGTATGAATTATGGACATGGGAAAAATATGTGAAATCTTTTTCTGATGGATGAATGGTCCTCCAAATGTCCAACAGACGCAATTCTGCTAATGACATCATTAGTTTCCCCATTTGTTTCTTAGTGATGTTATGAGATTTTGGTGTACTGATGTCCAATGAAACATTAAAGTCCCCCCCCACTACTAACATACCTTCTGAAAATTCCTTAATTTTCTTAAGGGCCTTAGTCAACCAGGGAATTTGGCCTGTATTAGGAGAGTATATGTTGGCTATTGTAATTTTAAAATTAAAGATGGTACCTTGAATAATAAGCATGCGTCCCCCTGGATCAATAAAGGATTTAATCAATTTAAATGGAATAGAGGAGCTTATGGCGATGGATACCCCTCTAGAAGCAGATGAGTGTGTTGCATGGAACCACTGCGAATACTTTGTCGTGGGAAGTGTGGGAATATGATCATGGCGAAAGTGGGTTTCTTGCCAAAGGACAATGTCTGCTTTTTTGTTTAAGAGTAAGTTAAATATCTGACGTCTCTTTTGAGGGATGTTAATTCCGTTCACATTATGTGACAATATGTTTAAGTTAGCCATACCTCAATGAAGACGTGAGTATTGAGCTTTCAAGAGCCTTAAACAGGTAAAGAACTGGGGAAAAACACATTATACAGTGAATCATAATTGTGAACAAACACTTGTCAACTGACTTTGAAATAAGCAGTAAAGGAGTTAACGGCGTTCCACCCGGCCCCAACCCACCACCCCCACCAAATGGGTAGGAAGGGTAGGCCAGGCCCAGCGCAACACCCCAACTCTGCCCGGAAGGGAGGAAAGCTTTTGACATCAAGACTAACTGCCCTATTATAAACAAAATGTTTAACACCTTATTGTGTAACGGGTGGGAAACCTATAATGTTGTCTAAGCAACAAATTATGACAATATATGATCCCCAAGTGGTGAAAAGGCATTAATAACTGCACTATAATCTTTCACTCAGAGGAGGCACTGAATATTTCTCTACTATGTAGAGGTAACATCATATCAGCAATACAGCATAAACTCATGCCCTCTGGTGTTGATAATGCGTATCATCTAACCACTTCCAACTTTCAAGCACCCTCTATTATGGTGTTAGAGTGCTCCTACAAAGTACTGCTGTGAGGAAAGAAGCAAAAAAGGAGAAAAACAGTTCCCATGAAATTTCATGATGTCTTCCTGTTCTTTGGTGATTTCGGCTTTCTTACCACCTGCCATGTAGGAATCTCTGGCAGGTCAGGCAAGCCTAGATCTTCTGGGACTGGCATCCACGGTTGAACTTCCACAGGAGCTATACCTAGCTTATCCCAAGCATCAGTTAAGTCTTGCGGTGTTCTGATGATGATCTGTCGGCCCTCTTTGAAGGTCGCAAGGCCAAATGGAAATAGCCATCTCACTGGCAACTTGTGGGCTCTAAGAGCTTCTGTAACTGGCTTCAACGCTCTGCGTTTAGCCAAGGTACTAGATGCTAGGTCCTGAAAAAATTGGATGCGCGCTCCATTGTATGAAATATTCTTGGCTTCTCTTGCGGCTCTTAATAAGGAGGCAGTGTCCAGAAAATTTAGCAATCCGCATACAATATCTCTGGGTGGGCCGTTCTCCTGTGGCTTAGGCCTTAGGGCTCTGTGGGCCCTCTCAATTATTATCTGCGCAGCCCTGTCTTCCCCCACAAGTGAGGCAAATATGGCGGTGACCGCTGCTGTGATTTCTCCAGGAGGGACATCCTCCGGTACCCCTCTTATGCGGATATTTTTCCGCCTATTTCTATTTTCCTGGTCTTCCAGGTGCAGGATCGTTGAGGTAAGTAACGCATTATGGCCATGTATGGCCTTTTTAACAGCCTCTCCGTGCTGAATTATGGCCGCCTGCGTTTCCTCCAAAGATACAACACGTCCCCCAATCTGTTTAACCTCCGTCTTGATATCAGAAATGTCTCTGTGCAGGGGTTGCAGCGCCTTATAAAGCGTCTTCTTAAAGAAGGCTCTAGACAGGGGTAGATCTGCAGGCTCTGTACCTTCTGACATAGCACAGGAACTTTCACCATCGGAGTCTTCTGGTGGCACGGCGGCTCCGGCTCCCTCCGGCGCCATCTTAGATCTGTGGGCTGGCGAGAAACTCCGTTTTTTGAGAAAACGATCCATTTCTGATTGCGTTCGGCACGATTTTTGAGTGCCCTGTACTGTATCGCTCCTTTCTTTGTTAGTTTTCACCATCTTAGGGGCTTCTGTCACCCGTTAAACCGAAGCTGCAGCAGCGTCTGTGTGGAGCTCTGAGATCAAGCTTCCATCTCGGCTCGCGGCTAGCTCCGCCCCCGTCTAGGTCTATTATACTCTATAGGGTCCGTAGGCTACGTTCCGCTCAGTTATGTGGCAAATCCGTCCTTTCCACTCTCCTGCTCATATAACGGATCAGAAGAGCGGAAAGGCTGAACGCTGATGTGAACTCCGCCTAAGAAGGGCATGATAGACACGGTCCAGTCTTCAAGGAGCCCAAAAGATCACAAACACAGTACCTACTCCCCCACATAGACAGGACATATGAAACTGCTCATCCTGACGCACCTGATACATGAATAGAATGCCAGAACTACCTTGAAGACTGACGGAGGATAGTAGGACAGCAGAGCAGTCACCAAGTATCACTGATGAGCAAAAGGGTAACAATGATTAGAACTTCTGACTTTCAGGCTCCATATCTCACCATCCACTGCAGCTTCGGACGTGCAACTCCCATCATTTTATAGACAATCCTCTCGTCTATCTCATGAATAAATTGGACTTGCAGCTATTTAGCATCTGATTAGTCGTGCAGATTCTTGTCCGGTAACTGCATTCTTACTGTTTTGGTCCTAAAATTCAACATTTTTATTATTTTGTTAGTATTGTGTAAATCTTCCTTTGGCTTTCTGCACGGCCTGAGTCCTTCTGGGCATGTTCTCCATCAGATTCAAGCATGTCTACACCAAAATCTGTTCCCAGGTCTCTCCCACACATTCCCAGTGTTGGTCATACTGGGCGACTCCCTTGGGTGTGTATACAGCTTTTTCTTCACCTCTACCCACAAGTTTTGGTTTGGGTTGAGGTCTGGGGACTGTGGGGGCCGATCCAGCTCCTCTACTTCATTGTCATTGAACCATTTCTTCTCCAATCTTAATGTATGCTTCATGTTGTTGTCCTGCTGGAACAGAATGTCATCCTTTTCATACCGATAGTACTCGAGTGTACAAAGTCTTGTAGAATGATCACATATAGCTCAGCATTGAGACCACCATCGATTCTGGTCAAGTTTCCAACCCTTTTTGCTGTGAAATGACCCCATATCATCAGGCTTCCTCCACCGAACTTGATAGGACCTTCAATTTCCCTTTTCCCTTGTTTATTCCAGACCATTTGCACCCAGTCTGTTGACTTTAGTCTCATTGCTTCAAATCACCCGTTTCCAATCTTCTACTGTCCACTGGCCGTACTTTTTTGCAAACTTGAGCCAACGCTTCTTATGACGATATTGAAGTCAAGGCTTCTTCACCATTCCAGACTTGTGTAATGCACGTCGCTTCCTGTGATCTCACTACTAAGAAGCACACGAGCCGCCTCCACTGCCGCGTTTGTCGCACCAGAACTAATAGACCTTGTGAAGAGCCGACTTGTTGACTCTCATATTTTGCCTGGACGTCCACCTCTTGGCTTTGGAATGGATGGATGGACTTAATTTCGTATTCTTCCAGCTGTCATGGCGATCACATAATGCAGGTTGGCAATTTTCTTGGCCGAGATACCTCTATCGATGAGCTGGATGATGCTGTTTCTCTTTTGTAGGAAAAGCTTCTTCATTGTGGCTCCTGGATTCGGACCAATGACCTTTCACTTGGGAATCACCCTAATAAGACACTGAGCTATTAGGGAATGTGAGGACAGGTGATTTGTAGTATAGAAGAAAAGATTGTTCCACAGTAACAATGCAGTTACATGAGAAGAATCTGCAGAACTAATCAGATTCTAGACAATCCTCTTGGCCAATGTATGTATGAGATGGCCAAGAGGATTGTCTATAAGATGATGGGAGTCTATGGCTGGTATGTAATGCCCACTATGGTGGTTTATATCTGGGCACTGTAGCGGTGAGCACTATGGCTGGTATGTAATGTCCACTATGGTGGCTTATATCTGGGCACTGTAGCTGTGAGCACTATGGCTGGTATGTAATGTCCACTATGGTGGTTTATATCTGGGCACTGTAGCAGTGAGCACTATGGCTGGTATGTAATGCCCACTATGGTGGTTTATATCTGGGCACTGTAGCGGTGAGCACTATGGCTGGTATGTAATGCCCACTATGGTGGTTTATGTCTGCGCACTGTAGCTGTGAGCACTATGGCTGGTATGTAATGTCCACTATGGTGGTTTATATCTGGGCACTGTAGCTGTGAGCACTATGGCTGGTATGTAATGCCCACTATGGTGGTTTATATCTGGGCACTGTAGCTGTGAGCACTATGGCTGGTATGTAATGTCCACTATGGTGGTTTATATCTGGGCACTGTAGCGGTGAGCACTATGGCTGGTATGTAATGCCCACTATGGTGGCTTATATCTGGGCACTGTAGCTGTGAGCACTATGGCTGGTATGTAATGCCCACTATGGTGGTTTATATCTGGGCACTGTAGCTGTGAGCACTATGGCTGGTATGTAATGTCCACTATGGTGGTTTATATCTGGGCACTGTAGCGGTGAGCACTATGGCTGGTATGTAATGTCCACTATGGTGGCTTATATCTGGGCACCGTAGCTGTGCGCACTATGGCTGGTATGTAATGCCCACTATGGTGGTTTATATCTGGGCACTGTAGCTGTGAGCACAATGGCTGGTATGTAATGTCCACTATGGTGGTTTATATCTGGGCACCGTAGCTGTGAGCACTATGGCTGGTATGTAATGCCGACTATGGTGGCTTATATCTGGGCACTGTAGCGGTGAGCACTATGGCTGGTATGTAATGTCCACTATGGTGGTTTATATCTGGGCACTGTAGCAGTGAGCACTATGGCTGGTATGTAATGTCCACTATGGTGGTTTATATCTGGGCACTGTAGCTGTGAGCACTATGGCTGGTATGTAATGCCCACTATGGTGGTTTATATCTGGGCACTGTAGCGGTGAGCACTATGGCTGGTATGTAATGCCCACTATGGTGGTTTATATCTGGGCACTGTAGCGGTGAGCACTATGGCTGGTATGTAATGCCCACTATGGTGGCTTATATCTGGGCACTGTAGCTGTGAGCACTATGGCTGGTATGTAATGCCCACTATGGTGGCTTATATCTGGGCACTGTAGCGGTGAGCACTATGGCTGGTATGTAATGCCCACTATGGTGGTTTATATCTGGGCACTGTAGCAGTGAGCACTATGGCTGGTATGTAATGCCCACTATGGTGGTTTATATCTGGGCACTGTAGCTGTGAGCACTATGGCTGGTATGTAATGTCCACTATGGTGGTTTATATCTGGGCACTGTAGCTGTGAGCACTATGGCTGGTATGTAATGCCCACTATGGTGGCTTATATCTGGGCACTGTAGCTGTGAGCACTATGGCTGGTATGTAATGCCCACTATGGTGGTTTATATCTGGGCACTGTAGCAGTGAGCACTATGGCTGGTATGTAATGCCCACTATGGTGGTTTATATCTGGGCACTGTAGCTGTGAGCACTATGGCTGGTATGTAATGCCCACTATGGTGGTTTATATCTGGGCACTGTAGCGGTGAGCACTATGGCTGGTATGTAATGCCCACTATGGTGGTTTATATCTGGGCACTGTAGCGGTGAGCACTATGGCTGGTATGTAATGCCCACTATGGTGGCTTATATGCAATGATTCTGTGACACAAATGTTCTAGTACATGTGGAGTTAATACCCATTAGCATTAATGGTGGAAACGTGGAGATAGTTCAAAGTTTCAGATTCTTGGGAGTTCATATTAGTCAGGACCTGTCATGGATAAAAAACACAACAGAAATTACCAAAAAAGGCCTTCAGAGGCTTTATTTTCTGAGGAGTCGGAAGAAAGCACAACTCCCAAAACAGCTGCACCATAGAATCTGTTATCACCTACTGCATTACAGGGTGGTCCTCCGGCTGCTCTTCTGAGGACAAGAAGACCCTCAAGCGCATCCTCAGAATGGCTGGAGAATCCCTGGTCCTCAGCTACCATCACTGGAGGACATCTTCACTGCTCGTTGCAGCAACAGGGCAAAAATTATCTGCGGGGATCCAACTCAGCCCGGCCACAGCCTCTTCACTCCCCTACCCTCTGGTAGGCGTCTTAGAGCCCTACATGCCCGCACCACTAGGCTGAAGAACAGCTTTTACCCCAAAACAATCAGTCTCCTAAATGCTCGGAGACTATTGCCCCTTCCTAGGATAGAAACTACCACAGACTGAAAGTGACTGCTGCATTCATGACCCCATGATGATCTCTTGTCTGCAGTGGTATCTGATCAGTGTGTATATATACTCATAAGCACTTCCCACTTTGCTCTTGCTATATATATATATATCCTGTGAACTGTGAATAGTAATGCTTTCTGGTTCAATGTTTTGTTTTTTTCTAGTGTAATACTTTAGTTTAAATGTCAGTTCTTGTTCCTCTGTCCATGGCATCTAGGATTGCTCCAAACAACATTTCATTGTATTGCACATTGTATTACATTGTATTGTACAGTGACAATAAAGGCATCTTATCTTATCTTATCTCTTACCCCTAACTGAGCTACAGATAAATTAAAGGAAGCAATGATCTTGTATTTTAGGAGGCAAAAAGCTAAGGTGATGATGACAAAAACGAAAATCATGTAACCTCGATTTTGATTATTGAACAATTATTTGGGGACGTAACTTGGTGCGTGGCTTAGCACAGGGCGTTATACAACACCAATGGTTTGATCATATCTTGAGTGCATATTTATTTATTTATATGTATACAGTTGCAGCGAAGCTAAGCTTGATGGTAATGGGTTAAGTAAAAAATGGCACAAACAGGTTAACTAACTGTCAATATATTTCAATGGCTTTTGTCACAAGATGGCGCGAGATGTGACATGTGTTATCAGCTCAGCTACATCTGTATATGTATATATGTAATAGTTCTGCTTGTATATGACTTTACAATATTTATATGGGTTCTACGGGTTTTTACGGCTGTATGTGGAGACGGCGCGCAGTGTGCACATGACGTCTCCCGTCTCTCTTCCTGTCCGCTACGTCCTGTACGATTACAGCGATACCAAATACATATAGTTTTTTTTTTACGTTTACTACTTTTGTGCAATAAAACCCCTTCTTTTAAAAAGAAAATCTTTTTGCATCGCCTCATCCCAAGACCTAAAACTTTTTTTTTCTTTCTTTATATGGAGTTGGGCTTGATTTTTGCAGGACAACTTGTAGTTTTCATTGGTATCTTTTTGGGGTAAACAATAATTTTTGATCGCTTATTATTATGTTTTTTTCAGTGGCGACTAAGAATAAATGAGCAATTCTTGCATTTTTTTATCGTGTTCAACTTAGGGGAAAATTTACATGTTATTTGTGTAGTGCAGGTTGTTACGGATGTGGCGATACCAAACGTGGGGATTTTATTTTTGCAATTTTTTTATGAAAATTGAATTTTCAATGGGAAAAAATGACATTTTTTATTTAATAAATGTTTAATAAACATTTTAATTTTTTTAACCACTTAATAATCCCACAAGGGGGCTGTAAAATGCAAAGTACTATCTGCATAGTGCGGTGCATTTTAATGTGAGTGCTCTACTGTGGGCAGGCCTGGGGTCTACACCAGGTTCCAGCCAGCCTATACACATATCGGCAACCCACGTTCTAACTTGCGAGGTGCCAATGGGAGAGAGAGGGAGTTCACTCCCTCTGGCAATGCTTACATGCAGCGGGTGATGTAAGGGGTTAACAGCCTGGATCAGCACTCCTGTCTGTCCAGGCTGTTAGAGCAGGAGCGTCGCTCCCATCCCCTCATGTACAAACATGCTTGGTCCAGAGTAGCATCCATCTGGTCTCAATAAAAGTAGGGGGAGGAATGCACTGTCCAAGATTCCTCTGCCCCTCTAGATTCATCTGCCCATCTAGACTCCTCTGCCCCTCTAGACTTCTATGCCCCCCTAGACTTCTCTGCCCCTCTAGACTCCTCTGCCCCCCTAGACTCCTCTGCCCCCCTAGACTCCTCTGCCCCTCCAGACTCCTCTGCCCCTCCAGACTCCTCCCCTCCAGACTCCTCTGTTCCCCTGCAGACTCCTCTGTTCCCCTCCAGACTTCTCTGTTCCCCTCCAGACTTCTCTGTTTTCTCCAGACTCCTCTGCTCTCTCCATACTCCTCTGCCCCTCCAGATTCCTCTGTTCCCCCCAGAATTCTCTGCTCTCTCCATACTCCTCTGCCCCTCCAGACTCCTCTGTTCCCCTCCAGACTCCTCTGTCTTCTTCAGACTCCTCTGCCCCTCTAGACTCCTCTGCCCCTCTAGACTCCTCTGCCCCTCCATACTCCTCTCCCCCAGACTCCTCTGCCCCTTCCAGACTCCTCTGTCCCCATTCAGACTCCTTTGCTCTCTCCATATTCCTCTGCCCCCTCTATTCTCCTCTGCCCCTCCAGACTCCTCTGTCCCCATCCAGACTACTCTGCTCTCTCCATTCTCCTCTGCCCCCTCCATTCTCCTCTGCCCCTCCAGACTCCTCTGTCCCCCCCAGAATCCTCTGTTCCCTCCATACTCCTCTGCCCCTCCAGACTCCTCTGCCCCTCTAGACTCCTCTGCCCCTCTAGACTCCTCTGCCCCTCTAGACTCCTCTGCCCCTCTAGACTCCTCTGCCCCTCTAGACTCCTCTGCCCCTCCATACTCCTCTACCCCAGACTCCTCTGCCCCCTCCAGACTCCTCTGCCCCCTCTATTCTCCTCTCCCCCTCCAGACTCCTCTGTCCCCCCCAGAATCCTCTGTTCCCTCCATACTCCTCTGCCCCTCCAGACTCCTCTGTCTTCTGCCCCTCCATACTCCTCTCCTTCAGACTCCTCTGTCCCCATCCAGACTACTCTGCTCTTTCCATACTCCTCGGGCCCCCTCTATTCTCCTCTGCCCCATCAGACTCCTCTGTCCCCTCCCAGAATCCCCTGTTCCCTCCATACTCCTCTGTCTTCTCCAGACTACTCTGGGAGTGGTCTATCATCCAGAAAACAAAAGTTGAAGTCTAACAGGCAATCTCCCCACATCAGCCATGGTGAGTCTTGAGACCCCCATAACCTCTGGATGGACAAACAGTCCTGCAGACATCAGCAGGATCAGCCAGCATTCATCTAATTCATGTAGATTGTAAGCCTCGCGGGCAGGGCCCTCTCCCCTTCTGTACCAGTTTGTAACTCGTCTTGTTTATGCTTAGTGCAATTGTCTGTATTATGTATGTGCACCGCTCATCATATGTACAGCGCTATGGAATGAATGGGGCTGTAATAATAAATAATAATAATAATAATTCAGCAGGCGTCTGTCCTTCCTATATACTGTACTTGCCTTTGAATCCACTTGGTTCAAAAAACCTGCATGAAAATATGCACCAAATACTGCAGAGTTCTTGCAAAATAAAAACGTGTGTGTGAAACCAACCTAATGACAATTTTTTGCTGGGGGGGCAGCAAGGTGCATTGGTATGTGTGTTGCCCCTTGTCATGATTATATATAATTACTAACTCTAAGGTGTTTTTGCTGTAACGACTAGACATTTTCTGACATTTTCTTGCGCTATTTTTTCCCCACCATTATTTTCCGTGAATTTGTGATTGCTGACTTAGAAATGTATTTCTTTTTGAAAAATGTCATTTTTTTACGATTTGTTTTTTTTCTTACACAAGAAGAAATTCGCTGGAGTTAGTCTGACAGGTTCTATGCAAAGCAGAAGAGACTCGTTAGCACCTGATAATCATAAAATCATCATTGTTGCGGGGAAGATACAAAGTATCACATGTTGGATGGAATCTGACGCCAAGAAAGTGTCCCGTGAGTGGGCAAATGATGCCGGTAATGAGCTCACCAGGGTGAGGGGACGCGTGCACGACTCCTCCAACAACACACAAACACAAGCCGAGCTGCAGGAAGTAATCCCGTATTCCTTTTATACTCAGCTTCTCAGTATTCAGAAATTACAATGCGTATTCTTATATCAGGCAGCAGATCCTGGAGACTCTTCATAATGTGGTGCACAGCGTCGCCATTTATATCCACAGCAGTCAGCAAAATACACCACGGACATACAATAAAATGAATATCTTAAATTTTTGTCTTTTTTTTCAGTGGACAGTGTAACTGTACTAGAAGTAAATGAGACAAGAAATACAGAAAAATTCCTGATTTAAGTGACATAAAAAAATAATATAATATTTCCCTTCTTTGAAACGAACCCACTGTTCTCTGTGATGATTTGCTCCTTTTATCTGGAAGAAATCTCACATAATATTATACATGTAACATGACTTTACCAGAATATACAATATAACTATAATATAATAATTCTTAGGAATGGTTTCATACATAGAGTTTTTTTTTTTTTTTTTAACCATTTTTGGTTGTTTTTTTTTTACAACCAGATAAACTCTACAGTGTGTTATAGATGTGTTTTTAGGGGATGTTTTTGCATAGTATTTAAGGGTATATTGTATATATTATTTTACATAAAGCTTGCTCTAGGTATGGCATTGTTCCTCATGAAAGACGGCAAAGTGTTAAAAGTAAAGAAATATTGTTAAAAATGTAAAAACAATGCACAAAAATGCTTATGCCAAAATAATATATGTGTGAAAGAAGCTGAAAAGATTCTACATATTAAAAGATTTACATTTTTATTTGATGGCAATAATCTTTGTTATTTAACTTTTTTCTTATTGAATATATTTTTATTGTTGGAATGCTTTTAATTTTGTTATGTTATTTAGGTGTATGCTCTTTTAAATTCTAGTTTATTTAATCAATTTACATTTTTTTGTAATATACTCTTTCATTTTATAGATATCTTTATATTAATTTACTCATTAATTTTCAGATATTTTATTGTATTTTATTTTTTATTTTTTATGTATATTTTTACAGTATTTTATTTATCTTCATACATTTTTATTGTATTTTATCTATTCATTTTTTAGTTTATTTTTCTTTTATTCAATGCTTACATTTTGTTAAATTCATTTTTAGTTTATTTATTATTTTCTTTTTTTTTTTGTAACTTATTTCAGCAGTTTTAAATGACACATCACAAGACCGAGTCACTGATGTAAGCGGCGTTTAACAACGCCGTTCCTCCCCCTTCCCGGAGTGCTTTGCTTTGCTTAGAAGATTTCGTTCTACAATACCTGGGAAAACAACCCGCTGTTTGTTGGGATAATTTGCATCGCTTGGTTGTTGGAACTTTTAAAAGACATTTGATTTTCTATTGTCTCAACAAGCTCGGCGGTGGACTCCATTCATGTTGGCAAATATGTAGAATTGCAGCTCCGGGTGAGGTTTTTAGATTTTTTACATATATTTACGCAACATTTAGAGAACAATGAGGGAGCGGCTTTAATATTGAGACAATGGAGTCACCTACATGACAATCTCTGAGCAGCTTCCAAGCGTCTTGCAGGATAATGAGAGCTAATGTCTGGGTCGTTGATAGAACTTCTGTCTTCCTCATTCGCTTAAGGAACTTGCCAAAAGAAAAATCTTTATAAAATTTCCTAATGCAACAATAAAAACATGCAAACAATAATTTACTTTACGCGTGGCTGCTATTCCCCTCACCCCTTCCCATTTATTATTACACGTACCTGTCTGGGCTCCAGCGGTGCGATCCTCGCGGTCAGCATGGCCACGCCAGGAGAGACTCGCTGCTGAGCCATGTCCCCTGGTGATTGCATCCTTTGTAACAGAATGCCATGCTCTTTCTCCCTGCAGCAGGCGTATGCTGGGGGAGATTAGCAGGGGGCTGATTGCTCAGCTGCTCTATTACCATGTACTAGTGTGTCTGACTAATGGAGCGCCGAGTCAGGGATCTACCAGGTTCTGATCCAGGGACTCGGTGCTCTATTTCTACCCCTTCCTGTCCATACACCAGTGCCAGTGATAGTCTTTGGACTCACTACCTGTGTTCCTCGTTCCTGCTCCTCTGCTTATTTAGATTGCTGATTACTCTGATCCGGGCTTGTCTTCTGACCACTCTCTATCTCTCTTTTGGTACTGCAGAGCCAGTCTGGTTCTGACCCATTTACGTACAACTCGGGTATTGTGTTTGTCTTAGTTTGTTCTTATTCTCTGCACTTTAATAGCATAGGGACCGTCGACCAGTTGAGGTCTAGCTATCTAAAGCTTGTACTGCAAGTAGGTATTGTAAGCGGGCTGGGTTGTAGCCTTAGGGCTCCCTGTCCTTGTCTGTTCCTATCTGCAGTCGTTACCCCAGCCCTTGACACACAACAAGTGCTTAAAGGGTTTTTCTGGGCAGCCCACCTTAATTATTAATGCCTACAGAAGTAAGTTTGTAATAGGCTTACCATCCCGAAGTTGCGTGGATCGCCTGCTCGGGAACCCATTCCTGTAACGCTCCTACATTGGCTGATGTTACATCCTTTACCAGGTTTCCGGCTTGACCTGTAGACAGGACGTCACCCCCGCTGCGGATGAGGCCAGAACTATCCCTCTTACTGGAGCATGTGTAAACTGCTGAATACATCTCATCTGAACATGCGCCAAAGACAGGACTAGTTCTGGCCCCACCCACAACGAAGGTGACGTCCCGTTCATAGCTCACGCTGGAAACCTGTACAGAAGCTGGATGTACAGAAGAGAACTGTCACTAGATTCAGTATGCAAGCATGACCACCGCTGCTGGATCGCAGGGTGGCCGTAACCCCTGGAGACAAGCAGTGTACAACATGATGGAAAAATGAGTCCAGACAGTAAAGGAGGCAATATGGACAATCACAATACATTAGTAAGAGCCTTGTATTAACTTTCTCTACATGTTGAATGCCATTTACTGAAGTGACACAACCCCTTTAACCTAACCATATTCAGTTGAATGTAAGACAAAGGCGACACATGAAACATATAAGAATTAAGCTGTAAAACTGAAGAAACTCGGCCCCAAAACAACCATGTGGGACTTAAGCTTTCTCCCCAGAGCAACAGTTCACAGGATGACTGCCCAGAATGGGAATCTGTGATATTCCTGTCTTCAGACTACTGTATTAACTGAGGTTTTGTCTCATTTACTACCTAATATTTTATGTTTATTGATAGAAATATTTATTTTGATTATAGGTTAAAACAAAAAGGTTACTTATCATTCAGATCTGTGCTCAAATACAAGTGGCTCCCAAATGCTCTACTGACATATATATACATGGCTGAAATGATGTAATTATATCACACTCTGGTGTAGTCACCGTGTTTATATCCAGTATTATATTCCAGAGCTGCACTCAATATTTTGCAGGTGCAGTCACTGTGTACATACATTACTTATCCTGTACTGATCCTGAGTTACATCCTGTATTATACTCCAGAGCTGCGCTCACTATTCTGCTGGTGCAGTCACTGTGTACATACATTACTTATCCTGTACTGATCCTGAGTTACATCCTGTATTATACTCCAGAGCTGCGCTCACTATTCTGCTGGTGCAGTCACTGTGTACATACATTACTTATCCTGTACTGATCCTGAGTTACATCCTGTATTATACTCCAGAGCTGCGCTCACTATTCTGCTGGTGCAGTCACTGTGTACATACATTACTTATCCTGTACTGAACCTGAGTTATATCTTGTATAATACTCCAGAGCTGCCCTCACTATTCTGCTGGTGCTGTCACTGTATACATTACATTACTTATCCTGTACTGATCCTGAGTTACATCCTGTATTATACTCCAGAGCTGCACTCACTATTCTGCTGGTGCAGTCACTGTGTACATACATTACTTATCCTGTACTGATCCTCAGTTACATCCTGTATTATACTCCAGAGCTGCACTCACTATTCTGCTGGTGCAGTCACTGTGTACATACATTACTTATCCTGTACTGATCCTGAGTTACATCCTGTATTATACTCCAGAGCTGCACTCACTATTCTGCTGGTGCAGTCACTGTGTACATACATTACTTATCCTGTACTGATCCTGAGTTACATCCTGTATTATACTCCAGAGCTGCACTCACTATTCTACTGGTGCAGTCACTGTGTACATACATTACTTATCCTGTACTGATCCTGAGTTACATCCTGTATTATACACCAGAGCTGCACTCACTATTCTGCTGGTGCAGTCACTGTGTACATACATTACTTATCCTGTACTGATCCTGAGTTACATCCTGTATTATACTCCAGAGCTGCACTCACTATTCTGCTGGTGGAGTCACTGTGTACATACATTACTTATCCTGTACTGATCCTGAGTTACATCCTGTATTATACTCCAGAGCTGCACTCACTATTCTGCTGGTGCAGTCACTGTGTACATACATTACTTATCCTGTACTGATCCTGAGTTACATCCTGTATTATACTCCAGAGCTGCACTCACTATTCTGCTGGTGCAGTCACTGTGTACATACATTACTTATCCTGTACTGATCCTGAGTTACATCCTGTATTATACACCAGAGCTGCACTCACTATTCTGCTGGTGCAGTCACTGTGTACATACATTACTTATCCTGTACTGATCCTGAGTTACATCCTGTATTATACTCCAGAGCTGCACTCACTATTCTGCTGGTGGAGTCACTGTGTACATACATTACTTATCCTGTACTGATCCTGAGTTACATCCTGTATTATACTCCAGAGCTGCACTCACTATTCTGCTGGTGCAGTCACTGTGTACATACATTACTTATCCTGTACTGATCCTGAGTTACATCCTGTATTATACTCCAGAGCTGTACTCACTATTCTGCTGGTGCTGTCACTGTGTACATACATTACTTATCCTGTACTGATCCTGAGTTATATCTTGTATTATATTCCAGAGCTGCGCTCACTATTCTGCTGGTGCAGTCACTGTGTACATATATTACTTATCCTGTACTAATCCTGAGTTACATACTGTATTATACTCCAGAGCTGCACTCACTATTCTGCTGGTGCAGTCACTGTGTACATACATTACTTATCCTGTACTGATCCTGAGTTACATCCTGTATTATACTCCAGAGCTGCGCTCACTATTCTGCTGGTGCAGTCACTGTGTACATACATTACTTATCCTGTACTGAACCTGAGTTATATCTTGTATAATACTCCAGAGCTTCCCTCACTATTCTGCTGGTGCAGTCACTGTATACATTACATTACTTATCCTGTACTGATCCTGAGTTACATCCTGTATTATACTCCAGAGCTGCACTAACTATTCTGCTGGTGCAGTCACTGTGTACATACATTACTTATCCTGTACTGATCCTGAGTTACATCCTGTATTATACTCCAGAGCTGCACTCACTTTTCTGCTGGTGCAGTCACTGTGTACATACATTACTTATCCTGTACTGATCCTGAGTTACATCCTGTATTATACTCCAGAGCTGCACTCACTATTCTGCTGGTGCAGTCACTGTGTACATACATTACTTATCCTGTACTGATCCTGAGTTACATCCTGTATTATACTCCAGAGCTGCACTCACTATTCTGCTGGTGCAGTCACTGTGTACATACATTACTTATCCTGTACTGATCCTGAGTTACATCCTGTATTATACTCCAGAGCTGCACTCACTATTCTGCTGGTGCAGTCACTGTGTACATACATTACTTATCCTGTACTGATCCTGAGTTACATCCTGTATTATACTCCAGAGCTGCACTCACTATTCTGCTGGTGCAGTCACTGTATACATTACATTACTTATCCTGTACTGATCCTGAGTTTTACAGCACGACACGGAGGCTCCTATTGCTATCTCTTCCTTTACTGTTCCACCAATAGCAGCAAAGAAAATTTACATAATGAACATGGTAACCATAGTAACACAATGTCCCTCCCCAGACAGCCCCTATAATAGGCAGCTCTTCCTCTGGGTCTTCCTCTTTCTTTGCTGCTGCCACCAGATAAGTGCTGCAATTTTTACCTTAGGAACTTTATTATTTCAGATCATTTATTGCCTTTGATTTAGGATATATATATATATATTTTAGAATATGAAAAGATGAGGATGCAGCACTCTGTCAATGGCGGGTGCAAGGTCAGGCCAGTGTGAATCAGCACCGGGATCCAAAGTAGTATACAGACGAAAGGAAGGCCAGCAGCACACCAAGGTTTTCAACAAAATGTGAAGTTTATTCCTCCAGAGTCAGCAGCGACGTTTCAACAGCTTGTTGCTGTCTTTCTCAAGCTATGTGCATATGTGTTGCAAACATGCAATTTAAAGGTGCATCAATTACACAATTCAATTTAAACCAATTGATCCATGTACAAGAAAATTCATATATTACGTGGTTCTTTATATTTAACAAAATACATATATTATGCCGCAGTGTTGCAAAATACAGTGCATACATTAAATGTATAAAATAATTCATACTGTGTATAATATGGGGCATAAACCCTAAATACTCTTCATTAGTGCAGGTGTGTTGTCCCTAATCACCACGTTAACACTCACGATCAGCTGGTGCGCCGTGTCGCGCCGGCCCCACGGTCCCTGGCGGCGTCCCCGTTCCCTCTCTGCGCATGCGTCAGAAACAGAAGTCTCGCGACGCTACGTGCGCAGAGAAACAAACCCAGAACCACAACCAAGATGGCCAAGCCTGTCCTCCGGTCGGTGTGCGCATGTCCTTGTGTAAGTAACGGCCTCCCATAGATGGTCACATGGGACAAATCACATGATCGGGAACCAGGTAAATAACCTTGCATAAGAAATTCATAAGTAAGAATCCAGGTCAAGACTGCTGTGTATCCTCGATCCCACAAAAGGCAAATGCGGGAATCCAGGACCCAGCGTCCTATCAACCTAGTAACTGGCCAAAATAACACCCTCACATGTGCGTACTGGGGGAGTCAGGCAACTGGTGACACCGACTGTCCGCTGCAACGAACCACTCACTGTCAAACTAAGGCAGTGGCGACGTCACAAGGGTCTCCCTGTGGACCGTCGCCCACCTAACAGGTGCCCGCTACCCCCCAAAAGCACAAGCGCACAAGGTATAAGTGCCAGAGCGAAATTAATAAAGTAAGGAAAAACATAACATAATATAAGGGGAACCACATGGAAATGTCTGGGTAAAGCGCCGAACTACCATGGATCATGTACCACAACTATTTTGTTAAATATAAAGAACCACGTAATATATGAATTTTCTTGTACATGGATCAATTGGTTTAAATTGAATTGTGTAATTGATGCACCTTTAAATTGCATGTTTGCAACACATATGCACATAGCTTGAGAAAGACAGCAACAAGCTGTTGAAACGTCGCTGCTGACTCTGGAGGAATAAACTTCACATTTTGTTGAAAACCTTGGTGTGCTGCTGGCCTTCCTTTCGTCTATATATATTTTATCTATCGGTTTTATCTCATATTTGCTTTCTGCTAAAACACCTGCATTCTACTACTGTATATCTCCTGGTTTTTGCTGGTTTTCTCCCCCTTGTTATTCCCTGGGGGTGTTATTTTGCTGTTTTGTACCCTTTTCGGGGGGGTCTCCCCCCCCCCGTCAGCTCATATTATTATTCCACATTCATTCCCTCTTACTGCGATCCGCTACATATCCCCCCCTTTTTACCGGCGTTTGGCGATTCTTTCCTGGCGTCTTTAGCTCAGATCTCCCTTCCCTGACGGCCGGATCTTCTTTTTCCACTTTCCCGGCTTGCGCGTAGTCTCGCGAGATCCCGGCGGCCATTTTGGTTCTCGCCTATCGCGGGATCTCGGCCGGCATTTCATTTCCGCATTGCTGCGCTCAGGTACGGTCGCTTTACCCGGCTCTCCCGTTCCTGCTCCCGCTCATACCGATCGCGCCTGGGTGATTAACCCTTGCGTCGTCGCTTTAGGTATAGTTAGTTCACTCCCTATTATTTTCTTATCCTTGACTAAATAGATATTCATACCGCTATGTCAGCAGCCGATTTACCCTCCTCCCAGGCCTGCCCAATGCCTGCAGATGAGATGGAGGTAGAGAGGGATGACCCTCATACATTGGCCCTACAGCAGTCGGTCTCCAGTGCCATAATGACTGCCATGGACTCCATGTCCACTATACTGGCCGCCACTATTTCTCAGGCCCTTGCTGCACACCCTCCTAGAGAGGCCTTGCAGACTACCCATGGTATAAATACGCCATCTGATGCCATTGTCGCTCCTGTTTCACAAGATAATAGAGCTGGTGTGCGTACTGCCACCCATGAGAGCGTGCAACATTCACGCAAGAGAGCCTTACCGCGCCAGGCAGAAAAGGCGCGTACGTGGAAATGTGCCAGAGCACAACCAGGTACCGATTCAGATTCTGATCTGGGCTCAGATTTAGAGGCGTTTGAGGATCATGATTATCCCTCTGATGAGGAGACCCCTGATCCGACTCCCACTACCAGGGGCCCCGTCCCCTCTACTTCCTTAGTAAGCTCAGCCCCTTCAGCGGTTGATCTGACGTCTGCTTTGGTAGACCCTGTGGGCGAACTTATGTTCGATCCGGACACTCTCCACCACCCCCGGTCAGCGGAATGGCTCCCGTCCGATCATGTGGCAAAATATTTGGAATCTCGGGTTCGCCACCCGCTAAGTAAGGAAGCGCGTAACAAGCTTCGTGCCGAGTGCCCTAGACCCGTGGTCCCTAATAAGGTCTGTGATACCCCTGTGGTCGACCCCAAAATGACCCAATTTTTGGCGAAATCAGGCTGGAACCCCCGTAGAGGGTTAGACTCCGCCTTGAGGAGCTGCCAGGACAAGCTCCTGGATGTATTCGGGCCCCTTACTAAACTACTAGAATTGGCTGAAACTGCCAGAGCGGATGGCTCGCGTATAGATCCCGAAGAGCTTCGTGGCTGGGCTCAAAGAGCGATTCGTGTCGCGGGCAACGCCAACACATCCTTATGTATTGAACGGCGTAAGGCCATTCTTTTTAAATTAGACCCCAAGCTGGCTAACCTTGCCCTTACGGAGGCAGGTAAGGATGCACAAGGGCTGCTGTTCGGCGACTCCTTTATTAAGGATCTTGGCCGATTTGTTGGCGCATTTACGGCATTAGATAAGGCCCAGTCCTCTATGCGCAGAGTATTTCAGGGACGGGTCTCCAGCAGGGCCGGCAGTACCAGGGGCCGTCTGTCCGGCCGGGCAGAGGCTCCTATCACCAGAGACCTCCGTTCCAGGATCAAAGAGGCTCCTCATTCTTCTTCCCGGCCAGAGGCGGCAACTGGCATTCCAGGTCCTTCCGTGGAAACCCCAACTCCAGGAGACCTTTTGGTAAGTCTTCCCCCTGTGGGGGATTTTTCGGATCATTGTATCGGAGGCAGACTCCGTCATTTTTCCCGTGCCTGGTCAGTCATCACTTCCGACCCATGGGTTCTGTCCACAGTCAGGGGTTTTCACATCGAGCTCATAGACTCGCCTTACCTCCTACCTCCTCCCCCCCTGTTTGTTCATTCAAGACCAGATTGCTCCCAGGTAGACCTAGAGCTACTATCACTCTCCCACAAGTGTGCGATAGAAAGGGCGCCTCCTTCTCAGAGGAAGGTCCTCAGCAATATCTTTCTGGTCCAGAAGAAAGGGGGTCAGATGCGCCCGGTTATAAACCTGCGTTCTCTGAATTCCATAGTGCGCTATCGCCACTTCAAGATGGAGGGGATTCACCTCCTCAGAGACTTGCTTATGCCGGGGGATTGGATGGTGAAACTAGACCTGAAGGATGCTTACCTGACGGTACCGATTGCCCCCCAATCCAGGGACCTTCTATGTTTTCAGTGGGGAGAAGAGATTTGGCGGTTCACCTGCCTCCCTTTCGGCCTGTCCTCCGCTCCTTGGTGCTTCACCAAGCTGATGCGTCCGGCCATGTCTTGGCTTCGCAGTCGGGGTGTACGTCTGATCGTCTATCTGGACGACATTCTTATCATGCACCATTCCAAATCAACCTTGCTGATACATCTAGGCTGGACGTCAGATCTGCTTTCACGCCTCGGTTTTCTCCTCAATTTGGAGAAATCTTGCCTGACCCCTCTGCAGAGGATGGAATTTCTGGGCTTCACGGTGGATTCAGTGTCCGAATCCCTCAGTCTCCCGACATCCAAACTGCGATCAATTCGGAAGGAACTGCGACACGCCCTGTCTACCCCTCAGTTGACCCTACGGCATCTGGCCCGCATCATTGGCCTGCTCGCCTCTTCCATCCAGGCGGTGTTTCCTGCTCCACTGCATTATCGAGCCCTGCAACGGCTGAAGATTGCACACCTCCGCACAGGTGCGGCGTTTGCAGATTTGGTTACCTTGGACTCAGAAGCCAGGGAGGAGCTTCAGTGGTGGATCGACAACTTAGAGGCATGGAATGGCAAGGCGATCTTCGGCCTTCAACCAGAGTTTACGATAGAATCGGATGCGAGTCTGCAGGGCTGGGGTGCCCACTGCAACGGGGTCTCCACGGGCGGCCGCTGGACGACGGACGAAACACGCCTTCACATCAACGCGCTGGAACTGCTGGCCGGATCATTTGCCATTCGGAGTTTCACCAATGGGATGGCTCATGCCTGCGTCCTCCTACGTATGGACAACGTGTCTGCGGTTCGTTACGTCAACCGTTTGGGTGGTACCCAGTCGGCAACTCTGGCTCGGTTTGCGAAGGAGTTTTGGTCATATTGCCTTTCCAGGGACATTGAGGTCCAAGCGGAATACCTGCCCGGCCTCCACAATACTCGGGCGGACCGGAGCTCCCGTTGCTTTACGGACGGCAGCGATTGGCAACTGGCCCCGAACATATTTTCCGCGATATCGGACGTCTGGGGTCCCTTCACTGTGGACCTGTTTTCTTCACGACTCAACGCACAGCTTCCTCGATTCTTCAGCTGGCGCCCGGATCCGGGAGCAGAGGCGGTGGACGCATTCCTGCAGGATTGGTCGAGCTCCCTTCTATATGCTTTTCCTCCTTTTGCGATGATTCCGAGGATGCTGCTTCAGGTGCGTCGCCAGAGGGCCGAATTGATGGTGGTGATTCCCTTTTGGGGGACTCAGAGTTGGTTTCCAGCTCTACTGGAACTTCTTGTAGACATACCTTTTCTTCTCCCAGACCACGTAGATCTTCTTCGCGATCCCAGAGGGTTGAGCCACCCGCTTCTGCTGGAAGGATCCCTACCGTTGCTGGCGTGCCAAGTCTCAGGATACCTGGAGAAGTCGAGGGCGTTTCGGAGGCAACTAGACGCCTCCTGGACAATGCATGGGCTCCCGGCACTAGAAAATCTTACCGGGCAGCTTGGGGATCTTGGTCTAGTTGGTGCCTTGAACGGAACCTTGATCCCATTTCGGCACCTGTGAGTCATTTGTTACAATTTCTTACCTCCTTGTTTGAGGCTGGTAAAGCTTATAGAACAATTAACCTCTTTCGGTCTGCTATCTCCTCTACTCATCAGGGCTTCGACGGTAGACCTGCGGGCCAGCACCCTTTGGTTTCCCGCTTACTTCGCGGCTCGCGTCTTGCTCGTCCTCCTCGTCCTCGATTTGTGACCACTTGGGATGTCTCGTTGGTTTTGTCATTTTTGTCGGCTTGGCCCAGCAATCCGGAGCTCTCCTTGAGACAATTATCTGCCAAGTTACTTGTACTTTTCTGCCTTATTTCCTGCAAACGGGTGTCGGATGTTCGAGCTCTGGATCATGACGCTAGATCCTTCACTCCGGAAGGTGTATCCTTCAATATTTCTAGACGTACCAAAACACACATTAGAGAGGTGTCATATCCCAGTTTCCCGTCCTCTCCGGCTCTTTGTCCGGTGGCTTGCTTGCGGGAATACGAATCCCGGACAAGGGCTTACCGCTCTCCCTTGGTCCCGCAGCTTTTCCTTTCTATTCGCCATCCTTTCGGGCCGGTCTCCAGTCCGACTTTGGCTCGTTGGATGAAGTGGGTTATGTCCCTTGCGGGTATCGATACTGCTATATTTACGGCGCATTCGGCGAGAGGTGCATCTGCCACCGCTTTGGCGATTTCTGGTGCGCGTATGGAAGACATCTTACGTCTGGCGGACTGGTCTAGTGTCACGACGTTCAGGGAGTATTATTTTCGTCCTCCTCCTCATTTGTTTGCTTCTGTGATTTCTCAGCTTTGAACTAGCAATAGGAGCCTCCGTGTCTTGCTGTAAAACTTATTGATTTTCCTAGTCTACGACGTAAAGTCATAGTTTTATTAAAGACACGGAGGCGAGTATTGCCCACCCTGATCGATGGCCCGCCCAGCTATAAATTATTTATTAATTATTAATTATTTGTATATTTATTGATGTATTGTTCGGAGGAGGTTATGTTTATTATGTTTATTTATTTATATATTTATTTATATATTTATTGTATTTATGGCATTTATCTTTTCTATTGAAGTTTAATAGATGGCTTGACGGTTCATTTCCGGTTATCGACTATCTGACTTGATTTGTTCCAGAATGATATTCACTCTGGCCATATTTTTTATTTTATTTCAGGGTGAGAGTTCACTGACTTCCAGGATCTGCGTCCTTCTAATTTCCTGCTAAAGTGTTAGCCACGTTGGCTTCGATTGAATGGTTCGGTGGGAGCTGTGTCGTTTCGCTTCCAGTTTCCGGTTCTAGTTGACGGTTCCAGTTGATGTCCAGTTACGGTGCCAGGTTCCAAGAAAGAGGAAGACCCAGAGGAAGAGCTGCCTATTATAGGGGCTGTCTGGGGAGGGACATTGTGTTACTATGGTTACCATGTTCATTATGTAAATTTTCTTTGCTGCTATTGGTGGAACAGTAAAGGAAGAGATAGCAATTGTCGCCTCCGTGTCTTTAATAAAACTATGACTTTACGTCGTAGACTAGGAAAATCAATAAGTTACATCCTGTATTATACTCCAGAGCTGCACTCACTATTCTGCTGGTGCAGTCACTGTGTACATACATTACTTATCCTGTACTGAGGCTCATATTGCTTTCTCCTTCTTTACTTTCCACCAATAGCAGCAAAGAAGAAATGTACATAATCATAACAATAAAGGACCCTCCCCTAACAGATCCTATAATAAGCAGTGTCCTCTTCAGTAACTTCCTCTTTCTTTGCTGCTTCCACCAGATAAGTAACATCTATTCAGTATATTTTGTGGCATGATTGCTGTGATTTAAGGGTTAAGCTCGGAGCTTCTGCTTGCTCAGACTGCTGTATGTCAGACTGTGTCTCTTGTTTATTCCCCTTATATATATTTGTATATTGTTTCTAGGCCTTCATATCTTAAAGATTCATTCTAGGCCCCTTTACCTTGCTTGGGGGTTCTCCCCCCCTTTTTTCTTATTGTTACCCGATTTGTTTTTCCCTGTATTATTTTCCGTTTTGCGATTTTGTGGCTTCCGATTCCCACCCTTATTCTGTCCGTTACCTGCGGCCTGCTCCGGCGTCCGGAGGTGTTCCTCCACTCTTTTCTCTCTTCTCCTTGGTGCTCCGTTCACCATCTCTCTCCGGCGCCGGCTCTGCTTATTTCCCGCGGGTCGCGAGATCTCGCGAGATCTAGGCGGCCATTATGGGAGCTCCCGCACGTGTTCTCGCGGGATTTCGGCACTGCATCTACACCGGACGGTCTCGGCTCCTTCTCTGCGGCTCCTGGGGTGATTAACCCCTCGTTTTGGTTAGTTGGGGGGTTGTTAGGCTAGCACTTGCCATTTTAGCTTCCCCTTAGGTTACCTTCAGCTGTAGACCTGATTTATTATTATCATTATTATCTGAATAGACCAATCATGTCATCCGACCGATCCCCATCTGGGCCTACCCCCCCTCCATCTGGGGAGCCCAGAAGGTCTGAGATGAATGCACAGGTCCTGGAGTTGCAGCGCTCAGTATCTAGCGCAATAATTGAAGCCATGGGATCCATGTCATCCATGATATCCCAGACCATCTCCCAGGCTTTGTCTGCCCATGCCCCTGGCCCTCTAGTCTGACGCCTGCTATACCTCACCCGCAGCCTGCCATTTATGATACTCCTAATATACAGGAGAACCTGACTGGTGTGATCTCAGCCACCATTGATAGCGTGCGTAGATCACGCAAAAGAGCCTTACCGCGCCAGGCAGAAAGGGCGCGCACGAGGAAATGTGCTAGAGCACAAACTAGCGATGTGGAATCAGAATTGGATTCTGATACGGAGGCTAATGCGGAGGCGAGCTGCCATTCTGAGGAGGAGATGGAATATGATATTCCAGGCACTACTGGCCCTATGCCTTCCACCTCTGGGTCCATGGGTCCTGCCTCCACCGCCCCTAATGCGGCATCTACCCTGGTGGATCCCTCTGGCACCCCCTTATTCAACCCTGATGCCCTCCACCACCCTAGGTCAGCGGAGTGGATGCCTATAGCTCATGTGAGCGATTATTTAGAGCATTGGGTGCGCCGTGCTCTGAGCAAAGAGGCGCGCAGCAAGCTCAGATCTGAGTGCCCCAGACCATTGATCCCCAACAAGGTCTGTGAAACGCCAGCTGTGGATCCCAAGATGACACAGTTCTTGGCGAAGTCCGGCTGGAACCCCCGTAAGGGGTTGGATTCGGCAATTAAGAGCTGCCAGGACAAGCTCCTTGACATTTTTGGCCCCCTTGCCAAAATTTTTGAAATGGCCGAATCGGCCAGAGTGGATGGCTCTCCGATAGATCCGGAGGAGCTTACTGGCTGGATACAGAGAGACATTTGTATTGCGGGCAGCACCAACTCCTCCCTGGCCATTGAACGGCGTAAAGCCATACTGTTCAAAATAGATCCGAAATTGGCCAACCTGGCACTCACTGAGGAACATTTACTGCCCTGGACAAGGCCCAGTCCTCTATGCGTAGGGTTTTTCAGGGACGGGTCTCCACTAGGGCCAGCAGTAGTAGGGGCCGTCTGTCCGGCCGTTCAAGTTTCCAGGCCCGCAGCTCGGGCAGAGGCTCCTTCACCCATAGACCACCCTTCCAGGACCAAAGGAATCCTCCTCCATTCTTCCCGGCCAGAGGCGGCCAATGGCGTTCAAGGTCCGTTAGAGGGAATCCGAATTTCCGAAAATCCTTCGGTAAGTCTTTCCCCAGTGGGGACTTCTTTGGTTCCTTGTGTCGGGGGCAGACTCCGTCTTTGTTCCCACGTTTGGTCCAGCATTACATCAGACCCATGGGTTCTGACCACTGTGCAGGGGTTCCACATAGATCTTACGGAATCGCCAGATCTTATCCCTTCAACCCCACCACTTCCTCTGGCGTTACCAGACAGGGAGCTCGTGGATTTAGAACTGTATTCCCTTTTTCAGAAAAGGGCGATAGAAAGGGCCCCTCCTACCCCGGGGGGTGTACTCAGCAACATTTTTCTAGTGCAGAAAAAGGGTGGACAAATGCGTCCGGTGATCAATCTCCGTGCCCTGAACTCTGTGGTGCGCTATCGCCACTTCAAGATGGAGGGAATTCACCTCCTTCGGGACTTGCTGATTCCGGGGGACTGGATGGTGAAGCTGGACCTTAAAGATGCCTATCTGACGGTCCCAATTGCCTCTTCGTCCAGGAATCTCCTGCGCTTCCTGTGGAGGGGCGAAGTGTGGCACTTCACTTGCCTGCCGTTCGGCCTTTCTTAGGCGCCTTGCTGCTTTACCAAGCTTCTGCGCCCGGTCATGGCCTGGCTACGGAGTCGGGGTGTGCGTCTAGTCATCTATCTAGACGACATCCTCATTATGCATCAATGTCAGTCGACGCTGCTGCAACACCTTCAGTGGACCTCGAACCTCCTTACTGCTCTTGGATTTCTGCTCAACCCCGAGAAATCCTGCCTCACGCCGTCTCGACGGATGGAGTTCCTGGGCTTCACGGTGGACTCTGTTGCGGAATCTCTCAGTCTTCCGTCAGAGAAGTTGCTGACGATACGCAAGGAGTTGAGACATGCCCTCTCAGCTGCCTCCCTATCCCTACGCCACCTGGCTCGCATCATTGGCCTGCTGGCCTCCTCTATCCAGGCGGTGTTCCCCGCTCCTCTCCATTATCGGGCCCTACAACGTCTGAAGATTGCCCACCTTCGTGCCGGGGCCTCGTTCGCGGACGCGGTGGTTCTGGACCAAGAAGCGCGGGAGGAACTTCGTTGGTGGATATGCAACTTGAAAGCCTGGAACGGCAGAGCAATCTTCGGATTTCAACCAGAATTCACGGTGGAGTCGGACGCGAGTCTCCAAGGCTGGGGTGCCCACTGCGAGGGTATTTCCACAGGCGGTCGATGGTCGGAGGCCGAGACCCAACTTCACATCAACGCTCTGAAACTCCTGGCGGGCTCGTTTGCCATCCGGAGTTTTACCAATGGCCTTGCACATGCATGCATCCGACTACGCATGGACAATGTGTCGGCGGTCCGCTATGTCAATCACCTGGGCGGCACCCAATCGGCTACCTTGGCCCGACTGGTGAAAGAGTTCTGGTCCTATTGTCTTTCCAGGGACATCATGATACAAGCGGAGTACCTTCCGGGTCTACCACAACTACCGAGCGGATCGGAGTTCCAGATGCTTCACGGACGGCAGTGACTGGAGGCTCGCACCGGAGATGTTCTCCACGATTTCGGACATCTGGGGTCCTTACGCCATAGACCTCTTTGCGTCCCGGCTCAATACTCACCTGCCCAGGTTCTTCAGCGGAAGCGGTGGATGCATTTCTCCAGGACTGGTCATCAGCTCTACATTACGCGTTTCCACCTTTTGACATGATCGCGAGGATGCTGCTACAGACTCGTCGTCAGAATGCGGAATTGGTGGTGGTGATCCCCTTCTGGGAGACTCAAGCCTGGTACCCGATCCTCCTGGAACTCCTGGTGGATGTACCTCTCCTCCTCCCGGGTCAGACGGATCTCCTCCAGGGCCATCTGGGTGCTCCACATCCCCTGCTAATCGACGGCTCCCTTCAGCTTCTGGCGTGCCGAATCTCAGGACTCCCGGAGAGGTCGAGGGCATTTCGGAGGCAACTAGACGCCTCCTGGACAACGCTTGGGCTTCCGGCACCCGAAAGTGTTACCAGGCAGCTTGGGGATCTTGGGTTAGCTGGTGCGTGGAACGGGACCTGGATCCCATTTCGGCGCCTGTGACCCATTTATTACAATTCTTACCTCTCTTTTTGAAGCAGGAAAAGCTTATCGGACCATTAATTTGTTCCGTTCAGCGATTTCTTCTACTCATCAGGGTTTTGATGGTGTTCCGGCGGGTCAACACCCTTCGGTGTCACGCCTACTACGTGGCTCATGCTTGGCTCGGCCTCCTCGGCCATGCTTCACCAGTACGTGGGATGTTTCCCTGGTCCTTTCTTTCCTCTCTGCGTGGCCTGAAAACGCGGCTCTTTCCCTCCGTCAGCTGTCAGCCAAGTTGCTGACCCTCTTTTGCATCATTTCCTGTAAGAGGGTTTCCGATGTCAGGGCTCTGGATCATGATGCGAGGTCCTTTACTCCCGAGGGCGTCACATTTAACATTACGCGGCGCACCAAGACCAATATTCGGTCCGTGTCTTATCCCTGTTTCCCGTCTTCTCCGGCCCTCTGTCCGGTTGCTTGTCTACAGGAATATGAGTTGCGCACTCGGACTCACCGCTCTGCGGGCATCCCACAGCTGTTCCTCTATATTCGCCATCCTTTTGGCCCGGTGACTAGTCCCACTTTGGCGCGTTGGATGAAGTGGGTCATGTCCCTTTCCGGGATTGATACGGCGGTCTTTACCGCTCATTCGGCCAGGGGCGCGGCTGCCACTGCCCTGGCTGTTTCGGGGGCTCGTTTGGAGGACATTTTGCGTTTGGCTGACTGGTCTAGGGCCACGACGTTTAGAGAATTTTATTTTTGTCCACCCCCTCAGGTGTTTTCATCTATTATTGCTCAGCTTTGAACTTGCAATATGAAGCCTCCGTGTCTTGCTGTAAAACTAAATGATTTTCCTATTTCATGACGTAAAGTCATAGTTTTATTAAAGACACGGAGGCGAGTATTGCCCGCCCTGGGTTTTTACTGCCCGCCCTTTTATTGTGTGATTATTATTGGACTGTTTACATTGTCTTTTATTGTTATTTATTACGTATAATTATATTACTGAATATTTATGGTTCTGTTTATCAGCGACTTTACGGTGTACGACCGTTTCCAGGGTCGATCTTGTTCAGTTTCTGCCTGATTCTTACACTGGCTATATTATTTGCTCTGTTTCAGGTTGAAAGTTCCACGGCGTATGGAATTCTACGTTGTTCCAGGTTTCCTGAAGTGTTAGCCATGTTGGCTTGAATTCTACAGTGTGATGGACCAGAATGGTTGTCGTTCTCGGGTCCAGTTTCCGGTTTACGGTTCCAGTTACGGTTATGCGGTTGGTGTCGCGGATACAAAGAAAGAGGAAGTTACTGAAGAGGACACTGCTTATTACAGGATCTGTCAGGGGAGGGGCCTTTATTGTTATGATTATGTACATTTCTTCTTTGCTGCTATTGGTGGAAAGTAAAGAAGGAGAAAGCAATACTCGCCTCCGTGTCTTTAATAAAACTATGACTTTACGTCATGAAATAGGAACATCATTTAGTTACATCCTGTATTATACTCCAGAGCTGCACTCACTATTCTGCTGGTGCAGTCACTGTGTACATACATTACTTATCCTGTACTGATCCTGAGTTACATCCTGTATTATACTCCAGAGCTGCACTCACTATTCTGCTGATGGAGTCACTGTGTACATACATTATTATCATGTCTGAGTTGCATCCTGCATTGAAGTCTCCAACTACAGTCACATTTCTGCAAGCTTCAGAGCTGAAATCTCCTATTATTCCCTGCTTTTTCAGTGTGTGCACTGCCTGAGGTATGGAAATATATAATCCGCCACTGTTTTCTATGTTTTTTAGCTACTGCAGCAGGTATGTATCATTACCGGCGGGCCCTTGTATCTCTCTCCTCGCTGTGTTCTCTGGTCATGGTGGTGGTGATGTTGTAGCTCTGTATGACCTGCAGAGGACATGGACAGTCTGCAGAGATCTCACGCCTTCCTCCCTGTACACTATATGTGCTGTAATTCTCAGTCTGGTTGTGAGAATGGTGACAGAGAACATTTCTCAGGTGACAGTTATGAGAGCGCCGGGTGTGCAGAGAACACTGTGCTCGGTGACAACCTGACAAATGGCATCTCTTATTCTTGGAAGCTGCAGCTTGTGTTATATAATAAGATAGTTTTGCCTGATGCAGCAATTCCTGTGGAAACAAATCAAAGTCATAATTGACCAAGTGAGACACAAACAGGGGCCAATTTACTAAGTCAGGCGTTTCATACATCAGTCCAGAAACTGAAATCTACATCAGCTATGAGCTGGTACAGTACCTTGAAAAAGTATTCATACCCCTTGAACTTTTCCACATTTTTTCACATTACACCTACAAACTTAAATGTATTTTGTTGGGATTTTATGTGAACGACCGACACATAGTACAAATCTGTGTGAAGTGAGAAGAAAGTGATACATGGTTTTCACAATGTTTAATAAACAAAAATCTAGAAAGTGTGGCATGCATTTCTACTCAGCCCGCGGAGTCAATACTTTGTAGGAACACCTTACTTTTGGGGGATGTCTCTACCAGGTTTGCACATCTAGAGGCTCAAATATTTGCCCATTTTTCTTTGCAGAAGAGCTCACACTCAGTCAGATTGGATATAGAGCGTCTGTGAACAGTAATTTTCAAGTCTTGCCACAGATTCTTGATGAGATTTAGGTCTGGACTGTGACTGGGCTGTTCTAACACATGAAGATGCTTTGATGTGAACCCTTCCATTGTAGCTCTGGCTGGATGTTGAGGGTTGTTGTCCTGCTGGAAGGTGAACCTTCACGCCAGTCTGAAGTCTTTTGCAATCTCTACCAGGTTTTCCTCCAGGATTGCCCTCTATTTATCTCCATCCATCTTCCCGTCACCTCTGACCAGCTTCGTTGTCCCTGCTGTAGAAAAGCCCCTTCCCCCAGCATGATGCTGCCACCGCCATGTGTCACGGTGGGGATGGTGGGTTCAGGGGGACGTGCAGGGGGAGATTTATCAAACTGGTGTAAAGTAGAACTGGCTTAGTTGCCCATAGCAACCAGATTACGCCCTCCATTTTCCAAAGGAGCTGTCCAAAATGTAAGGTGGAATCTGGATGGTTGCTATGGGCAACTAAGCCAGTTCTACTTTACACCAGTTTCATAAATCTCCCCCAAAGTGTTTTTAGTACATTTAGGCCAAACAAGTTCCCCTGTGGTCTCCTCTGACCAGAGCTCCTTCTTCCATGTTTGCTGTGTCCCCTACATGGCTTGTGACAAACTACAGATGGGACTTCTTATGGCTGCTTTCAGAAATGGCTTTCTTCTTGCCTCTCTTCCATAAAAGGCAGATTTGTGGAGGACACGACTACTAGTTGTCCTGAGGACAGATTCTCCCACCTGAGCTGTGGATCTCTGCAGCTCCTCCATTGTGACCATGGGCCCCTTGGCTGCTCCTCTAATTAGTGCTCTCCTTGCCTGGGCTGTCAGTTTAGGTGGACGGCCATGTCTTGGTAGGTTTGCAGTTGTGCCATACTGCTTCCATTTTCAGATGATGGATTGAACAGTGCTCAGTGAGATGTTCAGGGCTTGGAATATTTTTTTATAACCTAAACCTGCTTTACACTTCTGCACAACTTTATCCCTGACCTGTCTGGTGTGTTCCTTGGTTTTCATGATGCTGTTTGATCACTAATGTTCTCTAACAAACCTCTGAGGCCTTCACAGAACAGCTGTAGACATTACACACGGGTGGACTCTATTTACTATTTAGGGGGATCAGAGTACAGGGGGCTGAATACAAATGCACAACACATTTTCCAGATTTCTATTTATTAAGAATTTTGAAAAACATGTATCATTTTCTTTTCACTTCACACAGACTTGTAGTTTGTGTTGGTCTATCGCATAAAAATTTCAATACAAGTACATTTAAGTTTGTGGGTGTAATGGGAAAAAATGTGGAAAAGTCCAAGGGGTGTGAATACTTCTTCAAGGCACTGTAAATGACTGCTTTAATTTACGCTGTTCAATAGAGTGAATCTGGCTGCGGGAGGCCGCACTCACTATTCTTACCAAATTGTACCACAATTTTAGTGCACTCGGTAATTTGCACCTTTTTAGGTCACTTTTGTGGCATAAAGCGTCTAACACAGGATGAATCTGAAGCAAAAGGAAAGTGGAGCATATTTAGCAGTTTTTCCAATGGATAATTTATTGCACCAAACTTATGAAGAGTTTGCAACATTTTTAATGCGTATCGTGCCATTCCTGGTATTTGGTATTAATATAGGAGTTTACAGATGTTTTGTGGGCAGAGAGGCAAATCAAACCCCCTGGGTGGAGCAGATATTGACAGCACCATTATAATTAATATGACGAGCATAAAAAACAGCGCTTAAAATTAGGAACTGGGGTTCTACATTTACCAAATTTGGAGCAAATAACACAGCCAGCAGCAGACAGACCCCAAAAAATGACTTTTAGGCCTCCTGCACATGAATGTGTGCGCCCCGTGGCCGTGCTGCGGCCCGCAATGCACGAACACCATCCGTGGGGCAGCCGCAGCGGTTCGCGGACCCATTCACTTTAATGGGTCTGCGATCCGGCCGTTCCGCAAAAAGATAGGACCTGTTCTATCTTTTTGCGTAACGGAAGTACAGGACGAAACCCCATGGAAGCACTCCGTAGTGCTTCCGTAGGGTTCCATTCCGTGCTTCCATTCCGCATCTTCGGATTTGCGGACCCATTGAAGTGAATGAGTCCGCATCTGTGATGCGGAATGCACACGGAAATGTGCCCATGTATTGCGGATCCGCAAATGCGGCCCGCAATATGGCAACGGGACGCACACGTTCGTGTGCAGGAGGCCTTAACCTCCTGAATTGCCCCCCAGTGGTTTTTTATGCACATTGAACCAGAATTCTGGTGCTTTTGGAATTGTAAATGTCCTGCCCTGTGTGCATTAGGATACTCTCAGCTGCAAAAATGAAACAATTACATCCAGTGTGGACTGTTCTCAACAGCCTAGACTTGAGATTGATACAATTGTATCCAGTGTGGACTGATATCAGCAGCCTGGACTCCAGATTGATACAATTGTATCTAGTGTGGACTGATATCAGCAGCCTGGACTCCAGATTGATACAATTATATCCAGTGTGGACTGATATCAGCAGCCTGGACTCCAGACTGATACAATTATATCCAGTGTGGACTGATATCAGCAGCCTGGACTCCAGACTGATACAATTATATCCAGTGTGGACTGATATCAGCAGCCTGGACTCCAGACTGATGCAATTGTATCCAGTGTGGACTGATATCAGCAGCCTGGACTCCAGACTGATACAATTATATCTAGTGGGGACTGATATCAGCAGCCTGGACTCCAGATTGATACAATTGTATCCAGTGTGGACTGATATCAGCAGCCTGGACTCCAGACTGATACAATTATATCCAGTGTGGACTGATATCAGCAGCCTGGACTCCAGATTGATACAATTGTATCCAGTGTGGACTGATATCAGCAGCCTGGACTCCAGACTGATACAATTATATCTAGTGGGGACTGATATCAGCAGCCTGGACTCCAGATTAATACAATTGTATCCAGTGTGGACTGATATCAGCAGCCTGGACTCCAGACTGATACAATTGTATTCAGTGTGGACTGATATCAGCAGCCTGGACTCCAGATTGATACAATTGTGTCCAGTGTGGACTGATATCAGCAGCCTGGACTCCAGATTGATACAATTGTGTCCAGTGTGGACTGATATCAGCAGCCTGGACTCCAGACTGATACAATTATATCCAGTGTGGACTGATATCAGCAGCATGGACTCCAGACTGATACAATTGTGTCCAGTGTGGACTGATATCAGCAGCCTGGACTCCAGACTGATACATTGAGGTATGGAAACACAAAATGGGTCATTTACGAATCGTGCTACGCCTGTTTTAGGCATTTAAAAAGTCGCCTTTATGTGACTTTTTTAAACACATGTGCAACAATATTTTGTTGTACGGGCGTTTTTGTGCTGCTTTCATCATTTGGACGTGGTGAGGAGAGTGGCAGGGGCATGCCGGGCCCCAGCAAATTTATTAACATTTAAGCCTGAAAACAGATGGAAATGTTGGTGTAAAACTACTCATGGGGTGGAGTAGATTTACTCGACATGTGCACGATGCCAGAGATGCACCTAATTTATGACGAGGGGCACACTACAACAGCACAAAGGGAAAACAAAGACCAGCTAAAAAGCCAGTCTGTAAAGGACCCCCGCAGTCTAATAGAAAGTTGAAAAACAGTTTTTTATACATAAGGCACTGTGGCACTTGTAGTTCCACACAGAACAGTACTGTACATGTTTATTATTCTGCGCAGCGTCAGGATCCAAGCATCATTACAAAACGCACCTTTGTTCCGATAATACCTTTAGCAATAAGAACCTGCGTTGTCTCCTCTCATTGTCATTAATTACTGGGCTCCCTTCGGGCTCTAGAGCGGGATCTGTCCCATCATGAGGCTCATTATAAGACCCCACAAATGACACTTTAATAATCCCAAGATCTGGGATTGAAACTTTTCCTTTTCATAGTAAATATTCTTTCTTCCCCGTGAAATGTGATAAGAATCTTTTATGCCAAGAAGTCTTTCCCAGGGGGTAGACAGACTGCAGCATACAAGCAGCACTTCAAGGGCAGGGAGAGAGCACTCGGCTGTGCAGAGAGGGTGTCAGCTCCGCGCCACCACTGCCTCAGCGCTCAATGTCACTTTCAATATCTGTTTGCTGTGACAGCTTTCAAAGGGGCGAGAGGAGCAGGAACAGTGCCATTGTAATTACCCAATTATAGACACATATACTGCGCTTCACAGGGCAGCCTGACATACGGCCCTGATCACATATAGCTCCCCGAAAATCACAGCACCCTGCAGCCAATTAATAGAGAGTGCAGCGTTCATTATTAACCCCTTCATAACCAGGGACCCGAGTTCAGAATAACCGCCCAACTCCTGGAATAGCTCATTGCAAAAGAGATTTGTTACATTGTTTCACATTACATTTCATTTGATTTATACTGTACGTGTTTACAGTAGAGATGAGCAAAGTTTTTGAAATCAATTTTGTCTTAGGCTACTTTCACACTAGCGTTGTTTTAATCCGGCGTTCAATTCCGACACCGGAACTGCCCGCCGGATCCGGAAAAACGTGTGAAAACGGATTACATTTGAATCCTGATCAGGATTTTGATCACAATGAAAAAATGCATTGGAAAAAACGGATCCGCCATTTATGGACTTTAACTTTTTTTTTCACATTTTTCGGGTTTAACATGCAAAAGCCGGATCCGGTTTGACTGAACACACAGCGCCAGATCCGGCGTTAATGCAAGTCAATGTGAAAAAGACCGGATCCGGCGTTCAGTCAAAGTGTTCAGGATTTTTGGCCGGAGGTAAAAATACAGCATGCTACGTTTTTCTGAAAAGCCTGATCAGTCAAAAAGACTGAACTGAAGACATCCTGATGCATCCTGAACGGATTACTCTCCATTCAGAATGCATGGGGATGAAACTGATCAGTTCTTTTCCGGATTTGAGCCCCTAGGACAGAACTCAGCGCCGGAAAAGAAAAACGCTAGTGTGAAAGTGCCCTTATTCATCACATTTTTCAAAAAATCTGATTTGTGTCCGAATTCTACAAGATTCAAATATGCTCCAGGTATCCTGAAAATTGGTATCTGACACCCTGAGGACTCATAGGACTTTTTTTCATATCATTTTGTTACCTCTTTTTTAACATTTTTGTATGAATCTTTGCTCTTTCTCCCCCTCCCTAATCTCTTAACTGCAATAGCAAATAATGTCAGTGACACTGACATACAATACATTGCAAAAGTATTCACCCCCTTGACTTTTTTCGTATTTTGTTACATTACAGCCTTAAAGGGACTCTGTCACCACTTTCTAACCCCCCCTTTTAAAAGTATTGTTATCTCCATGGCGCCCCTGTGATTACAAAGGTGTTGTTAGAAGATAAATTCGCCGTCTCCTTTTGATAAAAAGAGCTTTTATCTAACCTGTCAATCTTCTTGATAAGGTGCCCAGGGCGTTTCTGTTGGTCTCAAGCTGCCGCCCGCCGCCGCCGTTGGTGCCCAGCTCCTCCCCTGATGCTTTCAGCGCCGCCTGAATGTAATGAAATACGCCTCCGGCTCTCGCTCAGTGCCCCCGGCCGGCTGCAGTGCTCGTCTTATGAGGAGGTTGAGCGAAGTGCGCGCATGCGCACTTCGCTCAATGAGGCTGATTGTAAATGTCCGCACGGGCGCATCAGGCACAGGCCTGTGCGCACGCGCGGGATCTTTGAAAAGGAGGAGGGGGCACTGAGCGAGAGCCGGAGGCGTATTTCATTACATTCAGGCGGCGCTGAAAGCATCAGGGGAGGAGCTGGGCCCCAACGGCGGCGGCGGCGGGCGGCAGCTTGAGACCAACAGAAACGCCCTTGGCACCTTATCAAGAAGATTGACAGGTTAGATAAAAGCTCTTTTTATCAAAAGGAGACGGCGAATTTATCTTCTAACAACACCTTTGTAATCACAGGGGCGCCATGGAGATAACAATACTTTTAAAAGGGGGGGTTAGAAAGTGGTGACAGAGTCCCTTTAAGTTTAATGTTTTGTTAATCAGAATTTTATGTGATGGATCAGAACATAAGAAATAGAAAACAGAAAATTGGCATGTGTGTATGTATTCACACCATAAAGCTCTGGTGCAACCAATTACCTTCAGAAGTCACATAATAAGTGAAATTATATCCACCTGTGTGCAATCTAAGAGTCACATGATCTGTCGTTACATATACACACCTTTTTTGAAAGGCCCCAGAGGCTGCAACACCTAAGCAAGAGGCATCACTAACCAAACACTGCCATGAAGACCGAGGAACTCTCCAAACAAGTACGGGACAATGTTGTTGAGAAGTACAAGTCAGGGTTAGGTTATAAAAAATATCCAAATCTTTGATGATCCCCAGGAGCACCATCAAATCTATCATAACCAAATGGAAAGAACATGGCACAACAGCAAACCTGCCAAGAGACGGCCGCCCACCAAAACTCATGGACCGGGCAAGGAGGGCATTAATCCGAGAGGCAGCACAGAGACCTAAGGAAACCCTGGAGGAGCTGCAGAGTTCCACAGCAGAGACTGGAGTATCTGTACATAGGACGACTATAAGCCGTATGCTCCATAGAGTTGGGCTTTATGGCAGAGCGGCCAGAAGAAGCCATTACTTTCAGCTAAAAACAAAAAGGCGCATAGTGAGTTTGCAAAAAGGCATGTGGGAGACTCCCAAAATGTATGGAGGAAGGGGCTCTGGTCTGAGGAGACTAAAACTGAACTTTTCGGCCATCAAAGAAAACGTTATGTCTGGCGCAAACCCATCACATCACCCAAAGAACACCATCCCCACAGTGAGACATGGTGGTGGCAGCATCATGCTGGGGGATGGGACTGGGAAACTGGTCAGAGTGGAGGGAAAGATGGATGGTGCTAAATACAGGGATATTCTTGAGCAGAACCTGCCCCACTCTGTGCGTGATCTGAGGCTAGGACGGAGGTCCACCTTCCAGCAGGACAATGACCCCAAACACACGGCTAAAGCAACACTTGGTTTAAGGGGAAACATGTAAATTTGTTGGAATGGCCGAGTCACGGCCCAGATCTCAATCCAATAGAAAATCTGTGGTCAGACGTAAAGATCGCTGTACACAAGCGCAACATCCGACCTGAAGGAGCTGGAGCAGTTCTGCAAGGAGGAATGAGCAAAAATCCCAGTGGTAAGATGTGGCGACTGCTCATAGAGACTTATCCAAAGCGACTTGGAGCTGTGATTGCCGCAAAAGGGGCTCTACAAAGTATTGACTTTAGGGGGGTGAATAGTTCTGCACATTGACTTTTTCTGTATTTTGTCCTATTTGTTGTTTGCTTCACAATAAAATAAAAAAACTTCTTCAAAGTTGTGGGCATGTTCTGTAAATTACATGATGAAAATCGTCAAACAATGTTAATACCAGGTTGTGAGGCACCAAAATATGAAAAAAGTCAAGGAGGTGAATACTTTTGCAAGGCACTGTACATAGCAAAGGGTTAACGAAAAGTATACTTAATAACACGCCGTGACGGCACATGTCTTATGCTTTTTTATATTTCAAAGTTTCCAAAAAGTGTTTCTTATCGGGGCAGATGGTGTTTAAATACACACAATGTTATGGGAAAGAAAACAGTGGTTTGTTAGGACCAAGCGTCCACACGTTAATATCAGAAGAAAGAGTGGCTTGTTTTGAACAAGCCTACAAAAATTCTCCTTTTAAATTGGGAGCAACAGCAGTGCAGTGTGGACGTGGAAAGGGTCAGTAATAACAGGCACGTGACAGCAGAAGCAGCATAGCAAGGAACATACAAGGCTTCCCTATGGGTAGTAGTAGTAATAGTAGTATTAGTATTAGAGTCGACTATATTGCAGAAATGGTAGTGGCAGTAGAGGAGTAGCAGCTGCAGCCATACAGTATGGAACATAATGGCTGGCATGCAGACAGCGGCAGTGGCATGGTGGAACACTGTCAGCGGGGGCAGATCTATTCATCAACCTCAGACAGAGGAGTGTGAAATAGTGTTGAGCGGCAGGGTCAATATTCGAATTTGCATTATTTCGCGAATATGTGGTAGAATATTCATCATATATTCGCGAATATTCATATTCGAGATTAAATCTACAATGTAAAAATCACGTGAGATTATTTTTGTGATTCCGCAAAATCTGCAGTGTAAAAATCGCGTAATGTGAAGTGGGTCAAAAATGAATATATAGCACTATAAAATATAGTGCTATGTATTTGTTTTTTAGAATATTCGTAATTTTTTTCAATCTGAAGTGAACAGTCATTGGTCCACAAGCAACTTAAGCAGGGAGGAATTATAACTTCAGATGGAAAAAAAATTACGAATATTCTAAAAAACGAATATATAGCACTGTATTCAATATAGTGCTATATATTCGTTTTTTAGAATATTCGTAATTCTTTTCCATCTGAAGTCTTGATTCCTCCCTGCTCCAGTTGTTTGTTGGCCAATGGCTCATTGGCCTACAAGCAAGAAGCAGGGAGGAATCATGTTTTCAGATGGAAAAAAATGCTGAATATTCGATATAACACTATATCGAATATATTTGAATATATAGCACTATATTAGAAATAATCGCAAATTCTCGAAGTTGCGATATTCGCGATAAATATTCGTAATTCGAATATTCGCGCTCAACAATGTGAATATGAAAATCCTCCCAAATCCATGCCTCATTCATTTTGACAAAAATAAAGTTTTGGACACTGGCAGTGGAAAACTAAGTCTATTTGGGTGTCACCACACCCCCTGCGGTGCTGAAACCCCTCTCTGAGATGACACTGGAGGCCAAGCAAGAAAGAAAACAGAGAGCGTGCTGTGCCAGTTCCAGTCTGCCTGCCCAGAAGTCCATGGGGCAAGTGATTATGGTATGTGCCAAGGCCACAGTCATTTAGAAAACAAGACAATTGTAAACAATTAGAAAAAATGGACACCTGAACTGAAATACGGATATCATACAGTGGAATAAAATTTTGGTAAAGGTGCAGAACTGCGCCACATTTCCATAATGATGAGACAATTTTTACGGACGCCTGTCTGGCAACAAGTCCAATTGTCCAACATTCTCAGTGACTAGATATGACAAAAACTTTGGCAGATGGTGTAGAGAACAAATCTATTTTAGAGAATTCAATTTTCATGACATGCGCCACATTTACCACAACTAAGGCTACTTTTACATTAGCGTTTTCAATTCCGCTATTGAGATCCGTCATAGGATCTCAGTAGTGGAAGAAAACGCTTCAGTTTTGTCCCCACTCATTGTCAATGGGGAATGAACTGAACGAAACGGAATGCTCCAAAATGCATTCCGTTCCGCTTGGTTCCGTTCCCATCGCGGACAGAAATACACTGCAAGCAGTGTTTTTCTGTCCGCAATGTGGTGCGGAGCAAGACGGATCTGTCCTGACACACAAAATGTAGTTCAATGGGGATGGATCCGTTTTCTCTGACATATTAGAAGATGGATCCGTCCCACATTGACTTTCAACGGTGTTCAAGACGGATCCGTCATGGCTATAGAAGACATAATACAACCGGATTCGTTCATGACGGATGCATTTGATTTTTGCAGATCCATGACGGATCCGCAAAAAGTGAAAGTAGCCTAAGTGGTATGGGAGAAACGGCACCGCCAGCAACTTTGCCAGATGGGGGTTCACCTTGCACATAAGCTAATTGCTGGTCGAAAATAGTTTTCTCATGGCCACACATTCCATTATAGATATCTGATGATGACGAAGGAGAAGGAGTCTGAGCAGGAGAAGAAGCAGCTGATGATGATGATGATGATGATGACAAGGACACTGTACTGCTTAGGGACGCAGGCTGTCTGCCACAAAGAAGATCAGAAAAGGAGGACAGATATGTTCTGATTGGGAATGCTGATCAGTTCTATTTTCCCATACGATCTGGTGATGCCACCTCATGTGCTATAATAGAGCTCTGGTACCTACGATTGTGTTTTATCACCCATGGCTTATTTTCTCCCTGCAGATCTTGCACACGGCTGTGGTTTTGTGTGCTCGCCTTGTGGAGAAAAAACGCCATAGGTGAGTTGTTCACACAGCTCTAGAGGCAACCAAGATTGGGCTAGGTCTGGGATGTTTAGATCCTACACTCACAGTATCAGCGGCATCACCAGCCCCCAAGCTGACCACAATAGAAACAGATCTAGCCCTGGCAGTTCTTTTGGAGTTTTTTTTTTCTTTTTGGCCATACTTTGCTTCCACGTTTTTTTTTTGCCACAATAGAAGCAGGTCTCACAGTTTTGCCTCTGCCCCTCTGTCACCATGGCCACCACCTTTCTCCTCTGATGTCTCCTCCTCCTCTTTGGCAACCTGCTCCGGCTCCCAGGCCCTGTCCAACACACAATCATTATCAAAGTCCTTACCCTCCCCGACACTTTTATCAGACTGTGATATGTCATGGTGGGCTCCTTGGCCTCCCTTCCGATTCCTTACTCTATTTTTATCCCAACTGCCACTGTCATTACCACTACCCCTACCGCCACCACTGTGGCTACAAGTGCCATCACCACTACCACCAACACAGCTATGCATGGGGTATCCCAGGGAGACTCTCTTGACTGTCTGTTGTAGGGCATGGTGGGGTTTTGTTGCCTCTTCTTATGAAAAAACAAGGTGCCCATTAGGAGAGGGTAATGAAGACAGAGAGGACTCCATTGAAAGCCTTCTCTGGGGCTGCAAGGAGGAGGAGCAGGAGGAACGCTGTGACTCTTGGCTCCATGGCACGATGTCAAACTCTGAAGTCACCTCCACATTATCCTACTGTGACTAAGAGCCATCCAATCCACAATCTTATCCGTTCTCCTCGATAAGTTTGTGCCTTTCCGAAGCCAGGGACAACTGTGGCATACTACTACTACTACTACTACTGACCAGACAGATGGTGCTACTACTGCTGTTTGCCCTACTACTCAGCTTCTGACTTTGTTGAGGTCTGGGTCTTTCATTTTGACATTTTATTATGAAGCCTATAAAACAAAAGTCACGAGTTTGGTACACACACAGATTAATAAATGGTCCTAGCAAAATTGTAAGTGTTTTTTTGTAATTTAAAGACTAAATGTCTCAAACACACTGCACACTGGTATTGACAATTCACTTTCTCATATTTATCTAATGCCTATTTATGTATCTAATATCTATTTCATGTCTATCTATCTATCTATCTATCTATCTATCTATCTATCTAATATCTATCTCATATCTTTCTATCTATCTATCTATCTATCTATCTATCTATCTATCTATCCCATATCTATCTAAAAGCAAACATGGACTACAAGTAGCAGCACACTTCTCCATGTGCAAAGTCCCATGCAAACACTAGAAACATGAATAAATGTAAACTGCATGACTGCATACTTACTATATGAAACGTAGAAGCTCTATTATACTCTGATTAGAGGTCCTGGGCAGGTGGGCAGAGTATCATATAGCTGGATTGGATTCTACATTGTCCTGAATATTGTAGGCCAAAAGACCAGGAGAGGCAAGTCTTTTAGTGTAGGTCTATGGAAGCCACCTTGTCGCTGGTAGATAGGCCCTACATAATGTTGCTCAAAAATGTGTGCAAAGAGCTAATTTACATATAGTAGTACAGCATTAAGTATCTATCTCCTATCTATCTCCTATCTATGTATCTATCTAATATCTATATATCTAATATCTATCTATCTATCTATCTATCTATCTATATATCTAATATCTATCTATCTCTCTATTATCTATCTAATATCTATCTATCTATCCATAATAAATCTCTGGCTGGCACTATGTCACCGCCAGCTCTCTGAGAAGCTCTGGCAGATGTTCTTCTGTACCTCTTGCATGATGTTCTTTGTTTTGGTTTTACTTTGTCATCTCTTTTCCTTCTCCCAGCTGTCATCTATTTACACTTATTGCCTCCCTTTATATTCCCTCCCATACTGCCTCACTTTGCGGTTTATACTACTTCCTGGATTATGTTCACTGCTAGATGCTGCAACTACTGGTTCCTCAGATAAGTCTTTTCCTTTATTTGTGTTTCCGTGCTGGCTTGATTCTAGGTGACCCTGACTCCCTCCGTATTAAGTGCAGGGAGCCGGTGGTCGTGTCCCCTCACTATTATAGGGTTTTCAGGTGTCACACAGTCTAGGTACGAGGGCATGCAATTATCTATCATAAAGATCTTTGCATGGGCATAGCAGTCAGGGAGAGATCTAGGGGTTTTATAGGGCTCACCCATATGTTCCTTAGTTTGGGATCAAGTCAGTCGGATGTTTATTTATAACTTCCAGTTTTCTGCAACACCATCCATGACACACTATTAATGGGGGCACTGCTCTTGGTGGAGTTCTGGCTCATACTACTTGTGAATGGCACTTTTAGGAGGACACTGTGCACTATTTATGGGGGCTCTCTGGCACCATTTGTGGGATGCTATTTATGTGGAGGCTCCTCAGATGGTGCTACATATGAGGGTGCTCTGGCACTGTTATGCGGGCACTGTGACGGTGAAGATGCAGGGCTGCTTTATACTTTACTTTCTGCCCTCTGACCCCGTCTGAGGGTTACCATTGGGTAATGCCAGGCAGGAATGATGTAACATCATTAATGGGGCAACGGGATAGGGCCCTGGTTTAACCCTTTGTTCTGGCCTGCAGAGGCTTTTCCAATACATTGTGATGAGCAGCTCAGCAGCGCAGATTTGCGGAGAAGCCGCGCTGTATTTTCACTAATATTCGGGCCCTTTGAAGACTAAGCTGCTCATCTCTTCAGCCTTAATAGATAATAAAAAATTGAAAGGGAGTCGCAGCCTGATAAAAGAGCGGCTTTCATTCACTGCTTCAGGCGGCCATTGCCAGAGCCTTACCGTGCCCGGCTGGCATCAGAGAGCAGAGGCTCAGTGGGGATGCAGAGGCAGCCGCCGACACAAAGTCACTTCCAAACAGATGGTATTCGCTGCAGTCCGGGCCTGTGTGTTACTTCAGAGAGTAAGGTAAATTGGCCCTAATGAGTGCCCCCGTTATTACAACAGAGCAGGGGCCTCGCGCTCTCCTACGAGGACCAGCGGTGCAGAAGTAGCAGTTAAATATGGGCCCTGACACCTGAGAAGTAGGTGGTAGGTGGGGGCCCTATGCAGATTTCACCTTGGGGCCAAGAAGCTTACTCTCTAATCTTAATAATAAACTTCTAAGAACTAATAGATGTGAAAAATTCAGCATTTTAGAGACTTCTGGATAAGGCTGTCATGAATAATATATTGCATCTGGTAACAGAATCTCCTCTGAATCTGGGAAATGACCGTGGACACGGCGCTGTCAGATATGGAAACCATTGTCCACAAAGTGGATCTTTCCGGTTATAAAAGTATTAAATATCTTGAACCATTGGCCGGCCAATACTAGGCGTCCCATACGTCCTTTATACCTGGGCAGGTCTGCCATTCAGAGACTTGGTGACAACCTCTGACATGGTAGCCATATTGGTTGCACCGCAGCTAAATAGAGGGACAAACGCTATTGGAACAACTAATTGCAATGGTGTGATATACCTGTTGCCCCCCAAAAAACTGATTGAGGGGTGTGATATACCTTCTTCCAAAAAATACTGATTGAGGGCTGCGATATACCTGTTGCCTCAAATAAGGAGGGTGGTGTGATATAACTGTTGTGGCAAAAAAAAAAATTGAGGGGTGTGATATACCTGCTTCCACAAAATACTGATTAAGGGGTTCGATATACCTGTTTCCACCAAATATTGATTGAGGCCTGTGATATACCTGCTTCCACAAAATACTGATTAAGGGGTTTGATATACCTGCTTCCACAAGATACTGATTGAGCGCTGCGATATACCTGCTTTGACAAAATACTGATTAAAGGGTTTAATATACCTGTTTCTACAAAATATTGATTGGGGCCTGCGATATGCCTGCTTCCACAAAATACAGATTAAGGGGTTCGATATACCTGTTTCCACCAAATATTGATTGAGGGGTGCGAAATACCTGCTTCCACAAAATACTAAATAAGGGGTTTGATATACCTGTTTCCACAAAATACTGATTGAGGGCTGTAATATACCTGCTTCCACAAAATACTGATTAAGAGGTTCACTATACCTGTTTCTACCAAATATTGATTAAGGCCTGCAATATACCTGCTTCCACAAAATACAGATTAAGGGGTTTGATATGCCTGCTTCCACAAAATATTGATTGAGACCTGCGATATACCTGCTTCCACAAAAGACTGATTAAGGGGTTTGATATATCTGCTTCCACCAAATATTGATTGGGCCTGCGATATACCTGCTTCCACAAAATACTGATTGAGGGCTGCGATATACCTGTGTAACGGTCACGTCCACACACACACAGGGGGAAGGGTAGTGACCACTGCGCTCCACCCTCACCCCTGGCCCTGCCTACTTGCCTGATGAGTCCTGATGACAGGGGACAACTGGACGGCAGTCCCTAACTTAGGATATGTGCAGGGAAGACAGACAAGACAAAATACGGAACATGAACGGACCGGGTCAGAACCAAGAGAGCTACGCAGTACAACGGATTAAGCAAAGAATGGTCAGGAGAAGCCGGGGTCAAATACCAGGAGAGTAGCGAAGTACAAGAGGAGTCCGAAGAGAGTAGTCAGGTGGGAGCCGAGGTCACAATACCAGGATGGATGCACAGTACAGGAGGAGCAGGCAGAGAATCGTGAGGGAACAGGATCAGGTAAGTATTCAGTAGTCCAACAAATAGCCAGGAACCTAGAAATTAACAGGCAACCTGTAGCCAGCAGGCTGCCTGTATTATAGTGGGGAGTGAGGGTCATGTGACGTGGCCAGCGTCACATGACCGACAGGCCAACCAGTCGAGCACCAAGTGATCAGCTCGGCGCTCAAGGCAGACTAGGAGCAGGGAGCCACCCAGCCAGCAAAGCCGCCCTGGGAATGAGGTCAAGCACAAATCCTCATTCCCAAAGCTAAGCAACAGGTCTGCGGGCAATGGGGGACCGAGTGCACCTTCGGAACCCCGTGACAGTACCCCCCCTTTTACGAGGGGCCACCGGACCCAAGACTTCAGGCGATGGCTTTTCAGGGTGTTCTTAATGAAATTTACGAACAAGTCTAGGAGCATGAACCTCCCTAGCAGGTACCCAAGATCTCTCTTCAGGTCCATACCCCTTCCAGTGAATCAGGTACTGCAAGGCATTACGCACCTTCCTGACATCCACTATTTTAGACACCACATACTCGACAGCATCATTAACAAGAACCGGCGGAGGCGAGGCTTTTGATGGTACTACCGGTTCAAAATATTTTTTAAGCAGAGATTTATGGAACACATTATGAATGTGGAATGACTCAGGCAGCTCCAACCTAAAAGATACCGGGTTAATCACTTCCGTGATCTTATATGGTCCAATAAAACGAGGAGCAAATTTTTTAGAAGTTACCTTGAGAGATAGATTCTTGGAGGACAACCATACTTTATCCCCAACCTGAAAGTTCACCCCCCTTGAACGTCTCCTATCGGCCTTGAGTTTTTGAGAACTTTGAGCCTTTTCTAGGTTCGATTGAACCCGCGCCCAAACTGTGCACAGTTCGGAGGAGAGTTTATCCACTGCAGGGTTAGAGGAGGAGACGGACGACCCAGAATGAAAACGGGGATGAAAACCATGGTTACAAAAGAAATGGGAGACCCCAGCAGAAGAATTGACACGGTTATTCAAAGCAAATTCAGCCAACGGAAGGAATTTGACCCATAATTGCTGGTCATCAGCAACATACAACCTCAAGAATTGTTCCACAGACTGATTAAGGCGTTCAGTCTGCCCATTACTCTCAGGATGGTAGGCGGAAGAAAAAGACAATGAAATTTTACATCTTTGACAGAAGGCCCTCCAGAATTTTGACACAAACTGCACACCCCTGTCAGAAACAATGTTTTCCGGGATGCCATGTAAACGAACAATCTCTCTCACAAAAATAGACGCCAGGGTTTTAGCATTCGGAAGTTTAGACAGGGGAATGAAATGAACCATCTTGCTAAACCTATCGACCACTACCCAAACCACAGTCTTACCCTCCGCCAGCGGTAGGTCAGTTATAAAGTCCATCGAGATATGGGACCAGGGTCTACTGGGAATGGGTAGGGGTCGTAGGTTACCAGCAGGGCGAGTCCTAGGTGTCTTAGACCTGGCACAAACCTCACAGGCTGACACATAGGACTTGACATCCCTGGTCAGAGTGGGCCACCAATAAGATCTAGAAACCAGATCCTTAGTGCCCTCAACACCCGGATGTCCACAAAAGGCAGAATCGTGACACTCCCCCAACAGCTGGAGACGAAATTGTACGGGAACAAACAACTTATCTGTTGGGGTGGATGCCGGTGCCAGATGTTGTTCAGCCTTAATGCGAGCCGAGATATCCTGGGTTAGAGCTGCTAAGGCAGACTAGGAGCAGGGAGCTACCCAGCCAGCAAAGCCGCCCTGGGAATGAGGTCAAGCACAAATCCTCATTCCCAAAGCTAAGCAACAGGTCTGCGGGCAATGGGGGACCGAGTGCACCTTCGGAACCCCGTGACAACCTGCTTCCACAAAATACTGATTATGGGGTTAGATATACCTGTTTCTACAAAAAATTGATTGAGGCCTGCGATATACCTGCTTCCACAAAATACTGATTCAGGGGTTCGATATACTTGTTTCAACCAAATATTGATTGAGGCCTGCGATATACCTGCTTCCACAAAATTCTGATTCAGGGGTTCGATATACCTGTCTCTACCAAATATTGATTAAAGTGGGCAATATACCTGCTTCCACAAAATACTGATTAACCCCTTAAGGACTCAGCCCTATTTCACCTTAAGGACTTGGCCATTTTTTGCAAATCTGACCAGTGTCACTTTAAGTGCTGATAACTTTAAAACGCTTTGACTTATCCAGGCCATTCTGAGATTGTTTATTCGTCACATATTGTACTTTATGACACTTTGCATAAAAAAATACCAAATTTACCAAAAATTTGAAAAAAATTGCAAATTTCAAAGTTTCAGTTTCTCTACTTCTGTAATACATAGTAATACCCCCAAAAATTGTGATGAATTTACATTCCCCATATGTCTACTTCATGTTTGAATTATTTTGGGAATGATATTTTATTTTTTGGGGATGTTACAAGGCTTAGAAGTTTAGAAGCAAATCTTGAAATTTTTCAGAAATTTACAAAAACCCAATTTTTAGGGACCAGTTCAGGTCTGAAGTCACTTTGCGAGGCTTACATAATAGAAACCACCCAAAAATGACCCCATTCTAGAAACTACACCCCTCAAGGTTTTCAAAACTGATTTTACAAACGTCGTTAACCCTTTAGGTGTTGCACAAGAGTTAGTGGCAAATGGGGAGGAAATTTGAGAATTTCATTTTTTGCCTAATTTTCCATTTTAACCCATTTTTTCCACTAACAAAGCAAGGGTTAACAGCCAAACAAGACTGTATCTTTATTTCCCTGACTCTGCCGTTTACAGAAACACCCCATATGTGGCCGTAAACTACTGTACGGGCACACAGTAGGGCGTAGAGTGAAAGGTGTGCCGTTTGGTTTTTGGAAGGCAGATTTTGCTGGACTGGTTTTTTGACACCATGTCCCATTTGAAGCCCCCCTGATGCACCCCTAGAGTAGAAACTCAATAAAAGTGACCCCATCTAAGAAACTACACCCCTCAAGGTATTCAAAACTGATTTTACAAACTTTGTTAACCCTTTAGGTGTTGCACAAGATTTAATGGAAAATAGAGATACAATTTCAAAATTTCACTTTTTTGGCAGATTTTCCATTTTAATATTTTTCCAGTTACAAAGCAAGGGTTAACAGCCAAACAAAACTCATTATTTATGGGCCTGATTTAGTAGTTTACAGAAACACCCCATATGTGGTCGTAAACCGCTGTACAGGCACACTTCAGGGCGCAGAAGGAAAGGAAAGCCATATGGTTTTTGGAAGGCAGGTTTTGCTGGACTGTTTTTTTGACACCATGTCCCATTTGAAGCCCCCCTGATGCACCCCTAGAGTAGAAACTCCAAAAAAGTGACCCCATTTTAGAAACTACGGGATAGGGTGGCAGTTTTGTTGGTACTAGTTTAGGGTACATATGATTTTTGGTTGCTCTATATGACACTTTTTGTGCGGCAAGGTAACAAGAAATAGCTTTTTTGGCACAGTTTTTTTTTTTTTGTTATTTACAACATTCATCTGACAGGTTAGATCATGTGGTAATTTTATAGAGCAGGTTGTCACGGACACGGCGATACCTAATATGTATACAATTTTTTTTATTTATGTAAGTTTTACACAATGATTTCATTTTTAAAACAAAAAAAAAGTTTTAGTGTCTCCATAATCTAAGAGCCATAGTTTTTTCAGTTTTTGGGCGATTATCTTAAGTAGGGTCTCATTTTTTGCGGGATGAGATGATGTTTTTATTGGCACTATTTTCGGGTGCATATGATTTTTTTATCGCTTGCTATTACACTTTTTGTGACGTGAGATGACAAAAAATTGCTTTTTTTACACCGTTTTTATTTTTATTTTTTTACGGTGGTCATCTGAGGAGTTCGGTCATGTGATATTTTTATAGAGCCGGTCGATACGGACGCGGCGATACCTAATAAGTATACCTTTTTTTTATTTATGTAAGTTTTACACAATGATTTCATTTTTGAAACAAAAAAAATCATGTTTTAGTGTTTCCATAGTTTTTTCAGTTTTTGGGCGATTATCTTGGGTATGATTTTTGCGGGATGAGATGACGGTTTGATTGTTACAATTTTGGTGTACATGCGACTTTTTTGATCACTTTTATTACCTTTTTTGGGAAGTAAGGTGGGCAAAATTTCAATTTCATTATAGTTTTTTATTTTTTATTTTTATGGCGTTCACCGTTCGGGTAAAGTAACATGACCGTTTTATAGATCAGGTCGTTATGGACACGGCGATACCAAACATGTGTAGGGAATTTTATTTTTTTCATTTTTAATCAGTGATAAATGTGTTTTTTGATTTTTACTTTTTTTTCACTTTTTTTTGGACCCAGACCCACTTGGTTCTTGAAGATCCAGTGGGTCTGATGTCTGTATAATACAGTACAGTACAATATATAGTGTACTGTACTGTATTTTACTTACACTTTGTCTGAACAGATCTATGCCTTTAGCACAGATCTGTTCCGCACCATGGACAGCAGGATGCCTGAGAACGGCGTCCTGTTGCCATGGGAACCTTCTCCGTCTTCTCAGTAGTGGTCAGAACTTCGCAGACGGGGAAGGGTAAGGACGGGGGCTCTCTGGGGGCTCTCTCCCACTCCATCGGGGGGCTGCAATGGCACAGCAGCCCCCCGATGGGAGAGGGAGGGAGCTCCCTGAGCTGTTAACCTTTTCCATATAGCGGTCCGTACGGACCGCGGTATGGAAAGGGTTAAACGGCTGACATCGCATCACAGATGTCAGCCGTTTATACCAGGGTGTCAGCAATGTGCTGACACCCTGATATACCCACTAGACGCCAACGATTATTCAAGGGGAGGCGGGCGGGGGATCGCGATCCCGCCTGCCGCACCGCCCGCCTCCCGCACCGCCCGCAACACCCCCCATGCACCTCCCACCGGGATAAAATCACTCAGGGGTGCAGGGGGGGTGAAACATATGTATTTTAGGAATACTAAAGTTTCTGATCCCCGCGGTCCCCGCGGTCAGAAACTGCAGAAAGCTCAACAAACCGCAGGTCTAAATTGACCTGCGGTTTGTTGCGATCGCCGACATGGGGGGGTCACGGGACCCCCCCGCGCATTTAGCCGAGGTGCCTGCTCAATGATTTGAGCAGGCACCTTATTCCGATCACCGCCGGCCGAGCGGCAGTGATCGGAACAACACATGACGTACCGGTACGTCATGGGTCCTTAAGGACTCGGGAAACATGCCGTACCGGTACGTCATGCGTCCCTAAGGGGTTAAGGGGTTTGATATGCCTGCTTCCATAAAATACTGATTGAGGGCTACTATATACCTGCTTCCACAAAATACTTATTAGGGGTTCGATATACCTATTTCCACCAAATATTGATTGAGGCCTGCGATATACCTGCTTCCACAAAATACAGATTAAGGGGTTCTATAAATACCTGTTTCCACCAAATATTGATTGAGGCCTGCGATATACCTGCTTTCACAAACTACTGATTAAGGGGTTTGATATTCCTACTTCCACAAAATACTGATTAAGAGCTGCGATATACCTGCTTCCACAAAATACTGATTAAAGGGTTCGATATACCTATTTCCACCAAATATTGATTGAGGCCTGCGATATACCTGCTTCCACAAAGTACTGATATAGGGGTTTGATATTCCTGCTTCCACAAAATACTGATTGAGAGCTGCGATATACCTGCTTCCAGAAAATACTGATTAAGGGGTTTTATATACCTGCTTCCACAAAATACTGATAAAGGGGTTCGATATACCTGTTTCTACCAAATATTGGTTGAGGCCTGCGATATACCTGCTTCCACAAAATACCGATTAAGGGGTTCGATATACCTGTTTCTATCAAATATTTATTGAGGGGTGCGATATACCTGTTTCCACATAATACTGATTAAGGGGTTTGATATACCTGCTTCCACCAAATATTGATGAGGACTGCGATATACCTGCTTCCACATATACTGCTCTTCTCTAGGGACTTAGGCACAGGGTCATTTTGAAAATGACAGGCAGAGGAAGAGGCAGGCCGTTGCGCAGGGGTGGTAGGGGTCGGGCAGGTGCACCAGGCCGGAGCCTTTGTGGGAAGTTGGAGAAGGCGCGTGCAATTACTTCAAAGGGCGCACCAGAGTTGGTTGAGTGGCCTTACGCTTCTGCACCCTCCTCATCCTCTGTATCTGCACCCTCCTCAATCTCTGTTGTGTGCATCCCCAAATACACCACCACCATAGCCCCTCCACTCGAGTCAGAGGAATTATTTTCCTATCCATTCTCAGATGCGCAGCCATTCTTTACATCAGATGAGGAAGAGGAGGTAGTAACGGCCGCAACCCAGCGGTCTGAAGACCGTACCCAGATCAGCCCAAGGAGGGCGAAGAAGCCGGTAGAGCTCGCAGTGCACAGGAGGCAAAAAGCAGACTGTAAATGTATCTGGAGCGAGCCATCCACCATGCACAGTCACATCTTGAGCTCCCAGGATGCAGGCACATTGCTTCGCAGTGTGGGCTTTTTTTGTCAGCTGCTGACAATAGTGTTGCCATCTGCAGCTTGTGCTGTCAACGCATAAGTCGCGGTAAGCCCAACACTCACCTTGGGGTGACTGCCTTAAGAAGGCACCTGGCCACCCATCACCGAGCCCAGTGGGAGCAACGCCATCAGAACCCACAAAGCCACACTCCTGGCGCTCCACGTCCTGTCTCTTCTCCTTCGCCTCTCTCCTCCCATTTGTTCTCCACTCCACCGTACCGTTGTCGTGTTCATCTAGCACAAGGCAGGCTTCTGTGGCCCAAATGTTAGAGCGTAAAAAGTTGTTGACGCCGGATAACCCTTTTGCCCAATGGCTGACCGCTGGCTTGTCGGAACTGCTAGCCCGCCAACTACTGCCATATAAACTGGTGGACTCTGAGCCATTTAGAAATTTGTGGCCATTGGCACACCGCAATGTAAGGTCCCCGGAAGGAAATATTTCTCCCAGAAGGGCATCCCAGAGCTATATGGCTACTTTCAGCGGCAAGTCAATATATCTCTGGCACACAGTGTCTGTGCCAAGATACATCTGACCACAGACACGTGGCCTAGAAAACATGGGCAGGGAAGGTACATAACTTTTACTACCCACTGGGTGAACCTTCTGACGGCCGTCAAGCATGTAACCAGGGCCGGTGATAGGCCAGTACAGCTGGCCCAGTTGTACCGGGCCCGGCTGGCAGGGGGGCCCGGGCTGCCGACTCCCGAGCCATTTAAATTTTTTTGCTGTCAGCAGTGGGCTGGCTCCAGTAACAGCAGGCAGTGTGGGGGCGGCGCTCACTCACTGACGTCACACGCCTGCTCCTCCCACTAGGCGGCGCAGGCGCGTGACGTCAGTGAGTGAGCGCTGCCGCCCGCACTTGTTACTGGAGGCTGGAGGGTGGAGGGAGGAGGCAGGAGCTGAATGTAAGGTAGTATTTTAGTAAAGAGATGAGCGCTGTGCCTGTGCTAAAATTAAAGTTACTGTCTGCAGCCTGCACGGCTGCACCGATTTATTAATGTATACTACTGTGAGTGGCAGGGGGGGATCTATATGGATGACGTCATGACGGCACTGTTATAGGGAGGGCGGGGGATCCGTGGATGGCACTGTTATGGGGGGGGGGGTCTGTCATGTGGATGACACTTATGGGGGGGGCCGGGGGGTCTGTGGATGACACTTATGGGGGGGATCTGTGGATGGCACCATTATGGAGGGGGATCTGTGGATGACACTGTTATGGGGGGGGATCTGTGGATGACACTGTTATGGGGGGATCTGTGGATGACTGTTATGGGGGGGATCTGTGGATGGCACTGTTATGGAGGGTATCTGTGAATGGCACTGTTATGGAGGGGTATCTGTGGATGACACATAGCATAAGATGCTATATACGGTATGTGTCATCCACAGATCCCCCTCTATAACAGTGCCATCCACAGATCCCCCCATAACAGTGCCATCCACAGATCCCCTCCATAACAGTGCCATCCACAGATCCCCTCCATAACAGTGCCATCCACAGATCCCCTCCATAACAGTGCCATCCACAGATCCCCTCCATAAAAGTGCCATTCACAGATCCCCTCCATAACAGTGCCATTCACAGATCCCCTCCATAACAGCGCCATTCACAGACGACCCCCCAGCGCCATAAATATCACTTGTAGACAAATCTGCATGTTGTTTCAAGGCGGCGTCTGGGGAGGGGCCAAGGGCGGGGCCAGGGGTGTGGCTGAAGGAGGGATCAGGGGGTGGAGCTGAAGGGGGCCCCGTCATGTATGCTGTACGGGGCCCCATGATTTCTATCAGCGGCCCTGCATGTAACCCTTGGCTCCCGTGTGGATTTGGTGTTACCAAGGATTGCATGCAGGCCTGCCTCTTCTTCTCCTCCTCCTACTCCATCCTCCGTCTCCTCCTCGGCTGACTACTCCTTTTCCACTGCTACAGCCTCTTCCACTGCACCCCCCAAGCTCCCCAGAACCTATTCGACATGCCAGGTGTGATGTTGCCATTCTGTGCTGCGGCTGTTGTGCCTGGAAGCCAAGAGCCACACCGTTCCTGCACTGCTTTCAGCTCTGCGATCACAGGCCGATCAGTGGCTAACCTTGCTCAATTTGACAGTTGGTAAAGTGGTGTGCGACAATGGTGCCAATCTGCTGAGCGCGCTGAAACAGGGCAAAATGACACATGTGCCGTGCATGGCACACGTCCTGAACTTAGTCGTGCAGCGATTCGTTGCCAAATACCCCTGGGTCCAGGACGTCTTGCGGCAGGCCAGGAAAATCTCTGCCCATTTTAGAAGATCTTACACGGCCATGGCTCGCCTTGCTGAAGTTCAGCAGCGACACCACCTGCCCGTCAGACATCTGATTTGTGACAGCCCGACGCACTGGAACTCCACCTTGTATATGCTTGATAGACTGCCCCAGCAGCAACGTGCCGTTAATGACTACCTGTACGAAGTCAGCAGCAGGACAGGTTCTGGGGAGCTTGGTTTCTTTTCACCACGCCAGTGGCTGCTCATGTGCGACGCATGCAGACTTCTGCGGCCATTTTATGAGATCACCAAACTGGTCAGTCGCAGCCAGGGCGCCATCAGTGACATCATACCTTACGCCTTCTTTCTGGAGCGTGCATTGCGTCGTGTCATTGATCAAGCCGTCGAGGAGCAGGAGCAGGAAGATGAGGAAGTCGCAATGCTGGACGAATTCCCAGGGGGAGCTACTCCATCTGAGACAAGTCAGCAGGAGTCTGAAGAGGAGTCAGAGGAGGATGGTGGCTGGGGGGGAGGAGGAGGAGCAAGAAGAGCAGGATTTGAGGGGGACTAAACTTTTCGGGGATCGCTGGTGTTGTCCGGGGCTGGGGGGAGGAGACAGAGGATGACATTCTCCTGGACGATGAGCAGGAGCCAGGGCGCTCCACCGCTTCCAATTTAGTGCAAATAGGGGCCTTCAAGCTCCAGTGTTTGAAGAGGGACCCCCGTATAAAAAGCATAAAGGGCAAGGATGGCAACGTACTTAGACCCCTGGTACAAACACAAAATGGCGGACATGTTACCAGCGTCACAGAGGGCTGGCAGAATGCAGCATTTCCAGGCCTTGCTGCGAGAGATGCTGCATTCTGCTGTTGCGGGCGCTGGCAGAGGAATTTCCACCCACAGCGAAACAGGTGCAGGTACCAATCCTACCGTGCATGCAAGAAGAGGGCGGTTTGAAGATGTGTTGGTCACTTCGGATATGAGATCATTCTTGGAGCCAACCCATCGACAGCCGCCATCCGGGTCCAGCCTCAGGGAATGCCTAGACCGACAGGTGTCCGACTACATCGGGTTAACGGCCGATGTGGACGATCTGAGAAGTGAGGAACCCCTGGACTACTGGGTGTGCAGGTTTGACCTGTGGCCAGAGCTGGCACAATTTGCCATGGAACTCTTGGCTTGCCCCTCATCGAGTGTCCTGTCCGAAAGGACGTTCAGCGCAGCAGGGGTGATCGTGACCGATAAGCGCACTCGCCTAGCTCACGACAGTGTGGACTACCTCACATTTCTAAAAATGAATGAGGCAAGGATCTCGGAGGAATTCAACACCTGTGACGACCACGTGTAATTGAATTTCCTCATGCCAGCCCACACATATCCGACACCACCCAGAACAAAGAATGGTCCTTGTCTTATGTATATACAGCGGCATAAAAGGCCTTTTCTGTCAGGTCAATGCCTAAGTTTTGGGGCCTTTACTCCAGTGCCCTACAGTAAAATTTGTATCCAGTGACCGCCTAATATACCTCAGGCCACATAATCACAAGTTCTTTTCTGTCAGCTGAATGCCTAATTTTTGGGGCCTAAAATACATTTTTTGTAGGCTCCAGCAGGACACATTTTTGAGTTTCCCTTTAAGACGCATAAAAATGGCCCTTGATTAAAATACATATTTTATGTGAGAATTTTTGCCAATGATCCCCCTCTAGTATATTACTGTCCATGTTGTGGGACTATTTGTGCACTTCATGTGTAGACAAGTATTTGGTGGCTGTAAATATGACCTGAAGGTTTTTCAGGTTTGCCTGCCATTGAAGTCGATGGGGCCCGCCGGGAACACACGGTTTGCGAACATTTTATAGCGAACCGTCCCGGCTGATGTTGCTCCATCACTAGACTGACAAACCCTATGTAGGCTGATGTTGCAATCATACTATTTGTGCAGTGTCCCACATATGTGTGAAAAGGGGACACTTCAAACATCTGATTATGTGTATATTGAACCTCAATGTATGGTATTTCCTATTTTCTGGCTGGCAATGTAATTACATACATTCGCCCCTAGTTGGTGCTGGCACCACATAATATATATAGTGGGGGGGGGGGGGGTCTAGCTAGGGAGGAGTTTAGAATGTAGTTGGTGAGAGGAGTAGAAGCAAGTCCATGAAGGAGAGACACAGACTAAAGTCACCATGTAACTGCTGTACTTTCCTCTGGGCCCTGATCAAGCCTAGAGAAGATATCTACAGAAGACAAGCACCAAACAGTGAGTCTATACACCGAGATGCAAGGAGACTATTGAGGGTAACAGCTAACCAAGGCTTATAGACCTCATTAGCACAAGTGATCAGGAGTAGCTTTCAGAGTGCCTGAACACAACCAGACAATTTAGGCCAAATTGTCATTATGACTGAGTTAACCTTCCGGGTGGTAGTGAGAAAACATAAAATCCGTTTCTAGAAGAGTTTCTGGCCAAATAATGAAGCAGATGTGTTTGCATTTGCCACTACCAGAGAATAGGATTACCAGTGAACTTATTGCTTGTGCCATATAAAACGCTTCTTATTAATGAACTGTACCAACTGTCCAGAAACTATTGATCTTCAGTAAATGTTCAACTGGTTTACAATAACTGACTTCATTCTTACTACTACGCTCAACATTTGCACCTAACGGTGCTGGCGTCACGAACCAGGGGCCCAGCCACAAGCACCCTAAACATCACCACCATCAAGGGCACCTCAACCAACATCTGGCTGGTGTTCCCTGCAACAGAGAGTGCCCCGGAGGATTTCGTGCTGTCTTCCCATCCACTGTACTGCCGACCCAGGGAGGCATCTGCTAACCGTGAGTACATGAACTATTACACCCATCGGCCCACCGTGAGCCTCACGTGTTTTCCCCTGCGATCTGGCACGCTGCATTTGTCCCATGCTTCTTCCTAACATACGCATTTGGTTTATACAGTGGTGGATGTTTGTGAACCCTTTAGAATTTTCTGTATTTCTACATAAATTTGACCTAAAACAACATCAGTCCTAAAAGTAGATAAAGAACCAAATCAAACAAATGAGTCAAAATATTGAAGAAAATGCTCCAATATCACATGTCTGAGCGGTAGAAGTTTGTGAACCTTTAGGATCAGCAGATAATTTGAAGGTGAGATTACAGTCGGGTGTTTTCAGTCAATGGGGTGACAATCAGATTTGAGCGGGAGACCTGTTTTATGTAAAGAACAGGGATCTATCAAAGTCGGATCTTCACAGCACAAGTTTGTGGAAGTACATCATGACACGAAGAAAGGAGATTTCTGAAGACTCCAGAAGAGGAGTTGTTGATGCTGGAAAAGGTTAAAAATCCATCTCTAAAGAGTCTGGACTCCACCAATCCACAGTCATCCAGATTGTGTACAAATAGAGGAAATGCAAGATCATTATTATTCCCCCCAGAAGTGGTCGCCCAACGAAGATCACGCCAAAAGCAAGGTAATAGTCCGCAAGGTCACATATAAACCTAAGGTAACCTCTAAGACTTTCTCACAGTAGTTAATGTTCATGAGTCCACCATCAGGAGAACAGTGAACAACAATGGTGTGCATGGCAGGATTGCTAGGAGAAAGCCACTGCTCTCCAAAAAGAACATTGTGTCACGGTCACTCCCAGGCTAGGTGTTAGAAGGGCAGAGAGGCCGTCTGCACGTGATGTCATCTGACAGCCTCTTTTTATTTCACTTTGTTGTTGATGGTAATGACCACACCTCTAGTCGGGTGCAGCATAGTGGTCATTACTATTTAAGTCTGGCTATTCCCTCCACTTCTTGCGGTGTATAGCTTCATTTGCAAGTGGAAGAGCTGGTGAGTGTTGTCTTTGGTGTTTCTGCTCTTTCTTCTACTTCAGGAGTTAAGTGTCTCATTCCATTTGTTTTGTGTTGTTTCCCCTGCCTTCTGGTGTCTGGTCTTAGTCAAGATCCCTGTTCCTTCTGCTTAAGGAAAGGGTCGTCTTTGGGCCCTATCGCTACCTCAGGGCATTACAGGGTAAGTCAGGCTTTAGGTTCTAGTGAATGAACGGTCCTACCACTGAGGTCCGTTCATTCGGTTAGCAGTCAGGGCAAGGGTTAGGATTCATTAGGTGCTGACCTTTTCCTCTCCCTAGATTCTAGGCCAGATACCTCCCCCCCCCCCCTTGTGTTTGGTGTGGTGTTCCCTCCCACACTTCGTCGTGACACATTGATGCTCGTCTGCAGCTTGTAAAAATCATCTGGACAAAGCAGATAGGGATATAGGAACAATGTTCTGTGGACGGATGAGACCAGAATATAACTTTTTGGTTCAAATGAGAAGCCTTATGTTTGGAGAAAGGAAATCCCTTCATCCAGCATAAAACCTCATCCCATCTGTGACACCTGGTGGTGGTGGTATCATGGTTTGGGTCTGCTCTGCTGCATTTTAGCCAGGACAGCTTGTCACTATTGATGGAGCAACGAATTCTGAATTATACCAGCAAATCCTAAAGGAAAATGTAGGACACCTGTCCATGTGGTGAATCTCAGGAGAACGTGGGTCATGCAGCAAGACAACAACCCTGAGCACAGAAGTCCTTCTACCAAAGAATGGTTAAAGAAGAAGGCGAAGTTCTGGAAGGGCCGAGTCACAGTCCTGACCTTAATCCAATAGAAATGTTATAGGAGGACCTGAAGCGAGCAGTTCATGGAGTAAACCACCAACATAGCAGAGCTGAAGGTGTTCTGTACGGAGGAATGGGCTAAAATTCCTCCAAGTCGATGTGCAGGACTGACCAACAACTACTGGAAACAAGGGGGTCACAGCAGATCCTGAAAGCAGGGGTTCACATACTTTTACCTCACGCAGATGTGTGGTTTTAGAGCATTTTCCTCTATAAATAAGTGACCAGGTCTGATATTTTTTTTAAAAAATAGAAAATTCTGAACTTTCAAACAGCACTGTAAACTGGGAGCACAAAAAGAAAGGATACTGACTGCAGGATCAGACTACACAGGATTTGTTGTCTGTTACCATAGAGACACATAAGTCTGCATAGCAGCGAAAGACAAAAAACAGCAGGAAATTTTTTATGAAAACTATTTGCAAATTCGCTTAATTTTTCATTTAAGCACTAAAAAATCTTTGAAAGAGGAGCATAGCCTTTAATCAATTCACGCATTTGGACGTAACTCTATGTCCAAATTGCAAGTAACTTACAGTCATGTCCAATCTGCTTACCGAGGCTGTGACACTATATAGTATCACAGCCCCGGAGTCTCTGCTCTCACTGAGAGCAGAGACATGGGAGAAGCTGGCTAACCTCTGCAGACTAACCAATCGGAGCGCAGCACTGTCAAAATGACGGTTTCAGGCTCTGATCTCCACTCTGGAGATCCCAACCTGAAATCAGGCAAGACCCCCTGTGTGCCGCAGTGTCCCTGATGACATCACTGCCCCCATTGCACCCCAGACGCCCCCTGCTTGAGTTTTCTTTTTGCCGGCTATGATGCTAGCGGCTCAGGAACAGAGCTCCGGTCATCAGCAGAGAGTGTCAGCTGTAACTTACAGCTGACACTCTGCTGCAACTGCCGGAATCAGTGCTGGCACTGATCTCGGCTGTTTAACTCCATAGATGCAGCGGTCAGTAGCCACCCGCGGCATCCAAGGGGTTAAGAGGGAGGGAGCTACCTTTCTCTTCCATCGGGCTGCTGCTGCTGCAATGGCAACTGGACACCTTACAACTCCTGAGGGCCTGAGTGTAAGTGTAGCACTGACAATGACAATACACTGCACAGCAATAGATGACTATTACAATGCACTGTATAGCCACTGGATCTTCAAGATCCAAATGGTTTTGATTTAAAAAAAAGTGTAAAAAAAAATAAAATGTTAAAATAAATAAATAAACATTTTAATAAAAATAAAATAAAAATTGTCTTTTCTCATTTTCCTTCATTTAAAAAAATATCATCTGATATGAACAGGCCATCTGACAATGAACAGGCCACGTCCATTGTTTACCAGGCACAGCGCCATACTTTGAGTAGTGGTTGTGACAGGTACTGCAGCTTCTTTCAAGTGAAAGGGAACGAGCTGCAGTACCAGGCACAACCACTAATAAAAGTACGGCTCTGTGCCTAGAAAACAATGGTCGCGGCCTCTTCATTCAGCGGATAATTGGGTGTTGGGAGTTGGATTCTTCTGATCTGATATCAATAACATGTCCTGAAGGTAGTCCATCAATAAGGAGCCCTGGAAAACCCTTAATGGTTAGGGTCAAATTTAGGATGAGGATTAAGAGTAGGTTAGGCTTAAAGTTAAGGTTCAGCTTAAGTTTAGGAATGGGATCAATGCTGAGCACCAAAGCTGAGATCTGGTATCCCTTATCCATGTCTGACCCCACTTTGTCTTGGTAGGTCATGCTGGGACTTGTAGTTGATTGGCAGCAAAAATCTGCATGCCTTCATATGTGCAGCAAGTGAAGGTGTGAACATTTTTGCAATGAAGTGAAATGTTACAAACTGAGGGCAGCGCGGGCAGCGCGCATGAAGGCGACATCTGTTCGGCATTATGGGCGGTTGGATTGCAGGTTACATAAATAAAACAAAAAATCAGGCAGAAGAAAAAGGTCCCAACGGGAGCCTAAAAATAGTAACATCTGCTGCGAATGATTAACCCCAGGTCCAGCGATGACATCACCGTGCCAAGATGGCTTCCCATAGGCCTCCAGGAAATTAACCGGGGAGGGGTTAGAGATTCAGAATTGTTTGCACTGAACCATACTAGGTAAATATTGTTTTTATTAACTCGCCGCAACCGCGCATTTAACACTTCGTCTCCTGGGTCGTCCTGCTGTGGAGGTTACGGCTGAACACTCTGCCATTATAAATATTTACAATCAGAGAATGAACGGCGCCGGTTACTGCAAATGGCGGGATTGTTCCTAACGTTATTGAACAGTAGAGAGGAGGCCGGGGTGCCACACTCCTTATACTACATCTATTCATCTATTACTGCTGACAACCTGCCTGAATATCATGTCTAAGAGGTTGTCAATCTTTTATTGAAAAACCAGCAACAAAATATTTACAGACAATTTCTATATTTCCAGAACAGTTACACAATTACAGTGCGGTACATTAATAACGCCTCATACAATCCCAGTGTCCAGCTTATTCCAGAGCTGAGGCGTGACTCTTCTTCCACATCACATTTGCAGAATCGGACATTTGGTCTTTCTGGTAGACGCCCCTCCGAGAGTTCAGGATGTTCCCGATCACTGCACTTACAGACAGCAGCGCGCCCCCCACAGGTGATATACACACACTGCACTGCTACAATACATATGTAATGCTGAAGGTACCTGTCACGGATGGTGTTGCAGAAAACTAGAAGTCATAAATAAAGATCCAACTGACTTGATCCCAAACTAAGGAACTTATGGGTGAGCCCTACAAAAGCCCTAGAGCTCTCTCTGACTGCTCAGCCCATGCAAAGATCTTTATGATAGAAATCTGCATGCCCCCGTACCTAGACTGAGTGACCCCTGAAAACCCTATAATAGTGAGGGGACACGACCACCGGCTCCCTGCACTCAATACGGAGGGAGTCAGGGTCACCTAGAATCAAGCCAACAGGAAAACACAAATAAAGGAATAGACTTATCTGAGGAACCAGCAGTTGCAGCATCTAGCAGTGAGCACAATCCAGGAAGTAGTATAAACCGCAAAGTGAGGCAGTATGGGAGGGGATATAAAGGGAGGCAATCAGTGTAAGTAGATGACAGCTGGGAAAGAGAGAAGAGATGACAAAGCGAAACCAAAACAAAAGAACTTTATGCAAGAGGTACTGAAGAACGTCTGTCAGAACTTCTCAGAGATCTGGCGGTGACAGTACCTGGCCGTACATCTCCTGTGCATGCAACATGCCCAGGCCTCCATCTCTACCAGACAAGTACGTGATGCTCCTCTTATCAATATTTATCCTATTGCCCCACAGTAGATGGAAGAAAGTATTAGTGAGTCTCGGGGGCAGACCATCCAGAAGCCGAAATACAACACTGATGTAGATAAATAACAGCAGCAAGAACCTCTTCATCAGGAGGATATTATCATGGAAGGACAGCTTCCACAGGAGCCATCTCTGCACCTTGTCCTCACACAGAACAATCTTCTCCTCCCAGTTGGTTTTACCCTCATCATTTCCTCCAAACAACCCCATGAATCTTAATTTTCTCCAACACTATATTAAAGGGCACCTGGAAAGCGTTCCCCTCCTCCCCCGTATGAGAGGCGCAGCACTATGAAGTGCCTTTTGCGCTGTCGCATTAGAAGAATTTTGGTATCTCTGACTTTTAGTCTAACCAGACTGTCTATTACTCTGTAATTCCTCTAGCGCCGTTCTATGGAAACAGTAGGTTTAAAGAGCTCACCAAATGCTTGAAATAACTTCTTTATTAACTTCAACTTTTCTTCATATAACACTGCCGCCTCCGCAGCAGATAGTCCATGTACAAAACATGTGTTGAAAAGATATTACAAAAGGGCGGTATGCATAAGATGGTGGTTCAACTGTTCAATCTTGTCATTCAGCATAAAATGGTGGATATATTTCTCTCTTCAGTATCTGTACTGTCACTTTAAGTTATTTAAGCACTTTATGATCTCTCTGAGAGGTATATCTGAGGTCTCACTAATAGTTCACTTGCTGAATTTGGTTGCAATTTGCAGTTAGCAGTAACTATTTGCAGATTGGTTGAGTATGTTCTGGTATGGTTGTATGCAATTTGGATTGCAATATGGAATTTGAATTTGGATTGTGAACTTTGTAGTTTTCAATTGGTGGAACTGTAAGTAAACACACATATAACTGGTTCAGTATACAGTTCTAATCACTATATTAACAGTAGGAACATTATATAACTGTTTTAAATACCTATTTTGGCCTCTTGCTTCCATAAAACACAGCTCTTAGTGGAGTAAATGTCTGTTCGGCTTCTCTCTCTGGTGAATAATAATTTCTAGCAGCTCCTGCTAGGGAATTTTCCACACAGGCTGTGTGTGAGCCTGGCTGTAATTGGTCTAGAGCACGGATGCTCAACCTGCGACCCTCTAGCTGTTGTAAAATTACAACTACCACCATGCCCTGCTGTAGGCTGATAGCTGTAGACTGTTCAGGCATGCTGGGAGTTGTAGTTTTGCAACAGCTGGAGGGCCACAGGTTGAGCATGCCTGGTCTAGACTCCTGCATAGTAACAACAGTTTAACTCTATGGTTTCTGTTGTTTCTGCTGTGTCATTGAGCTTACCTCACATCCATATAATGAATCTTAAAGGCATATTATCTTTTCTGCTTCTGGGAACACAATATATATAACAGTTATATGACATCCAAACATGAAGTCACTGTAAATAACTCTGCTTTTGTCTTTAACACACAAACATAGGAACTGTATTAAGGTTATTGGCAGGTCTAGCTGTATACACATATAAGCTATATTAGTAACCTAGGACAGGTCTTAGCTGGCCAGCTACACCCCGTCCACAAAGCCTCACTCTTCTCCATATTTACTGCCAAGTTGGACACTTGTTCATAGGCGCCTATCTCCTTCTGTAATGCTTCACACCCCCGAGGGGACGGCAGAAAGAGAGTCACATCATTAACATATGCACAAAGCTTCACCTCCTCTACGTCACTGCCCAGATGGACCTTCACACCACAAACATCACTATTCATCTGAACTCTCCTCAAAAAGGGGTCTAGACCAAACACATATAAGAGAGGACTGAGGGGACAGCCCTGCTGTTCCCTAAACATGACCCTGAATGGATCCGCAAAGTCCCCATTAACCAGCGGTGTGCTGAGCGCATCTTTATACAAAATATGAATCCACTCCACAAAGGTAGCTGGGATGCCATAGGCTGACAGTACGCGGTATAAATATGAGTTATGCACCCGGTCAAAGGCTTTACTCTGATCCAACCCACCATGCTGAGACTTACTGTACGCGATCACCTCTCGGACTAATAACAAGCAGTCCTCTATAGTGCGGCCTTTTACCCCACACCTCATCAGCCACTTCGCTCAGTCTGTAATATAAGATTTTGGTCAATATCTTATAGTCTGTGGTCAGCAGGGACAGTGGGCGCCAGTTCTTTAGGTCTTTTAGATCACTCTTTTTTGCCAACAAGACTAATATTGAGCAGGACTGGGACTTTAACAACTACCTAGAGGAGAAGATGTCATTATAGATCTTCACCAATAAGTCTTTGAATTCCTCATCTTTCTTTTTACCACTTAAAAATCCCTCCTCAGTGGCTGACTCCATGGTTTCTGTGGTGGGACTGGGACCTTGATGTTTGGAAGGGTTCTCTCCAGGGGTCTCACTGGATGTTATCAAAGTGATGGTTTCTGCAGTTTCTATATCAGCACTGGATCCTTGCATCCCAGAGGAGAACTCACCAGCTGCTCCAGATGTCTCTCTAGATGCCTCCACGATGACAGGTGTCACTTGCTGATTATTTATTTCTGTGTGATCACTTTTATGGCTGTGGCTCCACCAAGGCTGGATCATTGCGCTTAGTGCTCTCAGATTCGGTTCTTGCAGATAATTCTTCCACATCAGCCTCATCAGAGGGATCTGTGCTGTTTCTATTGTGCTGCCCAAGCGGGCATTCCCGGAAAGTATGTCCATATTCTGCACGCAGGTTACAGATGACACATCCTGTGCAGGTCTCTTTCGTGTGATCCAACCCTCCGCACATTTAACATTTCACATGCGGGCAGGTATAGGCCATGTGTCTGCCCCCACATCTATGGCACAGTCTTGGCTGCCGAGGATAGTAGCAGATCCCCCTGTCAGATCCCAGGTAGGAGACATGAGGCAGGTGTCTGGTGACTCCATGGTTCTGCATCCGCTGGACTCTTACTTTGTAGCTTCCATTCCAGATTCCTTCTTCATCATAAATCTTATAAGGTGAATCGAGGACCAAACATTGTCTTCTCAGCCAGTACAATACGTCTGCTGGCGCCACCACCCCGGACTGGAGGAGAATGGTCACCTCTGTGGTTTGGACAATTGGAGAACCTGCAGATTTCATGATGTTTGGTAGAATTAAATTTCTCCCAGAACAGGTCAAGGCTCTGTGGCTGGTTGAAGCTGATGTCAGGGATCCTGGTGGTTGGGACATGGATCAGCGCATAAACCTCAGACGCATCAAATCCCATAAAGTTTCTCAGCAGATCGCGGCCTATGAACTGCCTTGTGGGGGCGTCTTGCTCTGGGCTGGTGTACTTGATCCGTACTGCATTCCCCCTTTGGGGTGTGGGGTTTGCAGATCTTGTCACATTGGAGAATAGTCTCTGGGGACTGGCAGTATTTGGCTCAGTATTGACCCATGCTGCAGGTTTACTTGCCCCTGGCAGCAGGGCTCTGGAGCTGGCCTTCTCTGATGGTGACGGCTCAGTGACCTCCATGTTGTCTCTGGGGTCTGGCAGTGTTTGGCTCAGTGTGGCCCCTGGCAGCAGGGCTCTGGAGCTGGCCTTCTCTGATGGTGACGGCTCGGTGACCTCCATGTTGTCTCTGGGGTCTGGCAGTGTCTGGCTCAGTGTGGCCCCTGGCTCCTGGGCTCTGGAGCTGGCCTTCTCTGATGGTGACGGCTCGGTGACCTCCATGTTGTTTCCAGGGTCTGGCAGTGTTTAGCTCAGTGTGGCCCCTGGCAGCAGGGCTCTGGAGCTGGCCTTCTCTGTGGCCAATGGTGATGGCTCGGTTCTGTGGACTGCTGTGAGTCAAGGATAGGTCTGTTGGTAATGGCTTCAGTGTCTGGAACTGGTATTACTGGGATGACTGGAGACAAGGCCAGGCTGTTACTGTGTGCAGCGCCTGCACAGGTGTCAGTTGTCAGGCTCATTAACTCCTTGTCTGGGTCTTGCTGACTTAAAAACTTCTGTCCACTACTTGGTTGCATTAACCCCTCAGTGACCACGCTGCTGTCTCCTGCAGGCTCTATAGGTGCAGCGGCCTCAATTCTCACAGTTTTACCTTGCATTACAATGCTGTGCACTTCCTCATAGTCCAGGTCCTTCCTGCTGATGGTGTCCCTTCTCTTGGCCGCCTGCAGCCTCGTCTCCCTTCTGGTTTGAGGGGCCTGGATTTTGGGTCAAGCATTAGCCTCTCTGCTCTGTGTATCTCTCATGGCGGTCAGTTCTCCTATACAGTTATCTAAACGCTCACTTTTCATCAGTCTCTCTGTGGAGTCAGTCTCTCTGTGTAGAGTCCGTCTCTCTGTGGCGTCCGTCTCTCTCTCTCAGTCTGGAGATCTGCAGTACTTTCTTCTCTATGACTTTATCAGTGTCTTTACTCCTCACAGTTACAGCCGCGTCTTCACCCCGATCACCAGACTTATAGGGACAACCTTCCTCAGCGTCTTGACGTAGGCCCAGCTCCAGACCTGGGGCTCGCCTGGATGCACCAGCCCAGCTCTCCTCACCTCCTCCTGGGTCTGCAGCCATGACCCCTCCCTAGTGGGAGCTCAGCAGCATACAACTCACACCTGTCTGAGAGGTAGTCACAGCCCCGCCTCCTGCTGATGACATCACTGATATAATGACATGTGATCAGACATGAGGTCCACACACCTTATACTACAGGAACATCTATTACTGCTGACAACCTGCCTGCATATCCTGTCTGAGAGGTAGTCACAGCCCCGCCCCCTGCTGATGACATCACTGATATAATGACATGTGATCAGACATGAGATCACACACCTTATACTACAGGAACATCTATTACTGCTGACAACCTGCCTGTATATCCTGTCTGAGAGGTAGTCACAGCCCCGCCCCCTGCTGATGACATCACTGATATAATGACATGTGATCAGACATGAGATCACACACCTTATACTACAGGAACATCTATTACTGCTGACAACCCGCCTGCATATCCTGTCTGAGAGGTAGTCACAGCCCCGCCCCCTGCTGATGACATCACTGATATAATGACATGTGATCAGACATGAGATCACACACCTTATACTACAGGAACATCTATTACTGCTGACAACCTGCCTGTATATCCTGTCTGAGAGGTAGTCACAGCCCCGCCCCCTGCTGATGACATCACTGATATAATGACATGTGATCAGACATGAGATCACACACCTTATACTACAGGAACATCTATTACTGCAGACAACCTGCCTGTATATCCTGTCTGAGAGGTAGTCACAGCCCCGCCCCCTGCTGATGACATCACTGATATAATGACATGTGATCAGACATGAGATCACACACCTTATACTACAGGAACATCTATTACTGCAGACAACCTGCCTGTATATCCTGTCTGAGAGGTAGTCACAGCCCCGCCTCCTGCTGATGACATCACTGATATAATGACATGTGATCAGACATGAGATCACACACCTTATACTACAGGAACATCTATTACTGCAGACAACCTGCCTGTATATCCTGTCTGAGAGGTAGTCACAGCCCCGCCCCCTGCTGATGACATCACTGATATAATGACATGTGATCAGACATGAGATCACACACCTTATACTACAGGAACATCTATTACTGCTGACAACCTGCCTGTATATCCTGTCTGAGAGGTAGTCACAGCCCCGCCCCCTGCTGATGACATCACTGATATAATGACATGTGATCAGACATGAGATCACACACCTTATACTACAGGAACATCTATTACTGCTGACAACCTGCCTGTATATCCTGTCTGAGAGGTAGTCACAGCCCCGCCTCCTGCTGATGACATCACTGATATAATGACATGTGATCAGACATGAGATCCACACACCTTATACTACAGGAACATCTATTACTGCTGACAACCTGCCTGTATATCCTGTCTGAGAGGTAGTCACAGCCCCGCCCCCTGCTGATGACATCACTGATATACTGACATGTGATCAGACATGAGATCACACACCTTATACTACAGGAACATCTATTACTGCTGACAACCTGCCTGTATATCCTGTCTGAGAGGTAGTCACAGCCCCGCCCCCTGCTGATGACATCACTGATATAATGACATGTGATCAGACATGAGATCACACACCTTATACTACAGGAACATCTATTACTGCTGACAACCTGCCTGTATATCCTGTCTGAGAGGTAGTCACAGCCCCGCCCCCTGCTGATGACATCACTGATATAATGACATGTGATCAGACATGAGATCCACACCTTATACTAGAGGAAAATCTATTACTGCTGACAACCTGCCTGTATATCCTGTCTGAGAGGTTGTCACAGCCCTGCCCCCTGCTGATGACATCACTGATATAATGACATGTGATCAGACATGAGATCCACACACCTTATACTACAGGAACATCTATTCATCTATTACTGCTGACAACCTGCCTGTATATCCTATCTAAGAGGTAGTCACAGCCCCGCCCCCTGCTGATGACATCACTGATATAATGACATGTGATCAGACATGAGGTCCACACACCTTATACTACAGGAACATCTATTACTGCTGACAACCTGTCTGTATATCCTGTCTGAGAGGTAGTCACAGCCCCGCCCCTGCTGATGACATCACTGATATACTGACATGTGATCAGACATGAGATCACACACCTTATACTACAGGAACATCTATTACTGCTGACAACCTGACTGTATATCCTGTCTGAGAGGTAGTCACAGCCCCGCCCCCTGCTGATGACATCACTGATATACTGACATGTGATCAGACATGAGATCACACACCTTATACTACAGGAACATCTATTACTGCTGACAACCTGCCTGTATATCCTGTCTGAGAGGTAGTCACAGCCCCGCCCCCAGCTGATGACATCACTGATATAATGACATGTGATCAGACATGAGATCACACACCTTATACTACAGGAACATCTATTACTGCTGACAACCTGCCTGTATATCCTGTCTGAGAGGTAGTCACAGCCCCGCCCCCTGCTGATGACATCACTGATATAATGACATGTGATCAGACATGAGATCACACACCTTATACTACAGGAACATCTATTACTGCTGACAACCTGCCTGTATATCCTGTCTGAGAGGTAGTCACAGCCCCGCCCCCCGCTGATGACATCACTGATATAATGACATGTGATCAGACATGAGGTCCACACACCTTATACTACAGGAACATCTATTACTGCTGACAACCTGCCTGTATATCCTGTCTGAGAGGTAGTCACAGCCCCGCCCCCTGCTGATGACATCACTGATATAATGACATGTGATCAGACATGAGGTCCACACACCTTATACTACAGGAACATCTATTCATCTATCACTTCTGACAACCTGCCTGTATCCACACACTGGCGGGTGACAACCAGCAGTGCAGCTCTGCTCAGTTTGACCGGACCTGATAGCCCCAGTTACAGCCTTTCTGCCCTCATATATAAAGAGCCTTATGGGCCCTCCCGCCCCAGCCCTAGGGGCCCAGATGAATCTGCTATCTATGTGGCCCCCATACTTGCCGTCAGCTCTGGTATTGCAGCAGATTACTGGACTGATCCTCTGGAGATCATGTCACCAGTTACTGTTTCTGGATATTTTGGCGTCCATTGGTTTCCGTGCTGGTGACGGACGACTCATATCCGTGCGTCCCGCACAGCAAACTCTGCGCAAATATCCCACTCACCAAACTACTCGGTTTAGCAAGAAAAATGGAAACAAATTTATCCAGAGCTGGAAATAAGAAAAGACAACATGAATAAATTTGCCCTGTTTTGCAATAATTTGTTCCCCTGACATCCCGCAGGTCTGTTCCTCTTACAACATAAGAAATCTTTAGAACTTTTTCGATTTTATTTTTTAACTTTCAAGTCCTTTCATATGGTTTGTAATTTAGCCCGAGGCTCTGAGCATCCACTGTGTGTGATTTAGAAGGAATATATAACACACACAGAACATGTTCTTGGAGCGAGAAGTTCACTTTTCATTAACCCTTTAACACCAAGAGGACATTGCAACGTCCTTTTACTTTCCTCCCAAGGAAGTTAGAATCCAGTAGAGGATGAAACAATCACAGGAAATAATGTATCACAATGTAACCGGTCTGATGTGTGTGGTCGTAGAACAGGGATACATTGTAATTTATTATTATTTATATTCATATTGTGATAACAGTAGAACAATCATAAAAAAACAAAGATTAAGAAGAAGAAGAAGAAGAAGAAATGCTGTGTAAAATTAGAACTCTAAAACTTAAAATTTTAGTTGGCATAATGCTCCTACATACAGTGATAGTATTAAATAATAGTAATGATCATTATTAATCATTTTTTTCTAACAGAATTATAAATTATAAAACCAATAACAATTATTATAATGAATAAATAATAATATTTACATATTTATGATGATTAATATTAACAAACATATTATAAACTAAAGACAAAATGAATTCTAAAACTAAAGCAAAAATATTATTCTCTATGGTTTATTTAAAAAAAAAAATTAATAATATTCTACTCCTACTTCTGATAATGGTCTAAATTAAGTTCTTCACAACAATGGAAAATCTTAAAGTGATTAAAAAAAGCAAATTCATAAATTGACTTATATTGTCAACCGAATATTCTAATTTACTTTTTTTAAACAGTTTATGGTAACATAATAATAATTATAATATTTCTAATACATCAAAATAGTGGCAACTCCCAAAAATGTGGCAAAAATATGAAATATTAATCCTGAGCCAATCTTTCTCCCATTTTCCAAAACCTTACATGAGGAGAGTGTTACTAGGAATATCTAACGTTACACACAGACATATTCTATATACTCTTCTCTATATCCTGTACACACAAATGATATATATTATCTCTTTTTCCCTATTTTAATCCATATTAATTTCCCTCCAGTCCTGTGAAGTATAAGGAGTATGGGAGCATCTTTACTGCACAATACACGCACCATACCACCGCAGACTCAATACTCACCCGGACTCCCATCCTAGATGTCGGCTGCCATAATAATCAATGAAGGGCCATCCTGCTCTTTCTGAGCTATCTCATCTGGGGGCACGCAAGTATAGATTTAATCACAACCAAACAATGCTCCATAGCACTGCGACTACAGACTTCCACTAGGGGGTGAACACCTGGGCTCTTACCCTTATAGTCCATCCATAACCTATGGCTACAATTTAGAAGTGCCTCTTCTGGACCATACATTTTTTCTGAGCAGATCACTAAGGTTTATCTCATTGTTCTCTGTTATTTGAATTAGTGATGTATGTATTGTGGCGTCCGCTTCTTATCTATTGATCCGAATGGTTTTGGCGGAATAACCTTTTTTATCTATCCATCTATCTGTGTCTCAGACCTCATTTAAAGCTAATTAAGTCCTCAGATGAGCCTCAATAATGACTGGGCAAAACGCGCTGGTACAGGGACGTTGATATGGGACACTGCATACCCTAGAACTACGTTATATTATATATCCACATTTACCTTTTCTCTTCAATGTATGGGTCTGTCATAAACTACCTCTATAGATATTTTTCCACTTTCTTAGTACATTCTCCTATATCTCCGAATTATAGGATTTTGGCATATTCTCATTTATTATTTTTTGTATTTTTCTTTTTTATCTTTGGCTATTGACTATTTAAAACCAATTTGATCAGGGCCATCACAGGGTTTACAGGAGGTTCCTGATACGGGATCACCCCTATCGGGCAGCAATTCCGTTTCTAGGACAGGGCACCGAGCACAGGGTTAGACTTTGGGTTAGAACCCCCCTTGTCTATCACCCATAGTGATGGACGAACATCTGCTGGGACAGTTCGCGAACGCGATCAAATGCTTGCAAACCACAGGTGAACAATGAAATGGCAGGCGAACCTGAAAAACCTTCAGCTCATATTTGCAGCCAAGAAATAATTCCTAGAAGTGCACAAATAGTCCCACAACATGGACAGTGACACCAGATGGATTATTCCAATTTGCGATCTCCATTCATTATTTTTTTCCATGTAAAATATCGGCAATATAATTGTCGCGTATGCGCATGTGCAAATGCACTATACAGTACCCAACTGCACTATAAAGAAAGTATATTGGTATATAACTCCCCGCTTCAATCAGTTGTTTTGGGGGGCGACTAGTATCTACACCAGTAGAAATTATTTGTTCCAATAACGCTTGTCCCTCTATATACCTGCAGTATCGCAGCAGAACCGCACACAACGGCCGCACAATACAAATGCACTATAATATACTGTCTAACATAGAAAGTATATTATAACATTGTACAAGGAAGGCAATCCATCAGAATATACATGAAGATAAAACGTAACCTTTAATAATTTTACTATGAGGGTCCATTCACACGTCCGTGAGTGTTTTGCGGATCCACAAAACACGGACACCGGCAATGTGCAGTCTGCAATTTGCGGACCGCACATCGCCGACACTATAATAGAAAATGCCTAATCTTGTCTGCAATTGCAGAAAAGAATAGGACATGTTCTATTCCAGACCCATTGAAAATGAATGGTCCTGCACTTGTTCCGCAAAATTGCGGAACAGATGCGGACCCATTTTGCGGACGTGTGAATGGAAAAGATATCCCTCAAAATGAAAATAAATTAAATTATTAAAGTTAAGCAAAAAGCATAGATGTGGTCGGCAATAACAAAAGCTCGGCAGCACTAAATCAGAAACCATATGTCCTACCACAATCCGGGGGGTTCCAGGGCACATTGATGAATCCAGGAGGGAAAGCAAAATCCATCCCTGGGCCTGATGATGAAGATGTGGTATTAAAGGACAGGGGGGGCAAAGAACTGTCCCTGATATTGCCCTACAGGGGGGGCTATTCTGGCCCTGATAGCCTAACCACAGACCACCCCGCCCTGATAAGAGCGACCCCGTCCGGAACCTTACCCTATATAAAAATGACCCTAGTAAGCCCCTAGCCCCTAGCCCCTGACTTCCAGGTGATCACTATATAGATCTATGTGTTTTTGACTCATTATATAAGTATATTATAAGTATATCGCACCCCTCTGTGTATCACACCTATCGATAGCACACCTATACCAGTCCTTAAAAATACTTTTGTGGCCCTATTAGCTAGTGTTTGGTGTCCCTAACAGCCTGTCCCTGCTCCACACAGCAACCTCTCCCTACACTGGCAAAAGACTGAATGTAAAATGGCGGCCAGATCAGGTATATTTATAGGGTAGGGGGTGTGTCCATGTGCTGAAACGTCTCCATTGGCTGTCCTGTACCACCTGACGGATGTGTCATGGGTCAAAATTCTTCGCAATGTAAAAGAATATGGCGGGCGCGAATATCTCCATATGTTCGCGTGTTCGGCGAATCACGAACACTCAAAGTTCGCCGCGAAACGACCGCCGGGCAAACCGCAAGGCCATCTCTAATCACCCATTTCCCATTTGTCCTTCTTTGTTATATATAATATATGATTTTTTCTTTACTGTTTTGTCACATATGGGTTATTCTTTTAAATATTGATATTAAAGGCTATGTTTTACATGGTGGTAGTCTGTGATACAATACAGATGGTCAGTTAAAACGTCTGTACTGCTGAAAGCAAGCATACTGCTCTGTGGACCCATGACACCACATACAGTACCACTGAGGACATACGGGACTGCAGTGAGCCATTAAACTCAATTCTGCATTACTTGCTTCTTTGGTTTGCTCAGGACATGCAAAAATATACTAGAAGTATCAGCCGCTATCTCATTTTAATATTATTTCTGGATTCTTCTGATCTCCTCCACTAATGGCTATAATGACAATGGCCTTAACAGTTGTCACCCAGCTTTCTAAAGTACTTAAATACATAATATAAGCTTTGAATACAACACAGCCCCCCCCCCCCCCAACACACACTTTCCTCTCAGCACACCAAATCCCATTTACAGACACAGAAAATTCAAACAGCTTTCAGCAACCATTAGAAGAAGCATGGTAGCTTACTGCATACAGACATATACAGCCGCCACCAGAGGGAGCTCAGGAGATTACTACATACAGATATATACAGCACCACTAGAGGGAGCTCAGGAGATTACTACATACAGATATATACAGCCACCACTAGAAGGAGCTCAGAAGATTACTGCATACAGATATATACAGCCACCACTAGAGGGAGCTCAGGAGATTACTACATACAGATATATACAGCCACCACTAGAGGGAGCTCAGGAGATTACTACATACAGATATATACAGCCGCCACCAGAGGGAGCTCAGGAGATTACTGCATACAGACATATACAGCCACCACTAGAGGGAGCTCAGGAGATTACTACATACAGATATATACAGCCACCACTAGAGGGAGCCCAGGAGATTGCTACATAATATATATACAGCCATTACTACAGTGAGTTCAGGAGATTACTGCATACAGATATATACAGCCACCAGTAGGGGGAGCTCAGGAGATTACTACATACAGATATATACAGCCACCACTAGAGGGAGCTCAGGAGATTACTGCATGCAGATATATACAGCCACCAATAGAGGGAGCTCAGGAGATTACTACATACAGATACATACAGTCACCAATAGGGGACATCTGGAGATTACTACACACAGATATATGAAGCCACCACCAGAGGGAGTTCAGGAGATTACTACATACAGATATATATACAGCCACCACAAGAGGGAGCTCAAGAGATTACTGAATACAGATATATACAGCCACCACTAGAGGAAGCTCAGGAGATTACTACATACAGATATATACAGCCACCACTAGAGGGAGCTTAGGAGATAACTAAATACAGATATACAGTATATAGCCACCACTATAGGGAGCTCAGGAGATTACTACATAAAATATATACAGCCACCACTAGAGGGAGCTCAGGGGAATACTGCATACAGTTATATAGCCATCACTAGTGGAAGTTCAGGAGATTACTGCATACATATATATACAGCCACCACTAGAGGGAGCTCAGAAGATTACTGAATACAGATATATACATCCACCACTAGAGGGAATGCAGGAACATACTGCATACAGATATATACAGCCACCACTAGAGGGAATGCAGGAAGTTACTACATACAGATATATACAGCCACCACTAGAGGGAGCTAAGGAGATTACTGCATACAGATATATACAGCCATCACTAGAGGGAGCTCAGGAGATTACTACATACAGATATATACAGACACCACTAGAGGGAGCTCAGGAGATTACCACATACAGATATATACAGACACCACTAGAGGGACCTCAGGAGATTACTGCATACAGATATATACAGCCACCACTAGAAGGAGCTCAGGAGATTACTACATACAGATATATACAGCCACCACTAGAGGGCGCTCAAGAGATTACTGAATACAAATATATACAGCCACCGCTAGAGGGAAAGCAGGAAGTTACTACATACAGATATATACAGCCACCACTAGAGAGAGCTTAGGAGATAACTAAATACAGATATACAGTATATAGCCACCACTATAGGGAGCTCAGGAGATTACTACATAAGATATATACAGCCACCACTAGAGGGAGCTCAGGGGAATACTGCATACAGTTATATAGCCATCACTAGTGGAAGTTCAGGAGATTACTGCATACAAATATATACAGCCACCACTAGAGGGAGCTCAGAAGATTACTGAATACAGATATATACATCCACCACTAGAGGGAATGCAGGAACGTACTACATACAGATATATACAGCCACCACTAAAGGGAGTTCAGGAGATTACTGCATACAGATATATACAGCCACCACTAGAGGGAGCTCAGGAGATTACTACATACAGATATATACAGCCACCACTAGAGGGAGCCCAGGAGATTGCTACATAATATATATACAGCCATTACTACAGTGAGTTCAGGAGATTACTGCATACAGATATATACAGCCACCAGTAGGGGGAGCTCAGGAGATTACTACATACAGATATATACAGCCACCACTAGAGGGAGCTCAGGAGATTACTGCATACAGATATATACAGCCACCAATAGAGGGAGCTCAGGAGATTACTACATACAGATATATACAGCCACCACTAGCGGGAGCTCAGGAGATTACTACATACAGATATATACAGCCACCAATAGAGGGAGCTCAGGAGATTACTACATACAGATATATACAGCCACCACTAGGGGTAGCTCAGGAGATTACTACATATAGCTATATACTGTCACCACTAGAGGGAGCTTAGGAGATTACTGCATACAGATATATACAGCCACCACTAGAGGGAGCTCAGGAGACTAGTATATACAGATATACAGCATATAGCCACCACTATAGGGAGCTCAGGAGATTACTTCTTATGGTGTTAGTATTTGGTTCAATGTACATACAGAAGATTACTGATTTGCAGCTCTGTAGTGAAAAATGGAGAACTGATCACTATAAAGCTACATCAAGAAGTTGATAGTGTGAAAGCTGGGTGACTTGGGTTAGATGTGTTGGAACTTTTAGGTGGAAATGCCTCTTCAATTTCATGCTGGACCTGGGGCTGATTACTGCATACAGATATATACATCCACCACTACAGGGAGCTCAGGAGATTACTGCATACAGATATATACAGCCACCACTAGAGGGAGCTCAGGAGATTACTACATACAGATACATACAGCCACCACTAGAGGGAGCTCAGGAGATTACTACATACAGATATATACAACCACCACTACAGGGAGCTCAGGAGACTAGTACATACAGATATACAGTATATAGCCACCACTAGAGGGAGCTCAGGAGATTTTTACATAAGATATATACAGCCACCACCACAGGGAGCTCAGGAGATTACTACATACAGATATATACAGCCACCACGACAGGGAGCTCAGGAGATTACTACATACAGATATATACAGCCACCACTAGAGGGAGATCAGGAGATTACTGCATACAGATATATACAGCCACCACTAGAGGGAGCTCAGGAGATTACTGCATACATATATATACAGCCACCACTAGAGGGAGATCAGGAGATTACTACATACAGATATATACAGCCACCACTAGAGGGAGCTCAGGAGATTACTATATACAGATATATACAGCCACCACTAGAGGGAGCTCAGGAGATTACTACATACAGATATATTCAGCCACCACTAGAGGGAGCTCAGGAGATTACTACATAAAGATATATACAGCCACCACTAGAGGGAGCTCAGGAGATTACTACATACAGATCTATACAGCCACCACTAGAGGGAGCTCAGGAGATTACTACATACAGATATATACAGCCACCACTAGAGGGAGATCAGGAGATTACTACATACAGATATATACAGCCACCACTAGAGGGAGATCAGGAGATTACTACATACAGATATATACAGCCACCACTAGAGGGAGCTCAGGAGATTACTACATACAGATATATACAGCCACCACTAGTGGGAGCTCAGGAGATTACTACATACAGATCTACAGCCACCACTAGAGGGAGCTCAGAAGATTACTGCATACAGATATATACAGCCACCAGGGCTGGGACAAGGTCCACCACCAACAGAGGCTGAGCTGCCCAAGTGCACCCCCCCCCCCCCATCTACCCCACCAGACATTTAGATGTTATTTATTCCTGCAGCTCTAATGCTCTGATGATCACTGATCAGTAGATGACTCAAGCAAGCCCCCCCCCCACGCCATTTAGATATGTATGTTTGTTATTAATCATCTCCCACCCCAACCCACCCCAAGACGCACCTAGGTTTTAGAGGAGGATAATAGGAAACAATATTTTTCATTCCACCTCAGGTCAGGTCAGCCATCAGACCACCAATGTTAATTAGACCTCAGCTCACAGGCACAGCCCCAATGCCTCAGATCAGACCCCCATGTCAGCCATCAGCCCCCCATGTCATATTTCTCCCCGTCCATGAAACAGACAGACTACAGACATTGTCTCCGGCCCATCATGTAACCCCATCCTCACCCAGGTCACATTTCTCCCCCTCCATTTGGTTGCTCTAACACCTAAAGAAAAAATAATAATTTAAAAAACCTGATGTTTCTCCAGATGATCTTATGCTAAAAGTCGTGGTAATAGAGTCTCAAAGGTCTATAGAAGCAGGTACACTATTTTTACAAACCTTTGAGACTCTATTAACACTACTGTCAACATCAGGTCATTTAGAGAAACATTAGTTTTTTTTAATTATGTTTTTCCTTTAGGTGTTAAAACATAACTTTCATTTGATTGCTGTAACACCTAAAGGAAAAATCATTTTAAAAACCTGCTGTGTCTCTAAATGACCTGATGTTGATAGTAGTGTTAATAGAGCCTCAAAGGTCTGTAAAAATAGTGTAGCTGCTTCTATAGACCTTTGAGACTCTATTACCACGACTTTTAGCATAAGATCATCTGGAGAAACATCAGTTTTTTTAAATTATTATTTTTTCTTTAGGTGTTAGAGCAACCAAAAGGAGGGGGAGAAATGTGACCTGGGTGAGGATGGGGTTACATGATGGGCCGGAGACAATGTCTGTAGTCTGTCTGTTTCATAGACGGGGTCTGTAAAAATAGGGTAACTGCTTCTACAGACCTTTCAGACTCTATTACCACTGCTATCAACATAAGGTCATCTAGAGACACAGCAGGTTTTTAATTTGATTTCCTTTAGGTGTTCAAGCAATCAAATAAGTTATGTTTTAACACCTAAAGGAAAAAAATAATATTTTTAAAACTTGCTCTTTCTCTAGGTGACCTTATATTTATAGTAGTGTTAATAGAGTCTCAAGGGTCTATATAAGCAGTTACCCTATTTTTACAGACCTTTGAGACTCTATTAACACTACTATCAACATCAGGTCAGCTAGAGAAACAGCAGACTTTAAAAAAATCCCTTTAGGTGTTAGAGTACACTGCAATCAAATGAACGTTATGTGTTAAGATTAGGGTCAGAAGCCGACAAGCAGGGCTTTGTTTAGCCTCTTGGGTATTAGTTTTTACATTCATAAAGCTCCACATTGAGCTTCCAGCAGCAGACAGATGCCAGGGCACTTCTGTGGTCACCTCACCTGGGCACATGGTCTTTGCTCAGCAGAGTCCTGCCATACATGCTGGGTAGATGCTAGAAGGGATTTGTTAGAAGGAGGTATGTGACGTCACTGGTCACATGCTCCTTCATGGTCACATGATCCACTGTGAGAACGCCTGCCTCCTGCTGTGTTCAGCTCCAGAGAGAAGGGGGTGTGAAAGGATGGACCAATGGCAGGGCAGCTAGCTGATACTGGCCAATCAGCAGCCTCCTGCTCCTATCTGTGGCTTAACACAAGCGCAGCTTAGAGTGAACACTGGCTGGGGAGGGCGCCCGGCAGCGCTGCGCTGCTGACAAGTGATTAAAAAAAAAGGTTTATTTTTCCGCCCAGCCCAAGCTGCGCCCTGAGGCTGGAGCCTCCCCAGCCTCTGTGTCGGCCCGGCCCTGACAGCCACCACCACAGGGAGCTCAGGAGATTACTGCATACATATATATAAAGCCACCACTAGAGGGAGCTCAGGATTTTACTACATACATATATATATATATATATATATATATATACAGCCACCACTAGAGGGAGTTCAGGAGATTACTACATACAGATATATACAGCCACCACTAGAGGGAGCTCAGGAGATTACTACATACAGATATATACAGCCACCACTAGAGGGAGTTCAGGAGATTACTACATACAGATATATACAGCCACCACTAGAGGGAGCTCAGGAGATTACTACATACAGATATATACAGCCACCACTAGAGGGAGCTCAGGAGATTACTACATACAGATATATACAGCCACCACTAGAGGGAGCTCAGGATTTTAATACATACATACAGATATATACAGCCACCACTAGGAGAAGCTCAGGAGATTACTACATACAGATATATACAGCCACCACTAGAGGGAGCTCAGGAGATTACTGCATACAGATACATACAGCCACCACTAGGGGTAGTTAAGGAGATTACTACATACAGATATATACAGCCACCACTAGAGCGAGCTCAGGAGATTACTACGTACAGATATACAGCCACCACTAGAGGGAGCTCAGGAGATTACTACATACAGATATATACAGCCACCACTAGAGCGAGCTCAGGAGATTACTACGTACAGATACATACAGCCACCACTAGAGGGAGCTCAGGAGATTACTACATACAGATATATACAGCCACCACTAGAGGGAGCTCAGGAGATTACCGCATACAGATATATACAGCCACGACTAGAGGGAGCTCAGGAGATTACTGCATACAGATACATACAGCCACCACTAGAGGGAGCTCATACAGATATATACAGCCACCACTAGAGCGAGCTCAGGAGATTACTGCATACAGATATATACAGCCACCACTAGAGGGAGCTCAGGAGATTACTACATACAGATATATACAGCCACCACTAGAGGGAGCTCAGGAGATTTCTACATACAGATATATACAGCCACCACTAGAAGGTGCTCAGGAGATTACTACATACAGATATATACAGCCACCACTAGAGAGAGCTCAGGAGCTTACTAGATACAGATATATACAGCCACCACTAGAGGGAGCTCAGGAGATTACTGCATACAGATACATACAGCCACCACTAGAGGGAGCTCATACAGATATATACAGCCACCACTAGAGGGAGCTCAGGAGATTTCTACATACAGATATATACAGCCACCACTAGAAGGTGCTCAGGAGATTACTACATACAGATATATACAGCCACCACTAGAGGGAGCTCAGGAGATTACTACATACAGATATATACAGCCACCACTAGAGGGAGCTCAGGAGATTACTACATACAGATATATACAGCCACCACTAGAGGGAGCTCAGGAGATTACTGCATACAGATAAATACAGCCACCACTAGAGGGAGCTCAGGAGATTTCTACATACAGATATATACAGCCACCACTAGAGGGAGCTCAGGAGATTACTACATACAGATATATACAGCCACCACTAGAGGGAGCTCAGGAGATTACTACATACTGATATATACAGCCACCACTAGAGGGAGCTCAGGAGATTTCTACATACAGATATATACAGCCACCACTAGAGGGAGCTCAGGAGATTACTACATACAGATATATACAGCCACCACTAGAGGGAGCTCAGGAGATTTCTACATACAGATATATACAGCCACCACTAGAGGGAGCTCAGGAGATTTCTACATACAGATATATACAGCCACCACTAGAGGGCGCTCAGGAGATTACTACATACAGATATATACAGCCACCACTAGAGGGAGCTCATACAGATATATACAGCCACCACTAGAGCGAGCTCAGGAGATTACTACATATGGTGTTAGTATTTGGTTCAATGTATATACAGATTACTGATTTGCAGCTCTGTAGTGAAAAATGGAGAACTGATCACTATGAAGCTACATCAAGAAGTTGATAGTGTGAAAGCTGGGTGACTTGGGTTAGATGTGTTGGAACTTTTAGGTGGAAATGCCTCTTCAATTTCATGCTGGACCTGGGGCTGATAGCAGCGTCTCGGTGCCTCGGATCTGCCAAAATGTATTCAACAACAGCCCAAGTTCTTCCCCTCGGCAGCCACATCCAGTGAGCCCGGCTCCTCTGCAGGGTTCTGTTACTTTTTACACTTCTTCTTGTGGATTTTATTGGTTTTATGGCGCATCGAGATCCTGAGTCTTGTGGCAATAGAAATGCAATGTGGAACGCCGTACACACGGTCTGAAGAAAGAACATTAACGTGCTCGGAATCCTCACCCGAATAAAGACGCCCGAGGAGCCGCGGCGCAGGATGTGTCAATATTGCCTTTTACACCAGAAACTTGATAGGTGAATGCAAACGACTTTCCACACAGCGATAGAAGTCTGGCCAGAGGCAAAGATCTGCAGCTACAGCCCCATGTCTGGAGACGTAATGAGGAGCGCAGAATATTCTGTCTTCTGGCTACAAGGCTGACCCCACACAGCAACTCTCAGCCCTTCAGATGTTCTGCACCGAAAAAATGCACATATCTGAAAAAGCTTTATGTTTACTGCAGGGGTTGTTTTATGTTCTCTATATAAATTAGGCCAATTTTAACTGTTACCTCCCTGAAAGCATCCAGAGAACTATAACTATCTATCTATCTATCAATCTATCTATCTATCTATCTATCTATCTATCTATCTATCTATCTATCTATCTATCTATCTATCTATTATCTATCTATCTAAGCTTTATTGGCAGGACTAAATACATTTTAGTATTACCAAAGCAAGTGGGAAATAATTGTGTAGGGTTGGGGGATGGGGACACGTCCAGGGTGGGGATATAGGAGTCCATGGTATATCAGGCTCCTCTCAGTACATGGCAGGCAGTAGTATATTGTGCTGCTATGGCCGCTGTGTTCTCCTCTTCCCCCAGCAGTATGGAGAGTCTCTCCTCCTCCTCCATGGAAGTGAAGTCTGGGCAGAGATCAGACAGTCTCCTGAAGTGAGTCTCCCTCACTGCTGAGTATTTGGGGCACCGCAGCAGGAAATGAGCCTCATCCTCCACGGCCTCCTGGTTGCACTGCTGGCACAGTCTGCTCTTCCTGGGCACGTACCTCTGTCAGTGACGCCCGGATTCAATAAGCAGGCTGTGGGCGCTCAGTCTGTACTGGCTCAGGATTAGGGTTGAGCGAACCCGAACTGTAAAGTTCGGGTTCGTACCGAACTTTAGGATTTTTGGACCCCGAACCTGAACATTTCAGTAAAAGTTCGTGTTCGGTGTTCGGCGCTTTCTTGGAGCTTTTTGAAAGGCTACAGAGCAGCCAATCAACAAGCGTTTAACTCTGTGCCCTTAGAAGCCATCACAGCCATGCCTACTAATGGCATGGCTGTGATTGGCCAGTGCAGCATGTGACCCGGCCTCTATATAAGCTGGAGTCACGTAGCGCTGCACGTCACTCTGCTGATACAAGTGTAGGGAGAGGATGCTGCTGCTGTGAGGGAGAGAATAGGACAGAATCTTTAATCAGAACTCCAATTGAACTCAGCGATCTACAAAGATTTAGTTGTGTGGGTGCAGTGCACAATCTTTTTACCCTGCCCTGGGCCCAGTGACAGAGAAAAATAACTTTTATCTGTCTGTTAGTTAGGTGGCGGCGGCGGCCATTTTATGCAAGTTCTGTGCACCAGCACTGCATATGTGCTTTTGTGACATTGAAATCCAAGCTTGAAAAACTGCAATAATAATCTGGTTTAAAAAAACACCCATTTTTGGCAATATCCTACATCTGGTGCCTTTGCAGCAATAGTCAGTGTGCAATTTAAGCTAGAAATACAGCTATAATTTTCTGGGTTTTAAAAAACACCCTTTTTGGGCAAAATGCTAAATTTTACAGGGCTTGCTGCATCTGTACGTGTGAAATTCAAGCGTTAGATACAGCTTTCATATTCTGTTATTAAAAAAACACACTTTTTGGCCAAAGTACCTAATATTGCAGCCCTTGCTGCATCTGTTATTGTTAAAACAAGCTTTAAATAATTTTCTGGGTTTTAAAAAACACCCATTTAGTGCAAAAATCGTAATTTGCGGCCTAGTCTGGATCTGTACGTGTGAGATACACCCTTTACATACTGTTGTTCTATTCTGTTATAAAAAAAACACCCCTTTTGTGCAAGATCCTAAATTTGAGAAATATGAGGAGAGCGTCAAATAAGGGACGTGGCCCCGGTCGTGGTGCTGCTGGTGGAGCTCCTGTTGCAGGGAGAGGACGTGGTCGATCTGTGCCAGCTACACGCACAAGTGAAACCCCTTCCTCAGGTGCGAGTAGGCGACAAAACCTGCAGCGGTATTTGGTCGGGCCTAATGCTGCTCTACGAATCGTGAGGCCTGAACAAGTACAGGCGATAGTAGATTGGGTTGCTGACAGTGGATCCAGTTCCTTCACATTGTCTCCCACCCAGTCTCTTGCTGAAAGACCACAGTTGGCACCTGCAGCCGATGTCCATCAGTCTTTCACCCCACCCCCTTGCAAATCAGCCAAGCAGTCTGAGCCCCAAGTCATGCAGCAGTCTCTTCTGCTTTTTGATGACTCTGTTAGCAGGGTTTCCCAGGGCCATCCACCTAGCCCTGCCCCAGAAGTGGAAGAGATTGAGTGCACCGATGCCCAACCACTTATGTTTCAAGATGAGTACATGGGAGGACCATCGCAGCACGTCTCGGATGATGACGAAACACAGGTGCCAACTGCTGGGGCTTTCGAAAGTGTGCAGACCGACAAGGAGGGCAGGGGTGAAGACTGGGTGGAAGATGATGTGGGGGACGATGAGGTCCTCGACCCCACATGGAATCAAGGTCATGCGAGTGACCTATGTAGTTCGGAGGAAGAGGCGGTGGTCGCACAGAGCCACCAGCACAGCAGAAGAGGGAGCAGGGTGCAAAAGCGGAGTGGCCGTCCCCTAGACAGTACGCCTCCTACTGCCCACCGCAGCAAGGGACCGAGCACACGAAAGCCAGCTCCAAGGAGTTCCCTGGCGTGGCAGTTCTTCAGACACAAGTGGTTTGCACGCTGTGCCATCAGAGCCTGAAGCGAGGCATAAACGTTCTTAACCTGAGCACAACCTGCATGACCAGGCATCTAAGTGCAAAGCACGAGCTGCAGTGGAGTAGACACCTCAAAAACCAAGAAAGGTCTCTGGCTCCTCCTGCTTCCTCTTCTGCTGCAGTCTCGGCCTCTTCCTCCCCCTCTGGAGTGACAGTGCCACCTGCCACCCCGCAAACAGAGGATCTGCCAGCAACACCACCACCTGGGTCACCAAGAATCTCCACAATGTCCCACGGAAGCGTTCAGCTCTCCATCTCCCAAACGCTGGAGAGGAAGAGGAAGTACCCCCCTACCCACCCCCGATCCCAGGTCCTGAATGCCAGCATTTCTAAATTACTGGCCTTTGAAATGCTGTCATTCCGTCTGGTGGACACGGACAGTTTTATGAATCTGATGGTGGTCGCTGTCCCACAGTACGTCGTGCCCAGCAGCCACTACTTTTCAAGGCGAGCCATCTCTTCCCTGCACAACCAGGTGGGGGAGAAAATCAGGTGTGCACTGCGCAACGCCATCTGTGGCAAGGAGCACCTGACTACAGATACGTGGACCAGTAAGCACGGTCAGGGCCGTTATATCTCCATAACAGCACACTGGGTATATGCAGTGGCGGCTGGGCCTGAGGCGGATAGCAGTTTGGCGCATGTCCTTCCACCACCGAGGATTGCAGGGCGCTTCAGTTTGCCTCCTGTTGCTTCCTCCTCCTACTCTGCTTCCTCATCCTCTACCGGCTCCTCATCCGGTCAGCGTAACCCCTTCACCACCAACTTCAGCACAGCCAGGGGTAAACGACAGCAGGCAGTGTTAAAATGTATCTGTTTGGGGGACAAACCCCACACTGCGCAGGAGCTGTGGACGGGCCTTGAACAACAGACTGACGAGTGTTTGGTGCCAGTCAGCCTCAAGCCCGGCCTGGTGGTGTGCGATAATGGGCGAAATCTCGTTGCAGCTCTGGGACTAGCCGGTCTGACGCACATCCCTTGCCTGGCGCATGTGCTGAATTTGTGCTGCTGCATAAAGTGCGGGCCGTCTGTTTGCGCTTTCTGCGTTCTCACCTTGCTGCTACTCACCTGTCAGCGCTGCAGTGTAACTTCGGCCTTCCCGCTCACCGCCTCATATGTGACGTGCCCACCAGGTGGAACTCCACCCTGCACATGCTGGACAGACTGTGCGAGCAGCAGCAGGCCATAGTGGAGTTTCAGCTGCAGCACGCACGGGTGAGTCGCTCGGTGGATCAGCACCACTTCACCACCAATGACTGGGCCTCCATGCGAGACCTGTGTGCCCTGTTGCGCTGTTTCGAGTACTCCACCAACATGGCCAGTGGCGATGACGCCGTTCTCAGCGTTACAATCCCACTTCTATGCCTCCTTGAAAAAACACTGCTGGCGATGATGGAAGAGGATGTGGCACAGGAGGAGGAGGAGGACGAGGAAGAGGGGTCATTTCATAGGGTTTCCGGTTAGTCATTCCCAAGTGGCTCCGAGGGTGGGTTCCTGCACCCACAAACGCCAGGTACACTATTGTCCAGCCAGGGCCCAGTTCTGGAGGATGAAGGGGTGGACAAGGAGAAGATGGAGGAGGAGGAACCGTGTTCACAGCAGGGTGGCACCCAGACCAGCTCATGGCCATCACTGGTGCGTGGATGGGGGGATACAGAGGACACAGACTATACACCTCCCACAGAGGACAGCTTTTCGTTGCCTCTGGACAGCCTGGCACACATGAGCGATTACATGCTGCAGTGTCTCCGCAACGACCGCCGAGTTGTCCACATTCTAACTTGTGCTGATTACTGGGTGGCCACGCTGCTGGATCCCCGTTACAAGGACAACGTACCGTCCTTAATTCCATCACTGGAGCGTGATCGTAAGATGGGCGAGTACAAGCGCACGCTGGTAGACGCGCTGCTGGTGGCATTCCCACCTGACAGCGGGGGCTCAGTGGAAGAACAAGGCGAAGGCAGAGGAGGAGGTCGCCAACGCAGCTGGGGCACCGCCAGCACCTCAGAAGGCAGGGTTAGCATGGCCGACATGTGAAAAAGCTTTGTCAGCACGCCACAACAACCAGCACCACCAGCTGATATGGAACGTCTAAGCAGGAGGCAGCATTTCACCAACATGGTGGAGCAGTATGTGTGCACACGCCTACACGTACTGAATGACAGGTCTGCCCCCTTCAACTTCTGGGTCTCCAAATTGGGCACATGGCCTAAGCTTGCCCTGTACGCCTTGGAGGTGCTGGCCTGCCCTGCGGCCAGTGTATTGTCTGAACGTGTGTTTAGCACGGCAGGGGGCGTCATCACAGACAAGCGCAGCCGCCGGTCCACAGTCATCGTGGACAAGCTCACGGTCATTAAAATGAACCAGGCATGGATCCCACCGGACTTGTCTGTACCTTGTGCAGAATAGACATGTATACCGGCACTAAGCAGCCATTGTTATACTGCAGCGCAATTGCTCCTAGTTGTATTTTGGATATTTCACACTCTTTTGGAGTGTACCCTAATTAAAAAAATAATAATAATTGAAACCAAAAACCAGTGTTGGCTACCTCGTCCTCCTCCATCGCCGCTTCCACCTACAACGCTACGTCCACCGCCTTTTTAAACTCCTACTCCATATGGAACTCCACCTCATAAATCAATATTTTTTTTTTTTATTTGTACGTATTTTATTTTATGTCATTTCACTAATTTGTCTGTTACATATTCGGTTGAAATTCACCAATTTTAGGGTGTGATATACCCCTGCTATACCTAGTAGACAGGTAACATTTCACTAATTTGTCTGTTACATTTTCGGGTGAAATTCACAAATTTTTGGGTATGATATACCACTGTTATACCTAGTAAACAGGTAAAAACATTTCACTAATTTGTCTGTTACATTTTTGGGTGAAATTCACAGATTTTTGGGTGTGATATACCACTGCTATACCTAGTAGACAGGTAAAACATTTTTACTAATTTGTCTGTTACATTCTTGGGTGACATTTGACCATTTTTGCCGTGATTAAACCCCTGCTCTACATAGGTGATAGGGACCTAAATTTAAAAGAATCGTCTGTTACAAGGTGACATTTTACCAATTTTGCCGTATACAAAACCCCTGCTCTGCATAGGTTACAGGGGACAGGGGCGTACCTAGAGCATTTGGCACCCGGGGCGAACCCTTTTTTTGCCCCCCCCCCCCCTCCCCAAGAAAGTTAAGAAAACATGCACAACCTTTTTTCAATGTTTTCAATAATATTTATAAATAAAGATAAAAACCCTTAATAAAATAAACCTCTGCACACCCCCTTAATGAAATAAACCCATTAACCCCCCTTAATAAAACCCATTAACCACACCTTAATAGACCCTTTAACCCTTCCTTAATAAAATAAAAACCTGCACCCCCTTAAACCCCAGTATAATAAACATTGGTGGCGCAGTGCGCCCCCCCAACATAATAAACATTGGTGGCGCAGTGCGCCCCCCCTCCCTAGTATAATAAACATATAAACATTGGTGGCGCAGTGCGCCCCCCCTCCCTAGCATAATAAACATATAAACATTGGTGGTGCAGTGCGCCCCCCCCCCCAACACCCCAGTATAATAAACATTGGTGGCACAGTGCGCCCCCCCCAACATAATAAACATTGGTGGGCAGTGCCAATGAGGGTTAAAAAAATAAATAGAAAATTAACTCACCACCTCCAATTGATCGCGTAGCAGCCGGTCTCCTGTACTTTCTTCAGGACCTGTCAAAGGACCTGTGGTGATGTCACTGAGCTCATCACATGATACATCACATGATCCATCACCATGGTAATGAACCATGTGATAGAGGCTGGAGCTCAGTGACGTCACCACAGGTCCTGAAGAAATTACAAGGAGACCGGCAGCAGCTACGCGATCAATTGGAGGAGGTGAGTTATTTTTTTATTTTTTAACCCCCATTGGCACTGCCCACTGCCCACCAATGTTTATTATACTGGGGGGGGGGGGGGCCGCACTCAATGTTTATTATACTGGGGGGGGCGCACTCAATGTTTATTATACTGGGGGGGGGCGCACTCAATGTTTATTATACTGGGGGGGGGGCACACTCAATGTTTATTATACTGGGGGGGGGGCCGCACTCAATGTTAATGAAGATAACTGACCTGTTAATACAAATGCTGGAGGCTGGTGCCGGAATCAAATAGCGGCACCCGACCTCTATGACAGGGAGCGGCACCTGAGGGGTTAACTGCCGCTGATGAGGCTGATCGCAGCTCCCTGTCATAGAGGTCGGGTGCCGGCTATTTGATTCCGGCACCCGCCTCCTGCATTTGTATTAACAGGTCAGTTATCTTCATTGGTGGCGCAGTGGCCACAGCCCCTCCCCCGGCCCTGTCCCTCTTCTTACTGGCCGCGGCGGCAGCAGCACAGGGGGAGGGAGAGACCATCTGGAGCCCTGCCCCTATCACAGCGCCACGCCTGGCCCACTCGCCACATTTTATTTTTTTTATCCTCAGTCGCGGCGGGCCCCCAGTGGCGTAGGGCCCCATAGCCATTGCTATGGCTGCTATGGCGATCCCTACGCCACTGGCACCCCCCTTGTGAGTGGCACCCGGGGCGGGCCGCCCCCCCCGCACCCCCCTTGGTACGCCACTGACAGGGGATTAAATAAAAAAAAAAAAATCTTTAATTGATGCGCGCCACCTCCTTTCATTCAATGCTTAAACTTGAATAACTTGTCCCACATTTGCGCTTCAATAATTTGTCCCACTTTTCCGCTCGATCATATTTAATTAAAAAAATGAACCTCCCTTGGATGTGGTCTCTCTTTCTCACGCTCCCTCTCTGGAACCCTGATTCGCCGATAACCCTGATCAACATGGTAGGCGCAGAAAAGAACATTGAAAGTTGATAGAGAAGATATCCAAATGGATGGTGGACGTCACGGTGACGTGAGACATGGTGGGGCAGTATGTTTGCACACGCCGACACGAACTGACTGATGGGTCTATAAATTGGGCACATGGCCTGAGCTTGCCCTTTACCCCTTGGAGGTGCTGGCCTGCCCTGCAGCCAGTGTATTGTCTGAACGTGTGTTTAGCACGACTGGAGGGGGTTATCACAGGTTATATTTCAGAATGTTTTGGGGTTTACCCTAATAAAAATTAAAAAAAATATGTAAAACCAAAAAGCAGTGCAGGTTACCTCCTTCTCCTCCACCACCGCTTCCACCTACACCGCCACATCCACCGCCTCCTCAACCTCCTACTCCATATGGACCTCGTCCTCCTAGATCAAGATTATTATTTTTTATTTTTACGTATTTTATGTTATTTAAAGTAATTTCCTTATCCACATTTGTTTGCAGATCACTCGCCATGCTCTTAACCACATTTTGATGCCATTTGCCGCCCTCTAGCCCTTTCCATGACATTTTTACAGCCATTTTAGTGCTCAAAAGTTTGGGTCCCCATTGACTTCAATGGGGTTCGGGTTCGGGGTCAAGTTCGGGTCAAGTTCGGGTCCCCATTAACTTCAATGGGGTTCGGGTTCGGGGTCAAGTTCGGGTCCCGAACTCAAGCCCGAATATCCAGGTGTCCGCTCAACTCTACTCAGGATCTGTCGGTCTCTTGGATTGGGGAGTTTCTCCAGATATGAGGCCAGTTTGTACTCCCACTGCAGGCTCTGGTATACTGTCAGCTTGTGTGATGTTCGTATGTCGTTCCTCCAGACGCTAATATACTCTTCTTTGCTCTTATGTATCGTCCTCTGGATTTCCCCCTTTGCCAGGCTGTATTGGTTGGTGACTTGGGCAGGCTGGGTTTGGGTGACTTGTTGCAGGGTGCTTTGTTTTTCTGGGGCTTCTGTAGCAAGGCTTTGTGATGGTAGGAGCTGGGACTGCTGCTATGCAGATGGGCTCTGAATGATAGCGCCCTCTTCTGGACAGCAAAGTAGAGTGGGAATCTGCCCAGTTCTGCTCGACAGGCGCTGTTTGAGGTGCTCCTGTGGACCTGGAGAAAGTGTTTGCAGAATTCTAGGTGGAAAAGTTCTGTTGGCACAGAGTCCCACTTTGCCTGGTCTGGGTATATGTCTGGGCCCCAGACTTCACTGCCATACAGGAGGATCGGGCGATGATCGGGCGAAGGATTTTAAGCCAGATGGTCACTGGTGCTTTAAGGTGATACAGACGCCTTCTGATGGCATAGAAGGTTTTGCTCGCCTTGTCTTTCAGTGTTTCCATGGCTTTCTTAAAACTCCCTGATTGGCTGATTTCTAGGCCCAGGTCAGTGTAGCTGTCGGTTTCTGAAATTGGACAGTTGTTTAGCAGGAAGGGAGGACGCCCGGCTGCTTTCCGGTTTCTTTTCTGGAACACCATGATGTTGGTTTTCTTTGGATTGATGGGCAGTGTCCACGTGTTACTGAACTTCTCCAGTATTTTCAGGTTATCTTGGAGACCTTTCTCAGTTGGTGATAGTAGCAGAAGATCATCTGCATAAAGGAGAAATTTCACCTCAGTGTCATGGAGGGTGAGACCAGGTGCTGTGGAGGACTCCAGAGCCGCCGCCAGCTCATTGATGTAGATGTTAAACAGGGTTGAACTGAGGCTGCAGCCCTGTCTGACTCCTCGGCTCTGCCGGAAATAAGCCGTTCTCCTACCATTTACCTTCACGCTGCATCTGTTCTCAGTGTAGGAACTTCTGATGACATCATATGTTTTTCCTCCTACTCTGCTTTCAAGAAGTTTCAGGAATAGGCCCGGGTGCCACACTGAGTCAAAGACCTTCTTAAAATCCAGAAAGCAGGCATAGCTCTTTCCATGCTTTGTATTGCGGACGTGGCTCTTGGTGACGCTCTGCAGTGTATAGATGTGGTCCGTGGTGCGGTGGTTTGGTATGAAGCCTGCTTGGCTTCTGCTGAGGATGTTGTGCTGGGTGAGGAAGCTGAGGATCCTCTTATTCAGGATACTGCTGAGGAGTTTTCCCAGGTTGCTGCTGACACATAATCCCTCGATAGTTGGCTGGGTCGTACCTGTCTCCGCCCTTGTGTATGGGGGTGATTATGCCCTGGTTCCAGCTCTGGGGGAAGTAGCCGGCACACAGCACAACATTGTAGAGTTTTACTAATGCGGCCTGGGGGCTGTATTTCATCATTTCTGGAAGGATCCCATCTGGGCCGCTGGCTTTTTTACTCCTTATCACTGAGATCCTCTCTGTTATCTCCTGCAGTGTGATCGGTGTGTCTAGACTCTAGAGGGTTTTGGAAATCTTAGATTTTTTCCTCCATATCCTTCAGCTTTTTCGTGATTTATTTTTCTTCTGGTCTTTAGTCCTCCCTCGAGATGTCTTTGTAAAGATCCTTGAAGTACTGGAGCCAGATGTTGCCGTTTTGGATGTGGAAGTTGATGTTCTTGTTGGTTTTGTCCAGGTGCTTCTATAGTTCCCAGAAGGAATTATCCTGGAGAGCATCTTGGAATTGGAGGAGCTTGGTTGAGATGCTGCCTTGCTTTTTCTTTCTAGGGCATTTTTCTATTGCCTTTGTATGTTGTTGTAGGCTTCCCTCAGACTGGGGTTGTTCGGATCTTGGTGTTTCCTATTTGAGGCCATTCTTAGCGCCTTCTTTATATCTTTACACTCCCGGTCGAACCAACTGTTGGGTTGTTGCTTTTTTGGCCTTGTGTTGCTTCTTTTGAGGTCAGACATTTCCACCATGGTGTAAAATATATTATTAAAGTCCCTTACCGCGAGATTTACTCCTTCTGGGTTCAGCTCATACACTTTACTATGAAAGTTATAAAGCATCTCCTGGATCTCTGCGCTGTTTATTGTCTCCATATACTTTGGGGCTGACATCTTGGACCATTTAAAAGATGGAGGTAGGTTAAAGAGGCTGGTCTGCTGAGATGTTTGTGCCGGTGGTTTACTTGTGGATTTAATGTATAGGAGCAGTTGGTTGTGGTCTGACAGGTGTGTCTGTGGGGGGACTATGAAGCCACCAACATTTTTAGGGTCCATATCTGAGATGGCATAGTCTACCACACTGTTGCCTACATGGGAGTTTAGGGTATATCTACCAAGAGAGTCTCCCTTGAGAATATAAAGTCCGAGGCTTCGACATAAGTTCAGCAATGTTCTGCCACTTTTATTTACTGTGCTGTCATAGCTGTTCCTCTTGGTGTGCACTGAGCTGTCACAGTCAGTGTCTGCTCCGAATATATAGACATTTCCATCAGTTGTCATGTAGTCTCTCCCTCCCTGTTCTTGCATTGAGGTCTCCAAAGATGAGAACATTGCCCAGAGCCTGGAAATGGGCGGCTTCCCTCTGTAGGATCTCAAAGCTGTCGGGATTGAAGTATGGAGACTCTGGTGGAGCTATGTATGCTGCACAGAGGTAGATGTCAGCCCGAGAGGTGAGAATGGAGCGGCCTATTCTTACCCAGATGTGGCTATCTCGTCTCTTTACTGGTCTGATCTGCTCATGGAGCTCCTCTTTATACCAGACTAATATTCCTCCTGAGCTCCGGCCCAGCTTGACGCTTTTGTTTTTCAGAGCAGGGACAGAGATCTCCCTGTATCCGATGGGCACCAGGGATTTATTCTCTGTCTTAGTCCATGTTTCTAGGAGGATCTGTATGTCAATCAGGACACGGTGGCTTACTGCTCATGTCCGTGTCCGGCCTGCTGCTTGGGCTTCTTGTAGGAAGTTGCTGTGTTAGGATTATGGTAATGGTCGGCTCTGTTGTTGGGGTCTGCTGTGGTTTTGTACTTGGTGTTGTCAGCTCTGGTCCCCCTTTTATTAATCTGCTGTTCTTTGCTTTGCTCTCATCTTCTGTTATTTCCATTTGGCAGTTCATTGATGTATTGGTTTCATGACTGCTGGCTGTAACAGTCCTACAGGCTCACCTGAGTCAGAGGACCGCTGGCTGGAGGTAGGAGTGGAGCCCAGTGGCATGGTGAGTGCAGGGCCGATCCTACACGGGGTGCAGTGGGTGCACCCCAGCGCTGTCACCCGAAAGGCGCCGAGCGAGCCGCCGGGACTTTTTTTTTTTTTGACTTTTTTTTTTTTTTAAGCCGAGCAGCCGAGCCGCCGATTCGCCGAGGAATCTGCGAGCCGAGCGGGATGTCAGTAACGACCAGTGTTCCCTCTAAGCTGCGCGGGTGGGCGGCCGCGCAGCAATTATTGTGGCCCCGCCCCGCTCACAATTTTATAACGCCCGCTCACTCAGCTGTGCCGGCCCCCAGCTGATTCCCCCCGCTGTTTTGCTGGCTGACGCCGCCCGCCGCACGGTCAGTTCATTTACAATACCTGGCTGTGGGCTGCCGGTGGGCGGTGGCTAGTATTCAAATAGGGGGGCGGAGTTTTGGAGCCGCCGGAGGCAGAGAGGGAGTGCGTGCTGTGCGGCGCAGGCTGAGGTCACGTCACGTCACGTTACGCTACATCTGAGTACCCTGCGCGCCTGGCCGCCTGCTAGCTGGTGAGGTGAGGGCATATAAAAAAAGAAGTATGTACCCCCCCCTGTCCCACAGTGCTACGAATCCTCTGTTGTCCCCTGTATTACCCTGATACCCATCAGTTATATAATATATCTGAGGGGTATCAGGGTAAATTATACAGGGGGTAATATAACTAGGGGTATCAGGGTACATGAGGGGTAATATAACTGAGGAGGAGGGCTAGGCTACTATCAGACATTATACAGGGGTAATATAACTTATCTTACCCCTCACCTCTGTATTATGTCCCTGATAGCCCTCCTCACTTATATTACCCCTGTATAATGTACCCTGATAGATCCCCCTTAGTTATATTACCCCTGTATAATGTACCCTGATAGATACCCCTTAGTTATATAATATAACTGAGGGGTATCAGGTTAAAATATACAGGGCGGGGTAATATAACTAAGGGTATCAGGGGACATTATTATACAGGGGTAATATAACTTATATTACCCCTGTATAGTGTACCCTGATACCCCTTAGTTATATTACCCCCTGTATAATTTACCTGATACCCCTCAGTTATATTACCCCTGTATAATGTCCCCCATAACAGTGTGTGTTATCCACAGATCTCCCATAACAATGTGTCATCCACAGATCCCCCAAATTATTTTAAAAACCTGCTGTTTCTCTAGATGACATTTATGGTAGTGGTAATAGAGTCTCAATGGTCTATAAAAGCAGCTACACTATTTTTACAGACCTTTGAGACTCTATTAACACTACTATTAACTATTAACATAAGGTCATCTAGACTAGAAAAAGCAGGTTTTTAAAATTCTTATTTTTCCCATTTAGGTGTTAGAGCAATCTAATTAAAGTTATGTTTTAACACCTAAAGAGAAAGAAAAAATAAATAAAAACCTACTGTTTCTCTAGATGACCTTATGTTGATAGTAGTGTTAATAGAGTTTCAATGCTTTGTAAAAATAGTGTAGCTGCTTTTATAGACCCTTGAGACTCTATTACCACTACTATCAACATAAGGTCATCTAGAGAAACAGCAGCTTTTTTTAATTATTTTTTCCTTTAGGTATTAAAGCAATCAAATGAAAGTTATGTTTTAACATAAGGGTCAGAAACTGGGTTTTGACTAAGTTATTGTCAAAGCAAATTGGTGGGGCTGAAGTTGGGGGCTGAAGTTGTTGCCATAGAAACATTGTAAAGGGGAGGAGTTAGTAAGATAACCACGCCCATGTGGGGGCGCCAGAAATATTTCTGCACCCAGGCGCCTGTGACCCTAGGATCGGCCCTGGGTGAGTGTGACGTCATTGTCATTTTGTGGGTCTTTTACCTTGATCTGTCGGCCCTTGTTGATGCCACACCTGGTGATATTCTTATAATGCCTGCACAGGGCTGTCTGCCAGGCGGTGGGCTGCTGGCTATAGAAAAGCACATTCGTTTTTCTCTTTTCTTCTTCCTTTAAGGTAAAATCACTGAAAAGGGTTTCTGGTGTTTATCTAATTTTGGCATGTTTTATGGCTTTTATTGCTTGATTGCTTCTCTGGCCTTCACAGTATGTGATCTCCTGGGTGTCTGAGGCTACAGTCCCCAGCTCTATCCTATGGTCAGTTACATTCTTGGAGCTTTCTTTTTCTAAATTGTCATTTTCTAAATTGTAGTTTTCTATTTTCTGGAAGCTCTCCATATTCTTTACTTCTATGGGGTGTGCTCTCTAGAAGGACCATTAGATGGTGATGGAGCCGGTGCTCTTACCTTCAGATGCTCAGCTCTGTCTGATGATCCCAGTTGATTGTAGTCTGTGTTATCGGTAGCGTTCTTGTCTGATCAATAAAATCCGATTTTCTATCCTTCTTTGTCCTTATTTTCGGAGATATTTAGTCCTCCTTGTTTCTGTCATCCATGGAGTCAGTATTTTCCAGGTTTTGTCTTACAGGATGGTCATTACAAGGTATAAATTGGTGAAAACTCATGAGCTCATGTTTAAAGCTGCTTACTCCTGGTACTCCTGGGCGGGATCGCTCTATCTATCTATCTATCTATCTATCTATCTATCTATCTATTATCTATCTATCTACGTATCTATTATCTATCTATCTATCTATCTATCTATCTATCTATCTATCTATCTATCTATTATCTATCTATCTACGTATCTATTATCTATCTATCTATCTCCTATCTATCTATTATCTATCTATCTATCTATCTATTATCTATCATCTATCTATCTATCTATCTATCTCATATCTATCTATTATCTATCTATTATCTATCTATCTATCTATCTATCTATCTATCTGTCATCTATCTATCTATCTATCTATCTGTCATCTATCTATCTATCTATCTATCTATCTATCTATCTGTCATCTCATATCTATCTATCTATCTATCTATCTATCTATATATCTATATATATATCTACGTATCTATTATCTATCTATCTATCTATCTATCTATCTATCTATCTATCTATCTATCTATCTATCTAATATCTATCTATCTATCTATTATCTATCTATCTATCTATCTATCTATCTATCTATCTATCTATCTATTATCTATCTATCTATCTATCTATCTATTATCTATCTATTATCTATCTATCTATCTATCTATCTATCTATCTATCTATCTATCTATCTCATATCTATCTATCTATCTATCTATCTATTTATCTATCATCTATCTATCTATCTATCTATCTATCTATCTATCTATCTATCTATCTATTATCTATCTATCTATCTATCTATCTATCTATCATCTATCTATCTATCATCTATCTATCTATCATCTATCTATCTATCTATTATCTATCTATCTATCTATCTATCTATCTATCTATCTATCTATCTATCTATCTATCTATCTATCTATCTATCTATTATCTATCTCATATTTATCTATCTATCTATCATTTGTCTGTCTATCTATCCATCTGTCTCTTCTTCCCCCGGTAACCCCCTGTATTTGGTGGAGCTCTTGGCTGGGGGATGTCTGGGGATCTGGCAGTAATTAGGAAGCTTGTGTTCCCCCTTAGTAATCAGTGAGGATCTGGCCCCGGATTCACTTGGCGGTTTCTGCGGAATGGTCTGGAAGCTCTGGAGCTCTTGGCCGCTGCGGTGACACATCTGTATTATACACCGGGGGCTGCTGAACATCAGGAAGCGTCCGTCACCGCGGCCCCGAACAATGGCTACCTACAGAATGGTACAAAATATCACAACGCAAGCGAGAGTGCCCAGTGACAGCACCGTGGAGCTCTGGCTTAACGTTATTATGGCTGAGGGTTTGTTACAATTGTATCCTCTGGGAGCTGCACACATCTCTCCTATCCTGATAGTTTGTTACAATTGGAAGTTGCAGAAATTAAATTCTATGTATTTTCCTCTTTATTTACAGCATTTAGTAAAAGAGAACCTGTCTCGCTGAGGGCAGCATCCTACATTGAGAGACTTCCAGATTTCAGCAGCTGTCACTTCTGAGCTATAATTCAGTATTGTTACGTACTGTCGAGGAAACCATGTTGCTCGGAAGCGCTGAGGGGGAGATGAGTCCGATGAGACTCGTGGCCCGGCCCTCCCCCGCCTCTTTATCTTAAATGGCGGGTTTATTTAATGTTACCCATAGGAAAAAAACCTGCCTGTCATAGTCAATAGGTGCGGAAGGGCACGCCGCGAGTCTCATCGGATCCATCTCCCCCTCCGCACTGGCTGCACTGCAAGCTTTCCTCTGTCAGTACCTTAAAAGCAGGGGTGCACCTAGCCTTTCTTCCGCCTGAGGCGAAAACTGAAACGGTGCCCTCGCCAATTTCTTAACCTAACCCCTTTGCCACAATGAAAGTGCTCATTGCCCATGGCCCTTCCACTGCGCCCCTCTTGCCCCTGCCTGGTGCTGCCTGAGGCGATCGCCTCACCTGGCCACATTGGTGGTGCATCCCTGCGTAAAAGTACTGAATTCTGAAATCAGGAGGTCTCTCACTACTATGCCACCTTCTGCAGATGAAATTCATCGACCCTCCCTGCGCTGCCGTCACTCAGGCTCCATGATTTATCTGCTGCCCCGTATCCCATCATTCATCTCCTGCAATTGCTGTGAAGTACAATACACAGACGTGGTGTTCTCGCCGATCGCTCTCCTGCCTTATTTCTGTTTACAAAGTAACTAAAGAAAATCAATCGTCCTCCTTTTAGTGTCGATACTTTGTGTTTAACCCCCTGGCTGCTACCAGAGGCAATAAACTTCAGGATCTCTTGTGATGACAGCTCCATCAAGGCCTTGTATTTCTTGGGATTAACCCCTTAAGGACATAGGACGTACCGGTACGCCCTATTTCCCGAGTCCTTAAGGACCAAGGACGTACCGGTACGTCCTAACTTTAAATAGGCATTCCGGCGCCCCAGGGGTTATTCTGAACAGGATGCCGGCTGAAATCATTCAGCCGGCATCCTGTCACAACGCCAGGCATCCTGTCACAGCCGGCATCCTGTCACAACACCCCCCGTGTCGGCGATCGCAGCAAACCGCAGGTCAATTCAGACCTGCGGTTTGCTGCGCTTTTTGCAGTTTCTGATCCCCGCGGTCCCTGACCGCGGCGATCAGAAACTTTAGAGTGCCTAAAATCAATATTTTTCACCCCCCCCCCTGCACCCCTGCACGATTTGATGCCGGCGGGTGGTGCGGGGGGGTGTCGCAGGCGGTGGGGGCGTTGCGGGAGGCGGGTGATGCGGCAGGCGGGATCGCGATCCTCCGCCCGCCTCCCCTTGAATGATCGTTGGCTTCTAGTGGGTATACCAGGGTGCCAGCACATTGCTGGCACCCTGGTATAAACGGCTGACATCTGTGCAGATGTCAGCCGTTTAACCATTTCCATACCGCGGTCCGTACGGACCGCTGTATGGGAAAAGTTAACTGTCATCGGTCAGGGAGCTCCCTCCCTCTCCATCGAGGGGCTGCTGTGCCTTTGCTGCCCCCCGATGGAGAGGGAGAGAGCCCCCCGACAGCCCCACTCAGCCCTGTGCTTACCCTTCCCCGTCTGCGAAGTTGTGGCAGACGGGGAAGGTTCCGATGGCAACAGGACGCCTGCTCAGGCGTCCTGCTGTCCATGGTGCTGAACAGATCTATGCTAAAAGCATAGATCTGTTCAGTGTAAGTAAAATACAGTGCAGTACAATATATATTGTACTGTACTGTATTATACAGACATCAGACCCACTGGATCTTCAAGAACCAAGTGGGTCTGGGTCAAAAAAATGTAAAAGAAAGTGAAAAAAGTTAAGATAAAAAACAAAACATTTATCACTGAATAAAAATTAAAAAAAATAAAATAAAGTACACATATTAGGTATCGCCGCGTCCGTAACGACCCTGATCTATAAACGGTCATGTTACTTTCCCCGCACGGTGAACGCCATAAAAATAAAAAAATAAAAACGATGAGAAAATTGAAATTTTGCCCACCTTACTTCCCAAAAAAGGTAATAAAAGTGATCAAAAAAGTCGCATGTACGCCAAAATAGTACCAATCAAACCGTCATCTCATCCTGCAAAAATGAGACCATACTCAAGATAATTGCCCAAAAACTGAAAAAAACTATGGCTCTTAGACTATGGAAACACTAAAACATGATTTTTTTTCGTTTCAAAAATGAAATCATTGTGTAAAACTTACATAAATAAAAATAAAGTATACATATTAGGTATCGCCGCGTCCGTATCGACCGGCTCTAATAAAATATCACATAACCTAACCCTCAGATGACCACCGTAAAAAAAAAAAAGAAAGAAACGTGTAAAAAAAGCATCTTACATCCCAAAAAGTGTAATAGCAAGCGATCAAAAAGTCCTATGCACCCCAAAATAGTACATTTAAACCGTCATCTCATCCCGCAAAAAATGAGACCCTACTCAAGATAATCACCCAAAAACTGAAAAAACTATGGCTCTTAGACTATGGAGACACTAAACAATTTTTTTGTTTTAAAAATGAAGTTATTATATAAAACTTACATAAATAAAAAAATTTGTATACATATTTAGGTATCGCCGCGTCCGTGACAACCTGCTCTATAAAATTACCACATGATCTAACCTGTCAGATGAAAGTTGTAAATAACAAAAAAAAAACGTGCCAAAAAAGCTATTTCTTGTTACCTTGCCGCACAAAAAGTGTAATATAGATCAACCAAAAATCATATGTACCCTAAACTAGTACCAACAAAAACTGCCACCCCTATCTGCCGTTTCTAAAATGGGGTCACTTTTTTGGAGTTTCTACTCTAGGGGTGCATCAGGGGGGCTTCAAATGGGACATGGTGTAAAAAAAACAGTCCAGCAAAACCTGCCTTCCAAAAACCGTATGGCATTCCTTTCCTTCTGCGCCCTGCCGTGTGCCCGTACAGCAGTTTACGACCACATATGGGGGTGTTTCTGTAAACTACAGAATCAGGGCCATAAATAATGAGTTTTCTTTGGCTGTTAACCCCTTGCTTTGTAACTGGAAAAAAAATATTAAAATTGAAAATCTGCCAAAATGTGAAATTGTGTCTCTATTAAATCTTGTGCAACACCTAAAGGGTTAACAAAGTTTGTAAAATCAGTTTTGAATACCTTGAGGGGTGTAGTTTCTTAGATGGGGTCACTTTTATGGAGTTTCTACTCTAGGGGTGCATCAGGGGGGCTTCAATGGGACATGGTGTAAAAAAACAGTCCAGCAAAATTAGCCCTCCAAAAACCCAAACGGCACACCTTTCCCTCTACGCCCTACTGTGTGGCGTACAGTAGTTTACGGACACATATGGGGTGTTTCTGTGAACAGCAGAGTCAGGGCAATAAAGATACAGTCTTGTTTGGCTGTTAACCCTTGCTTTGTTAGTGGAAAAAATGGGTTAAAATTGAAATTAGGCAAAAAAAAATGAAAATTCTCAAATTTCATCTCCATTTGCCAATAATTCTTGTGCAACACCTAAAGGGTTAACGACGTATATAAAATTAGTTTTGAATACCTTGAGGGGTGTAGTTTCTTAGATGGGGTCACTTTTAGGGAGTTTCTACTCTAGGGGTGCATCAGGGGGCTTCAAATGGGACATGGTGTAAATAAACCAGTCCATAAAAATCAGCCTTCCAAAAACCAAAAGGCGCACCTTTCACTCTATGCCTCGCTGTGTGGCCGTACAGTAGTTTACGGCCACATATTGGGTGTTTCTGTAAACGGCAGAGTCAGGGCAATAAAGATACAGTCTTGTTTGGCTGTTAACCCTTGCTTTGTTAGTGGAAAAAATGGGTTAAAATGAAAAATTAGACAAAAAAATTAAATTCTCAAATTTCCTCCCCATTTGCCAATAACTCTTGTGCAACACCTAAAGGGTTAACAATGTATGCAAAATCAGTTTTGAATACCTTGAGGGGTGTAGTTCCTTAAATGGGGTCATTTTTGGGTGGTTTCTATTATGTAAGCCTCGCAAAGTGACTTCAGACCTGAACTGGTCCCTAAAAATTGAGTTTTTGTAAATTTCGGAAAAATTTCAAGATTTGCTTCTAAACTTCTAAGCCTTATAACATCCCCAAAAAATAAAATACCATTCCCAAAATAATTCAAGCATGAAGTAGACATATGGGGAATGTAAAGTCATCACAATTTTTTGGGGTATTACTATGTATTACAGAAGTAGAGAAACTGAAACTTTGAAATTTGCTAATTTTTCTAAATTTTTGGTAAATTAGGTATTTTTTTTGTGCAAAAAAAAAATATATTTTTGACTTCATTTTACCAGTGTCATGAAGTACAATATGTGACGAAAAAACAGTCTCAGAAATGCCTGGATAAGTCAAAGCGTTTTAAAGTTATTAGCACTTAAAGTGACACTGGTCAGATTTCCAAAAAATGGCCTGGTCCTTAAGGTGAAAATGAGCCCGGTCCTTAAGGGGTTGTGTTCACCTTTCCTAAGGAAGACTTTACAAACCCCCTTCCATCTATCCTCCCACTACTTTGTCACCTACCAAATGTATGTAAGGCAGAAGTAGCAAACACATGGGAGTATGACTACACATTTAAATGTTTGTAGTCTGTTACCATGGCGACACAGGTTTGCATAGTATCTGTAGACAATAGATACCTTTGCTACAATTATTATTGCTTTAATGTATTTTATATGAAAGATAAAATAATTTTACGAAGCAACTATATGAAAAATCTCTGTCTGTTTTGTGTATACAGCTCAGGTGAAATCTCTATGGTAACAGATCTATCCCACCCCATTCCCTCTGTAACCTGCTACTTCTTCACCTACCAGTTGTAAAAAAGGCAGATAGAGAGAGTGTGACTGCGGGACCTGACTACAAAGAGTTTGTTTGTGGTCTGTTACCATGGAGACACACAGGTCTTCTGCATAGGAGCTGTAGACCCAAAACGTTTTTTATGAACACTATTTGTAAATTGTCTTCAATCTTCTTTCCAGATGCACTGGGGGAAAAAAAAAGGTTTTTTTTGTTTCCTGCACAGGTAATAAATCACAGGTGACAACTAACTAAACACGCTGCCATTACAATGCATTTGGTTGTCACATGGTTTTCCTAGGATGCTGTACAGAGTTGTTAAAACAGAGACTCATTAGTCATACTCCTTCTCGCCCTACTATTGGTTACTGTAAGTGTCAGTCTTTACTGCAGTTCTGGCATTTTATTCATAAATCATAATTATTGATTACTGATGTATCCTAAATGAGTGCTGCCATATTGTGAAAATCGCCCAATACTTCGGCAAACGCTGCATTTTTTTTGGTCCCCTTCGGATGACGTTTTCCTTTGTAATCAGGATTTCTGTGTCTTCGCACTCAAAGCACAAACTTTATAAGCAGAGCAACGTGCGAACTTGTAAACAGGAGTCGCATAGAAATAAGAATCAGCGTGAAACGAAGCAGAATTACGCTCGGAGGCCGATATCTGTTTAGTTTCCAGCTTCAGGGCACAGTTTTTTTCCCCTCATCAGTTAAGTCCCCCTCCTCCCCGATCCTGAATCGTAGTTCAGCCCACCATAGGATACGGGCCCCGCTCTTCCCCTTCCTTGGAGTCCTGGGATGTTGGCCGGGGCCCCATCTCTGCCTCTCTATTCTCATGGGATATGACATAAGTGGCTTGGGTTCATGTTTTTATCATCAAACTCATCCTGTTTAAGACAGAAAAAAACTGTGCAAAGAACAAGAGGCAGGAGGCCAAAGATGATCCGTCTCGCTGCAGCAGCAGATTCCTCGCCGCATAAGGATGTCTTTTCCTGGACTCATCTCAAGTTCATTATTTCACTATACTGTATCTGCCTCGGCTGGGTGACAACATTACTGGCTGCCACCTGCACGCCTCCTGGGGTTGTCACCAAGCCTTATCAGGCTCCTGAATGGTAACCAGCCCTAGTGATGTCATGATGTTGGTAAATACACTACAGTGGGGAAAATAAGGATTTGATACTCTGGCGATTTTGGACGTTTTCCCCTTCTACAAAGAATGGAGAGGTCTGTAAAGTAATTGTAGCTACACTTCAAACTGTGAGAGACAGATCTAAAAAAAATCCAGAAATTCACATTGTATGATTTTTAAATAATGAATTTGCATTTTATTGCATTAAGGAAGTATTTAATACAATAGAAAAAACAGAACCTTTAGTATTTGGTACAGAAACCTTTATTTGCAAATTACAGAGGTCAGATGTTTCCTGTAGTCCTTGCCAGGTTTGCAGACACTGCAGCAGGGATTTTGTCCCACTCCTCCACACAGATCTTCTCCAGATCTTTCAGGTTTTGGGGTTGTCGTGGACTACATTGAGTTTCAGTTCCCCTCAAAGATTTTCAATTGGGTTCAGGTCTGGAGATGGCTAGACCCTCCAGAACCCTGAACTGTTTCTTAGGAGCCACTCCTTGGTTATCTGGCTGTGTGTTTCGGTCATTGTCATGCTGGAAGATCCAGCCACGACCATCTTCAATGCTCTTACTGAGGGAAGGAGGCTGTTGGCCAAAATCTTGCGATACATGGCCCAACCACCCTCCCTTTAATACCGGTACATTCGTCCTTTCCCTTTGCAGAAAAGCACACCCAAAGTATGATGTTTCCCACCTCCATGCTTCATGGTTAGGACGGTGTTCTTGGGGTTGCACCTCACTCCTTCTTCTTCCTTCAAACACTGCGAGTGAAGTTATGGTAAATTTTGGTCTCATCTGACCACACGTCCTTCTCCCATGCCTCCCTCTGGATCATCCAGATGGTCATTGGTGAACTTCACTACGGCCTGGACATGAGCTGGCGTGAGCAGGGGGACCTTGCGTGCCCTGCAGGATTTTAATCCATGACGGTGTTAGTGTGTTACTAGGCGGTTTTAATCTTTGAGACTGTGGTCCCCAGCTCTCTTCAGGTCATTGACCAGGTCCTCACATGTAGTTCTGGGCTGATTCCTGATCTTTCTCAGAATCATCCTTACCCCACGAGGCAAGATCTTGCATGGAGCCCCAGACTGAGGAAGATTGACAGTCATGTTGTGTTTTTTCCATTTTCTAATACTTGCGTCAACAGTTGTTAACTTCTCACCAAGCTGCTTGCCTATTGCCCTGTAGCTCGTCCCAGCCTTGTGCAGGTCTACAACTTTGTCCCTGCTGTTGTTAGACAGCTCTTTAAATTTGGCCATGGTTGGAGTGTGATTGATTGAGTGTGTGGACAGGTGACTTTTATACAGGTAACGAGTTCAAACAGGTGCAATTAATACAGATAATGTGTGCAGAGTAGGAGAGCTTCTTAAAGAAGCAATAACAAGTCTGTGAGAGGCAGAACTCTTGATGGTTGGTAGGTGATGAAATACTTATTTCATGCAATAATATGCAAATTAATTATTTAAAAATCACACAATGTGAATTTCTGGATTTTTTTTTCATAGATTCTGTCTCTCACAGTTGAAGTGTACCTACGATAAAAATTACAGACCTCTCCATTCTTTGTAGGTGGGGAAAACGTGCAAAATCGCCAGTGTATCAAATACTTATTTTCCCTACTATACGTCACTGTGTGTCTAGAAACACTTGCCTTTAAGAAGTATAAAAAAGCTTTAGAAAGTCAGCACTTATTAAAACGCTCCTCAGGTGAACAGCAGGCTCCCCAGTCATCAGAGGGCAAGTTTAATGAAAAGTGGTTCAACAAAGTGGACAAGCGCTCAAAGTGGTCCCTGTACAAACATTGCACAAATCAATAGTACAGGCAAGAAATAAGAAAACTTTGTAAAGTATAGTAGAGAAAAATGCCTATTTCTTCACTTATTAGCCAATCTCCTGCACTGATCATTTACCCTCAGTTTACTGCTAAGCTTCTGATAATTTGGACAATCACTGAAAGATAAGTGGTGGCTGTATGATTTGTTATTATGTAGTGAGCTCCCTCTAGTGGCGGCTATATAATCGGTATGTACTAAACTCCCTCTAGTGATGGCTGTATAATCTGTATATAGTGAGCTCCCTCTAGTAGTGGCTATATAATCGGTATGTAGTGAGCTCCCTCTAGTAGTGGCTATATAATCGGTATGTAGTGAGCTCCCTCTAGTGGTGACTGTATAATCTGTATGTAGTGAACTCCCTCTAGTGGTAGCTGTATAATCTGTATGTAGTGAGATCCCTCTAGTGGTGGCTGTATAATCTGTATGTAGTGAGCTCCCTCTGAGGGAGCTCCCTCTAGTGGTAGCTGTAAAATCTGTATGTCGTGAGCTCCCTCTAGTAGTGACTGTATAATCTGTATGTAGTGAGCTCCCTCTAGTGGTGGCTGTATAATCTGTATATAGTGAGCTCCCTCTAGTAGTGGCTATCTAATCGTTATGTAGTGAGCTCCCTCTAGTGGTGACTGCATAATCTGTATATAGTGAACTCCCTCTAGTGGTAGCTGTATAATCTGTATGTAGTGAGCTCCCTCTAGTGGTGGCTGTATAATCTGTATGTAGTGAGCTCCCTCTAGTGGTAGCTGTAAAATCTGTATGTCGTGAGCTCCCTCTAGTAGTGACTGTATAATCTGTATGTAGTGAGCTCCTTCTAGTGGTGGCTGTATAATCTGTATGTAGTGAGCTCCCTCTAGTAGTGGCTATATAATCGTTATGTAGTGAGCTCCCTCTAGTGGTGACTGTATAATCTGTATGTAGTGAACTCCCTCTAGTGGTAGCTGTATAATCTGTATGTAGTGAGCTCCCTCTAGTGGTGGCTGTATAATCTGTATGTAGTGAGCTCCCTCTAGTGGTAGCTATATGATCTGTATGTAGTGAGCTCCCTCTAGTGGTGACTGTATAATCTGTACGCAGTGAGCTCCCTCTAGTGGTGGCTGTATAATCTGTATATAGTGAGCTCCCTCTAGTAGTGGCTATATAATCGTTATGTAGTGAGCTCCCTCTAGTGGTGACTGTATAATCTGTATGTAGTGAACTCCCTCTAGTGGTGGCTGTATAATCTGTATGTAGTGAGCTCCCTCTAGTGGTGGCTGTATAATCTGTATGTAGTGAGCTCCCTCTAGTGGTGGATGTATAATCTGTATGTAGTGAGCTCCCTCTAGTGGTAGCTGTAAAATCTGTATGTCGTGAGCTCCCTCCAGTAGTGACTGTATAATATGTATGTAGTGAGCTCCCTCTAGTGGTGGCTGTATAATCTGTATGTAGTGAGCTCCCTCTAGTGGTGACTGTATAATCTGTATGTAGTGAGCTCCCTCTAGTGGTGGCTGTATAATCTGTATGTAGTGAGCTCCCTCTAGTGGTGACTGTATAATCTGTATGTAGTGAGCTCCCTCTAGTGGTGGCTGTATAATCTGTATGTAGTGAGCTCCCTCTAGTAGTGACTGTATAATATGTATGTAGTGAGCTCCCTCTAGTGGTGACTGTATAATCTGTATGTAGTGAGATCCTCCTAGTGGTGACTGTATAATCAGATGATTTTCCTATTTCATGACGTAAAGTCATGATTTTATTAAAGACACGGAGGCGAGTATTGCAATTCTCCTTCTTTACTCTGACCAATAGCAGCAAAGAAAAATATTGAAACATGTGATCAGCCCCTCCCCATAGTCTCTCTATAACAGGCCACGCCGCCTGCAAAACCTCCTCTTTCTTTGTAAGTCCAAACCGAAAAGTTCAACTAAATCGCCAACCAGGAAACCGGAACCGCCTGGAAACAAAACCGCCATCCATCCGGAAGCGAACTGGAAACAACGATGAAGAAGCTCCTGAAGCTGTCCACATCACACGATCGGCTGGAACCGAACTGCCGACCCTCCGAACCAAGACGTAGACCAAAGGATACTACCTAGTAGGCCGGTCTCAACCTGAAAAAAGGCGAAAAACAGAAGAATGATAGAAGCAAATTGGGACATTGTATCCACAAACAAATGGTTGCGACAAACCTACTCAGGAAAAACTCATAGAGTTAAAACAATATGCAAATGACAAACAGTCAAAATCATTCATAGTTTAAAAACCCAACATAGGGAGGGAAAACATAGGGTGGGCAATACTCGCCTCCGTGTCTTTAATAAAATCATGACTTTACGTCATGAAATAGGAAAATCATCTGATTTTATTACAAGACCCGGAGGCTCGTATTGCAAGTTCAAAGTTAAGATAAATTTTCAATAATTGATGAGAAAACGTGAGGACCCTGGCCCGAAAATAAAATTCCCTAAACGTGGATACTCTGGACCAGTCCGCCAATTTCAAAATGTCCTCCAGTCTGGCGCCAGAAACCGCCAAAGAGGTAGCAATTCCCCCCTAGCGGAATGCGCCGAAAAAATAGAAGTGTCCACGCCCGCCAATTCCATTATCCACTTCATCCACCTAGCCAGTGTGGGAGTGGTCACTGGGGCAAAAGGACGAATGGTAGAAAGGAAGAGCTGCGGGAATTCACGCGACCGATGAAGCGAAGTGCGAGCTTCATATTCCTTAAGGCTCGGGACAAAGTGAAGGCGAGGCCGGGAAAGCAGGATAAGCGACCGAACGTACAGGGAGTGCAGAATTATTAGGCAAATGAGTATTTTGACCACATCATCCTCTTTATGCATGTTGTCTTACTCCAAGCTGTATAGGCTCGAAAGCCTACTACTAATTAAGCATATTAGGTGATGTGCATCTCTGTAATGAGAAGGGGTGTGGTCTAATGACATCAACACCCTATATCAGGTGTGCATAATTATTAGGCAACTTCCTTTCCTTTGGCAAAATGGGTCAAAAGAAGGACTTGACAGGCTCAGAAAAGTCAAAAATAGTGAGATATCTTGCAGAGGGATGCAGCACTCTTAAAATTGCAAAGCTTCTGAAGCGTGATCATCGAACAATCAAGCGTTTCATTCAAAATAGTCAACAGGGTCGCAAGAAGCGTGTGGAAAAACCAAGGCGCAAAATAACTGCCCATGAACTGAGAAAAGTCAAGCGTGCAGCTGCCAAGATGCCACTTGCCACCAGTTTGGCCATATTTCAGAGCTGCAACATCACTGGAGTGCCCAAAAGCACAAGGTGTGCAATACTCAGAGACATGGCCAAGGTAAGAAAGGCTGAAAGACGACCACCACTGAACAAGACACACAAGCTGAAACGTCAAGACTGGGCCAAGAAATATCTCAAGACTGATTTTTCTAAGGTTTTATGGACTGATGAAATGAGAGTGAGTCTTGATGGGCCAGATGGATGGGCCCGTGGCTGGATTGGTAAAGGGCAGAGAGCTCCAGTCCGACTCAGACGCCAGCAAGGTGGAGGTGGAGTACTGGTTTGGGCTGGTATCATGAAAGATGAGCTTGTGGGGCCTTTTCGGGTTGAGGATGGAGTCAAGCTCAACTCCCAGTCCTACTGCCAGTTTCTGGAAGACACCTTCTTCAAGCAGTGGTACAGGAAGAAGTCTGCATCCTTCAAGAAAACATGATTTTCATGCAGGACAATGCTCCATCACACGCGTCCAAGTACTCCACAGCGTGGCTGGCAAGAAAGGGTATAAAAGAAGAAAATCTAATGACATGGCCTCCTTGTTCACCTGATCTGAACCCCATTGAGAACCTGTGGTCCATCATCAAATGTGAGATTTACAATGAGGGAAAACAGTACACCTCTCTGAACAGTGTCTGGGAGGCTGTGGTTGCTGCTGCACGCAATGTTGATGGTGAACAGATCAAAACACTGACAGAATCCATGGATGGCAGGCTTTTGAGTGTCCTTGCAAAGAAAGGTGGCTATATTGGTCACTGATTTGTTTTTGTTTTGTTTTTGAATGTCAGAAATGTATATTTGTGAATGTTGAGATGTTATATTGGTTTCACTGGTAAAAATAAATAATTGAAATGGGTATATATTTGTTTTTTGTTAAGTTGCCTAATAATTATGCACAGTAATAGTCACCTGCACACATAGATATCCCCCTAAAATAGCTAAAACTAAAAACAAACTAAAAACTACTTCCAAGAATATTCAGCTTTGATATTAATGAGTTTTTTGGGTTCATTGAGAACATGGTTGTTGTTCAATAATAAAATTAATCCTCAAAAATACAACTTGCCTAATAATTCTGCACTCCCTGTATGTGGGTCTTAGTCCTTCTAGAGATGTCAAAGGAGACCCCCTCCGGGGTGTACGAGCGGGCATCATAGTCCAAAGCCCGGACGTCCGAAACCCGCTTGCAGGAAATCAGACAAAAAAGAGTGACGAGCTTCGCCGACAGTTGCCGTAGGGAAAGGTCCGCATTCTGAGGCCAAGAAGCTAAAAAGGAAAGGACACAAGACACATCCCAAGTGGTAGAAAATCTAGGACTAGGAGGACGAGACATCCGAGAACCTCACAGGAGGCGACATACTAAAGGATGTTGACCCGCAGGAGTGCCATCAAAACCTTGATGAGAGGCAGAAATAGCCGATCTGAATAGGCTGATTGTGCGATAAGCCTTGTCCTGGTCAAATAAAGAAGATAGGAAATGTAAGATCTCCGTCACAGGTGCCGATACGGGATCCAAGTCCCTAGCCACGCACCAGCGAGCCCAAGATCCCCAGGCTGATCTGTAAGATCTTCTGGTGCCTGGGGCCCATGCATTTTCCAAAAGGACTCTAGCTGTCCCCGAAACTCCTGGGACCTTCCAGGGTCCCCTGAAATCCGACATGCCAGCAGGCGCAGGGATCTGTCTAAGAGAAGAGGATGTAGTTGGTGATTCGGACCTCGGAGGAGAGTCTGAGATGTCGGGAGCAGGTACGGGATCTCTATCAACATCTCCAGAAGGTGGGGAAACCACGACTGGGAGACTGGGAGTTCCAAAACGGGACCAGCAGCATCAGATTCGCCGAATAACGTCGTACTTGAATCAGGGTCCTGGGAATCAGCTGGAATGGAGGAAACGCGTAGAGCAGATCTCTGGACCAATCCTGCAGGAACGCGTCCACCGCTTCGGCTTCCGGGTCTGGACGCCAGCTGTAAAAGCGTTGTAGTTGCGAGTTCAGACGGGAAGCAAACAGGTCGATGCAGAAAGGACCCCAAATTGACATTAAGGAACGGAACACCGTTGGATCTAACTGCCAGTCGCTGGAATCGGAAAGATACCGAAAACTCCAATCTGCATGAATGTTCTGGACGCCTGGAAGATATTCCGCTAAAACAATCAACTCTTTGTCTAGGCAGTAGTCCCAGAAATCCTTCGCCAAACGAGACAAGATGGTGGAACGGGTTCCACCCATGCCGTTGATATACCTCACCGCTGACACATTGTCCATGCATAGTTGGATGCAGGATCTGGCCGTGTCTCTCGTGAAGCTCTTGATCGCGAATGATCCAGCCAACAGTTCCAGTGCATTGATATGGAATCCTGCCTCGGCCTCTGACCAACCGCCTCCAGTTGTGATCCCCTCGCAGTGAGCTCCCCAGCCCGACAGGCTGGCATCCGAATCCACCACGAAATCCGGACGATGGCCGAAGATAGCCTTGCCGTTCCAAGCTTGCAAATTGTGGATCCACCAGGATAGCTCCTCCTTTGTCTCCTCGTCCAGAGAGATCCAATCCGCATAGGAAGCTCCCGCCCGTAGGTGGGAAATTTTCAGGCGCTGAAGAGCCCGATAGTGAAGCGGAGCCGGGAAAACCGCCTGGATAGATGAGGCCAGCAGACCTATGATCCTGGCTAGTTGTCGCAAAGGGATCTGGGAAGATGCCCTGGCTTTGCACAACTCCTTCCGTATTGACCGAACCTTGGCCGGAGGTAGGTTGAGTGTCCCTGCCGTGGAATCCACCAGAAACCCCAAGAACTCCTTCTCGCGAGACGGGGTGAGGCAGGATTTCTCCTGATTGATGAGGAAACCCAGATCCGACAGAAGATCCATGGTCCAGCGAAGATGATTCAGCAGTACCGACCGATTCTGGGCCATGATCAGAATGTCGTCCAGATATACGATGAGGCGAACTCCCCGACTGCGTAGCCATGCCATAGCCGGGCGCATCAGCTTGGTGAAGCACCAGGGAGCTGAAGAGAGGCCGAATGGGAGGCACGTGAACCGCCAAATCCTGTCCTGCCAAGAGAAACAGAGAAGGTTCCTGGACGCGTCCTCTACTGGGACAGTAAGATAAGCGTCCTTCAAGTCCAACTTGACCATCCAATCGCCCATCTGTAGAAGGTCCCGAAAGGAGATGGATGCCCTCCATCTTGAAATGGCGGTATCTGACAAACGCGTTGAGGGCGCGTAAATTGATAACAGGCCGAAGTTGGCCCCCCTTCTTTGCCACTAGAAAAATATTGCTGATTATCACGCAAGGGGACATCACAGCCGGTTCTATGGCTCCTTTGCGGACAAGATCCGACAGTTCTGAGTCGACCAGTATGCGGCTTTCCGCTGACAGCACCACAGGGTGTGGAGGTGGGATGGACAGTGGGGAGGACGTCAGCTCGATGTGGAAACCCCTGACCGTGGAAAGGACCCATTGGTCTGAGGTGATACGGGACCAGGCTGGAGAAAAAAGATGTAGTCTGCCCCCTACACAAGCATTTAAAGAACTGAAATGAGTTGGTAGACTCACTATAGGGACGTCTGGAATTAGGATTTCCTCTGTATCCTCTTGGACACCAGGAACTTCCTCGAGAAGGGAAGAAAGATGACGGCTCCCGTCTATGCTCCTGGAAGGTAGACCTCTGAGAAAAGGAGCCTCGGCCCGAACCTCAGGACTGAAATTGGGCACGGCCGGACAGGCGGCCCCTAAAGCTGCCGACCCTGGTAGAGACCCTACCGTGGAAAACTCTCTTCATAGAGCTTTGGGCTTTGTCTAGGGCGGTGAAAGCCCCCACAAACCTCCCTAGGTCCTTGATGAAAGGTTCTCCGAATAAAAGGCCCTGGGCCTCCTTACCAGCCTCCGTAAGAGCTAGGTTTGATAATTTGGGATCGATTTTGAAAAGGATGGCCTTTCGCCTCTCTATAGCTAAGGACGTATTTACGTTCCCCACTATGCAAATGGCTCGTCGTACCCATTCGCGTAACTCTACAGGATCAACCTGCTTATTTTCGGCCTTTGCCACCTCCGCCAGGTCAAATAGTTTAGCTAGCGGCCCAAAGATGTCAAGGTGCTTATCCTGACAAGACCTTAACGCTGACTCCAGACCCCTACGCGGGTTCCAACCGGATTTGGCGAGGAACTGCGTCATTTTGGGGTCGACAGCAGGAGTCTCGCATACCCTGTTAGGGATGACAGGTCTGGGGCATTCCGCCCTAAGCTTATTGCGAGCCTCTTTGGAAAGAGGGCAGCGCACTCCAGCCTCCAAATATTTGGAAACGTGCTCCAACGGTAACCACTCAGCCGAACGGGGGTGATGGAGCGAGTCTGGGTCGAACAAGGGTTCCCCAGAGGGGTCCGTTAAAGATGCAGGCATTCCTTCTGCAGCGGACATTAGGGAGCTACACCCGGGTAGGGGGTTATCATCCATGACCCCAGAAGGGTCCTCCTCTGCCTCCTCAAAGGCGTCATCCATAGCCTCCTCCTCGGATCCGACCTCAAAGTCGGAATCCAAATCCTGTAGTGCTCTAGCACTTTTCCAATCGCGCGCGTTCTGCCTGACGCGTACAGGCTCTCTTGCGCGGACCAAGCGCGCCAACATTGGTGGAAACATCATCACCCTTATTATTTCTTTTTCTGGAGGCAGACGGCCCTGGCCCGGTGGGTGAGGACACCATGACGGGCTGCGGCGTTAGAGAAGTAGCCGGATGGGCAGCAAGGGCCTGGGCAATAGTTTGGGCTGCAGCTATGGCGCTAGATATTGACACCTGAAAATCAGTACCATGATCACCAGGGATCGGGGCATGGCCATACTCCCCCGAAGGGGTTAATTCCACTAGAGGAATGTCCTCCTCTGCAGGGCCCTGGCCACTGTGCACATTCTTAGGCATGATGACAATTTTTGTTATAACTGGTGACTGCTGTATGTATATATATATATATATATATATATATATATATATTGTTTTGGTTTGTTTATCTGTACTTTGCAATTTTCCCCTTTTGGGGCAATTTGGGGGTATTTATTGATATATATATTTTCATTACTTTCATTTTGCTTTAGTTTGGGTTTACTTGTTATCTCCTCGTCTGTTTTTTGGCTTTTAGGAGGTTAATTTGCGCCCCTTAATCTGTATAGCGTTTTCATCCCCTGTTTTTTGCTTATTCCCACCTTACTGTGCCCTTTTCTGTCCCCCCTCCCTTATCGGGCGGCTCTTTTTCCCTCCGCTTACCTCAGTGCGGCTGCGGCTGCTCTCTCTGTCTTCCTTGCAAACGCGCCCGAGATCTCGCGAGATCTCGGGCACTTCCGCTTCCGCCATTGCGTCATCGCTTATCGGAGCTCCTGCTGCATCGGTCCGTCCTCGGTCTTCCTTTGCAGGTTTTTCTCAGCGTTTTCATCCTTTACTGGCCTGGGGCAAATCCCCATTGCCAGCTAATCTCCCCACAGCATATTTAGTGTTCCCACAATATATATATTAAATATATGTAAGTCACAATGACATAAAACAGTAAATCCCACTACTTATCTCTGCGGTCAGCAGCAAAGAAAGAGGAGGTTTTGCAGGCGGCGTGGCCTGTTATAGGGGGACTATGGGGAGGGGCTGATCACATGTTTCAATATTTTTCTTTGCTGCTATTGGTCAGAGTAAAGAAGGAGAATTGCAATACTCGCCTCCGGGTCTTGTAATAAAATCTGTATGTAGTGAGCTCCCTCTAGTGGTGGCTGTATAATCTCTATGTAGTGAGCTCCCTCTAGTGGTGACTGTATAATATGTATGTAGTGAGCTCCCTCTAGTGGTGGCTGTATAATCTGTATGCAGTGAGCTCTCTCTAGTGGTGGCTGTATAATCTGTATGTAGTGGGCTCCTTCTAGTGGTGACTGTATAATCTGTATGTAGTGAACTCCCTCTAGTGGTGACTGTATAATCTGTATGTAGTGAGCTCCCTTTAGTGGTGGCTGTATAATCTGTATGTAGTGAGCTCCCTCTAGTGGTGGCTGTATAATCTGTATGTAGTGAGCTCCCTCTAGTGGTGGCTGTATAATCTGTATGTAGTGTGGTGACTGTATAATATGTACAGTACAGACCAAAAGTTTGGACACACCTTCTCATTCAAAGAGTTTTCTTTATTTTCATGACTATGAAAATTGTAGATTCACACTGAAGGCATCAAAACTATGAATTAACACATGTGGAATTATATACATAACAAACAAGTGTGAAACAATTGAAAATATGTCATATTCTAGGTTCTTCAAAGTAGCCACCTTTTGCTTTGATTACTGCTTTGCACACTCTTGGAATTCTCTTGATGAGCTTCAAGAGGTAGTCCCCTGAAATGGTTTTCACTTCATAGGTGTGCCCTGTCAGGTTTAATAAGTGGGATTTCTTGCCTTATAAATGGGGTTGGGACCATCAGTTGCGTTGAGGAGAAGTCAGGTGGATACACAGCTGATAGTCCTACTGAATAGACTGTTAGAATTTGTATTATGGCAAGAAAAAAACAGCTAAGTAAAGAAAAACGAGTGGCCATCATTACTTTAAGAAATGAAGGTCAGTCAGTCAGCCGAAAAATTGGGAAAACTTTGATAGTCATGAAAATAAAGAAAACTCTTTGAATAAGAAGGTGTGTCCAAACTTTTGGTCTGTACTGTATGTAGTAAGCTCCCTCTAATGGTGGCTGTAAAATCTGTATGTAGTAAGCTCCCCCTTGTGGTGGCAGTATAATCGTTATGTAGTTAGCTCCTTCTAGTGGTGGCTGTATAATCTGTATGTAGTGAACTCCCCCTAGTGGTGGCTATTTATTATCTATGTAGTGAGCTCCCTCTAGTGGTGGATGTATGATCTGTATGTAGTGAGCTCCCTTTAGTGGTGATTGTATAATCTGTATGTAGTGAGCTCCCTGTAGTGGTTGCTGTATAATCTGTATGTAGTGAGCTCCCTCTAGTGGTTGCTGTATAATCTGTATGTAGTGAGCTCCCTCTAGTGGTGGCTGTATAATCTGTATGTAGTGAGTTCCCTCTAGTGGTGGCTGTATAATCTGTATGTAGTGAGCTCCCCCTAGTGGTGGCTTTATGATCTGTATGTATAAGGTGCACAAAGTATTATGGTGGCTCACCTGACTGTTATCACGTAGTTGGTGCGCAATGTCTATCTGACTCACCCAATCAGTATATTAAATAAGTATAAAAGTTGTATGGGCAGGCACTCCACATCTAGTCGCGCGCAGAGAGAGATGTGTAAAATACTGAATATTTTATTACTAAAAATACAATAAAATTTGAAAAAATATATAATTAAAAATGTTTACAAAATGCAGATGGATAAATAAGGAATCAAGGGTAAAGGTGCGTGTTACACAAAATACAAGAATTGTGCCTCTGGAGGCAAGAAATATCTCCTATAGATATCAAAACAATGTTACTTATTATCAAGACGGGTGCTAGTCAAATAAAAGTGACATCGTGATCTCCTAACATGCCTAGGGAAAAAGCGCATTGAAAATCACACAAAAAATCTGGTGATCAAATACTGGCTGATTATCGTCCTTATTAGAATGCCATCTTATTGGCTGGTATAGATATATGCAGTGGTTAAGAGAGAAGTCGGATATATTGATAGCCTCAGTCAGTTATATGTGATAGTCACAAGCAGTTATATGGTAATCGCAAACAGTCCTTTATGTGACAAAGTTTAGTAATGTGGATCGAAGTTCATTCCAACTGACTGTGCTTCAATAGTATTGGTGGGAGTCTTTTTCACCACCACAATTTAATCATATATACCGGTCTATGTATAGATTGTATGCAGTATGGGCAGTTGGTTATTGTGCTAATCGTGGCGTCCCACGTAGCTGTACTTGCCAATACCCCAAACCGCCGTTACCTGTCTTGGCGTCTTCATGGTTTATTGCCGCTCTTGCAAGCATGGCCTCCCTTCTTAGGATTCCCCTTAAAAAAAATTTTTTTTTAAAAAAAAGAAGATGAACCACTTCTTCCAAATGAGCCCTGAAGAGAAAAACATAGGAACTTTATGTGTGGAATATGACATCCTAGTTGTACTTATATTTTTATTTCCATCCTCTTTGTTACTATTGTTCTTTGATAGATGTATTCCGTATATATAGATCCTTCATCTGATTGGGTTTTTAAGAGGATTTAAAAAAAAAAATGCAACTTTTTTTTAAACTCATTTTAATCAACCAGTAGATGATGCCTTTGAAGAAATATGTAATGGAAGGTTTAGATATCTATAGGAGTTATTTCTTGCCTCCAGGGGCACAATTCTTGTATTTTGTGTAACACGCACCTTTACCCTTGATTCTTTATTTATCCACCTGCATTTTGTAAAAATTATATATTATTTCAAATTTTATTGTATTTTTAATAATAAAATATTCAATATTTTACACATCTCTCTCCGCATGCGACTAGATGTGGAGTGCCTGCCTATACAACATTTATAATCTGCATGTAGTGAGCTCCCTCTAGTGGTGACTGTATAATCTGTATGTAGCGAGATTCCCCTAGTGGTGGCTGTATAATCTGTATATAGTGAGCTCCCTCTAGTGGTGGCTGTATAGTCTGTATATAGTGAGCACCCTTTAGTGGCGACTGTATAATCTGTATGTAGTGACCTCCCTCTAGTGGTGACTGTATAATCTGTATGTAGTGAGCTTCCCCTAGTGGTGGCTGTATAATCTGTATATAGTGAGCTCCCTCTAGTGGTGGCTGTATAATCTGTATGTAGTGAGCTTCCTCTAGTGGTGACTGTATAATCTGTATGTAGTGAGCTCCCCCTAGTGGTGGCTGTATAATCTGCATGTAGTGAGCTCCCTCTAGTGGTGGCTGTATAATCTGTATGTAGTGACCTCCCTCTAGTGGTGGCTGTATAATCTGTATGCAGTGAGCTCCCTCTAGTGGTGACTGTATAATCTGTATGTAATGAGCTTCCTCTAGTGGTGGCTGTATAATCTGTATGTAGTGAGCTTCCTGTAGTGGCAACTGTATAATCTGTATGTAGTGAGCTCCCTCTAGTGGTGACTGCATAATCTGTATGTAGTGAGCTCCCTCTAGTGGTGGCTGTATAATCTGTATGTAATGAGCTCCCCCTAGTGGTGGCTGTATAATCTGTATGTAGCTCCCTCTAGTGGTGGCCGTATAATCTGTATGTAGGGAGCTTCCTGTAGTGGCAACTGTATAATCTGTATGTAGTGAGCTTCCTGTAGTGGCAACTGTATAATCTGTATGTAGTGAGCTCCCCCTAATAGTGTCAAGGCGTGGTGTGGGAAGATATCTCCACACCGACCACAAGAGGGAAGGGAAAAGGTACTAGGCCTGGAAACTAGGAAAAGTGGGAAAGGTCACCACCTAGTGAATCCCTAACCCGAGTCCTGACTACTATAATTATGAACAGACCGTGATGGTAGGAATGTTCATACACTGTAACCTATGGCCCTATCTGACCCTAAAGGGCCCTGGATAAAGTGTCAGGACAAGAGAGGAACTGTTCCTTCCCAGCTGAAGGAACAGAAGACTCCCTCGGCCTAATACCAAAAGGTAGGGGAAAACCACAAACAAAAATAGGGAAAAGACACTTAACTCCAAAATATGCAGATGAGCAGGAACTCAGAGGAGAACCAGACACCAGCTCTTCACAACTAAAAGGAGCTGTCAACCACATAGCATAATGGCTGAGGCCAGACTAAATAGAGGAGTAGGAATTACCACTTAAGCTACACCTGAGACCAGAGGTGTGGTCATACTCAGCAACAACACAGAAGAGTGAAACCAGAGAGGCTGTCAGATCACATCACGTGCAGCCAATCTCCTAGATCTTCTGACCCCTGTCATAGGAGAGACCATGACAGTACCCCCCTTCTTCGAGTGGCCTCCGGACACCCATACCGACTTTATCCGGATGTGCTCTGTGAAAGGCTTTCACTAGACGACTAGCGTTAACATCGGCCGCTGGAATCCACATCCTCTCCTCTGGTCCGTAACCCCTCCAGTGAACGAGATACTGGAGGGATCTACAGAGAATTCGGGAGTCAACTATCCTGGAAATCTGAAATTCCAGATTACCGTCCACCATGACAGGAGCAGGAAGCAAGGAGGACAGTTCAACAGGTTCGACACATCTTTTCAACAACGACTTATGGAACACATTATGAATCTTCAATGTCTGAGGAAGTTCAAGACGAAAGGCTACTGGGTTAATAATGACAGAGATCTTATATGGACCAATAAACCTTGGGCCCAACTTCCAAGAAGGTAGTTTCAACTTAATGTTTCTTGTGGACAGCCACACAGAATCACCCACTCTCAGGTCCGGACCACTCATACGTCTCTTGTCAGCCATACGTTTATACTTGTTGCCCTTTTTTTTTTTTTCAGATTATTTTGATTTTTCCACCAAATAGATGACAAAGAAGAGGAAAATCATTCCTCTTCAGGTATACCAGAAGTCTCCTTACCAAAAAACGGCAACTTATCAGTGGACTCCTGCCTACGGTTATTTATGGCAAACTCGGCTAAAGACAAAAATGAGGACCTCGACTGAGAAAGAAAGGCCGAAGAGAAGGACAATTGTACCCCCAGACGAGTACAGAACGCCTTCTAGAATTTGCCCCTATCAGACACCACATCAGAAGGAATACCATGTAATTTCACGATGTTATCGACGAACACTTGTGCCAGAGTTTTAGCATTAGGTAGACCTGGCAATGCTATAAAGTGCGCCATCTTACTAAAGTGATTAATAACCACCAAAATCACAGTTTTTCCTGAAGAATTGGTTAAGTCCGTGATAAAATCCATGGATAAATGAGTACAAGGTCGGGATGGGATGGGAAACGGAAGTAAAGACCCGGAAGGCCGAGTATGTGTCACCTTAGCACGTGCACAAGTACTACAAGCCGACACATAGTCCTCAACACACTTACACAACCCCGGCCACCAAAATCTATGAGAGATGAGATCGACAGTGGATCTTCTCCCAGGGTGTCCTGTGAGAACCGTACAGTGATGTTCCTCGAACAACTTGTAACGTAATTCAGAGGGAACAAACAACTTTCTTGGAGGACAAGAATCCTCAATAAATGTAGATTCAATTACACTAGGGCGGAGTTTAAAGCTCTGTCCTTTTTAGAATGAGATAAAGAGCTAGTAATTAAACCCTCAGATAAGGGGGGTAATATTGTAAACATGGACTTAGCACAATATAAAGAAATGTGTTTAAATCTTTTGCAAGATAAGGAAACCTAAGAGAAGCTTAAGTCGGATCCCACTCCATCATATCAAAAGAAATTGATGATCATCCTGCGGGCAACTAAAACTCAGGGTTTGATTTCTGAGGAAGAGTTTGATTTTATCCAATGCAAGCATCCAACAGTGGCAACCTTTTATAGTCTACCAAAGGTCCACAAGGGGACAACCCCGTTAAAGGGGCGTCCAATTGTGTCAGGCATTAATAGCCTGAGCCAAAATGCTGGGATTTACATAGACTTAATTTTAGCACCCTTTGTGAAGACTTTACCCTCCTATGTAAGGGACACAGGGGACTTGCTAGGCGGTTTAGAGGGTTTTTTTCTGGAAGAAGAAGCACTCCTCGGGTCAATTGACGTTGAGGCCCTATACTCCTCTATCCCACACCATTTGGGGACGAAGGCAGTGGCAGAATTTTTAAATACTAGAGGGTGTCAGTTTCAAGCACACAATCAGTTTGTGCTGAATTTACTTGAATTCACATTGACACAGAATTATTTTCTGTTTGATGGAATCTTTTACCACCAGCTCAGGGGCACCGCGATGGGGAGTCCCTGTGCCCCATCGTATGCAAATTTATTCCTGGGCTGGTGGGAGAAGAATATAGTATTCGGGGACCCACCGATCCCATCTACTGTTAACATTGTCATGTGGGACAGATACATTGACGACGTCTTTGTTATCTGGAAAGGAGGAAGGGATGGCTTCAACGACTTGATACTAGCCATCAATAAGAATGATATAGGCCTACGATTTACCTCAGAACTAAAAGACAACATCTTACCCTTTTGGGATATTGAGATCAGGATAGGGCCTGGGGGTGAAATTCAAACCAAAACATACAGGAAACCCACCACAACGAATTCACTGTTGAGGTGGGACAGTCATCATCCCCAGTATCTTAAACAGGGAATCCCAACCGGACAGTATTTGAGGGTTAGGAGGAACTGTTCATCCCTAGATGATTTCAAAGAACAAGCAAGGGATCTTAGAGAAAGATTCATAGAAAGGGGATACCCTAAATCGGTCTTGAAAAGGGCTTATCAGAGAGCCCTCAATAGTAATCGCACAATACTTCTACACCCTATGAAAAAACTGAATGTGGCTAACCCAATACGCCTTATTGCCACATTTGATGGAGCAGCTAAGGAGGTTAGAGAAGTAATTTTAAAACATTGGGGGATTCTTCAACTGGATCCCCACATCAAGGATATTATTTCAGAGACCCCACAGATTACATATCGGAGGGGACGCAGCCTACGAGACCGGTTCGTCCATAGCCACTTTAGTGATCCATCTAGAAAGATGCTGGCTTCGTCCGGTGCGGGGGTGCTCTCATTGCAGAAGATGTGTGGCATGTGCGCATATCATCCAGGGACGAGAATTCACGAGTGGCGTCACCCAAAAGAGATATGTGATCAGACAATTTATCAACTGTCCGTCTAGGGGAGTTATCTACAAAGCGACATGTGAGTGTGGCCTGGTACATGTGGGCAAGACCACTCGTGAGCTCAGGAGGCGCGTTGGCGATAACCTGGGTGATATGCAACATGGAAGAGATAACCCCTTGGCTAAACATGTCGAAAGCCATCATGGGGAAATATATTCAGGAATGAAATTCATGGGCATTGAGATCGTGCCCCCCCCCCCCAATGAGAGGGGGTGATTGGGACAAAAAATTCTGCAAAGAGAGACCTGGTGGATCTTTGAATTATGTGCGATGCAACCGACAGGTCTTTTTTTTATTTTTATTTTTATTGTTTTAGAAAACATACAATATACAATATCAGACCGTCCAACGGGTCATCACAATAATCATTCACATATTAGCATTTTAGCCCCACCCAATTAAATTAAAACCGACAGGTCTTAATGAGCAATTATTGTATGGCTGCTATATCTAGTTGTATATATATCTATGGTAAACAACTGTAAGTTGTCGTGACTGTGGTCTACACAGTATACTGTGTATAATGTGAATAATGTAGGTAGTGTGATACCCTGATTGAGAGACATATTTTGGAGAACGCTTTGATATATTCCACTAGAGTGGACTCTCTAAACCTTGCTTTCAGTGATGAGAATGGTTTATGGCTGTTACATTTTAACCGTATATACACTTATGACAAAGAAATGAGAGATACTGTGTTTGAGATATATTATTTGGAGACTATAGAATAGTGTAATTTAACAACACTATATCATGATGGCAGTATATATTCTAGGGAATGATGTGAGATGTCCCAAGAGATCGGACCTCTTAGTCCTGTACCAGCAAGGAGCAATCGCTATAAGGCTACTATACTTACCTGTATACACTTTTGTGGTAAATAAATGTGGGATACTCTGACTGAGGTATCTAAGTTGGAGAATATTGTGAATTATATGAATAAGGTGAAAAATATGACATCATGCCTAACTAAGGTATACACCTGGGAGAACACTGAGAGATGTCCTTTCAGATTGGACCTTTTAACCTTTGCCAACATAAGCCCTAATGCTCCGTGGACTGCCACCATACAGACAAGAAGCATTTGTCTCTATCTCTATCTGTGCATCTATCGCTGAATAAAGTGGGCGGGGAGAGTGAGCGGGATGTATGCCCTGACCGCCTCCCTCTCTCCCCGCCCCCTTTCCGCCCCACTGCATTGTGACCGATGTGGATGTGCATGGAGATCACTGCTGCATCCAACATGGGTCATGTGATGCACACTTCATCCGGCCAGAGCACCTGAACAGTCACGTGGTGAGTCACGCGGCTCAGTGGGGGGGGGGGGGCGGAACCGGTGTCCAATGTGGACGCCGACTTTGCTGCTGCCACACGCCGACTCTGCCACTGCCATACGCAGGATGCCAGCCTCACTCCATGCCTATGCATACATGGGGAGGAGAGCTAAGCATTTCTTTAGCTTTTTTGATGTTTGACTATCATTGAGCCTATGCGAATCACTGAGCTAATGCTAATGTATTATAGCCTTATCTGACTACATACGACTATGTGTTGATAAATCCAGGATTGTGGAGACTGATCATCGCTAGCCTGGTTGGGAGGAATTAAATGTCATTTTTGAGTTGGTGTCTTTACAACTTAGGCACTTATTGATTGATGAGTCCCCTGATGAGTTGGCCTTGAACAAACGAAACGCGTTGGAACATTTTGTGACAATTTTTATATATTGGCATTAGGGTTCTCCAATTGCTAATGCAGTTGGAACAAATTGCGGATAGGCATTAGGGTCCCCCACCTTAGCTCTTGACGAAGCTGGGCAGTCACCTTCGTGGCTCAGGGACAAGGAGGGACAGTCAGTTAGTACATTGGTCCTGAGGGGTCGCCCTTTTTAGGGTGAGCTACAACACCCCCGGTATACTAAGGGTGACAGGGTCAAGGAGATGTCAGAGACCCAGTATCAGAGAACCTGTGATCCCCAGTGGTAGGTACTCAGTGGCGCTGCGTGTTAATGTGGATAGGCACAAGTGGGACATGGTTCTAGATTTAGTAAGGCAAATTTTAAAAGTAGAATAATAAAAGTTATGTATAAGGTACCCGCATATGTTTGTGATCAATAAGCACAGTAATAGGATGAATTGCTCCTTCCAACCAATGACGCCATTCCTCAAAAGCCAACTTAATGGCCAACAACTCTCTGTTACCCACGTCATAATTTCTTTCTGCAGCCAAGAGTTTCTTAAAGAAGAAAGCACATGGACGCCATTAACTAGGTGAAGGACCCTGCGACAAGAATTGCACTTCCTGAACGGCAAATACACACTTCTCCATCTTAGCATACAATTTATTCTCTCTTAGGGTCTGCAACACCTGTCTCACGTAATCCTGATGAGTCTCCATGTCTGGAGAATAAATTAGTATGTCATCCAGATACACAACAACAAACCTCCCCAACAGATGATGAAAGATGTCATTAACAAAATACTGGAAAACCGCAGGAGCATTAGTTAACCCAAACTGCATGACCAGATTCTCACACTGACCCTCGCCATCTTCCATTCATCCCTTTCCTTGATCCTGACCAGATTATATGCCCCCCCTTAAGTCCAACTTAGAGAACACCTTGGCACCAACAATCTGATTAAACAAGTCAGGAATCAAAAAAAGGGGGTACGGATCACAGACCATAGTCCGATTGAGTTCACGGAAGCCCAGACATGGCTTAAGAGTTCCGTCTTTCTTGTTTACAAAGATAAACCCTGCTGCCAGTGGGGATTTGGAAGGTCTAATATGTCCCTTAGCCAAACTTTCGGCAATATACTCTCGCATGGAAGCTCTTTCGGGTTCAGAAAGGTTATATAGCCTAGATTTTAGCAACTTTGCTCTGGGAATGTCACGATCAGTGTGGGGGGGAAACTCCACACTGAAAACAGGAGGGAATGGGAACAGTAACTGGGCCTGGAACCTAGGGAAGAAACAGGTCACCCTTTAGACAACCCTAATCCGGGCCCTAACTATCTATCAATATGAATAGACCCATAAGGTAGGAATATTCGTAAGGCCCTGGAAAAGGTTAGGACCAGAGAAAACCCATTCCTCCCCAGATGGACGAATGGAAGTCTCTGTCTCAGGCCCAGATACAAACAACAGGGAATATAACCAATACAAACAAATGCGACACTTAACTTCTGTAGAGATGGATAGGCAGGAACACCAGAGACGACCTCACACCAGCTCAGCCAAACCCAAATGAAGCTATCAACCGCATAGTCAGAAGGGTGGGATCAGACTATAAAGGGTAGAAGTGATGACCACTGATTAACAGCTGAGAAAAGGTAAGTGGTCATTAACCCTATCAACACTGAATCAAGAGAAATCAAGGAGGCAGTTATATTCCTCCACGCTCAGCCAATCTTCTTGATTTCCTGACATCAGTCACCTGAGGGACCGTGACAGGGAATAAGATTGATAGGACAATCATATTCCCAGTGGGGGGGGGGCTAAACCTTGGCAACCACTCTCAGAAAATACATCAGAAAAATCATAAGTGAAAGAGGGAACAGCTTTAGTGGTCAAGACAGAAAGAGATGTATTAAGACAGTTGTCCATGCAATAATCACTCCAATCGAAAATCTGTCTCACTTGCTAGTCAATGGTAGGATTATGTTTGTTCAACCATGGTAAACCCAAACCAACGGAGCAGGCAGACCCTCCAGTACAAAACACAAAATGGATTCCTGATGAAAATCACCCACTCTCAGTTCTCTTGCACACAAACGGTTTTTTTTTTCGTTTCCGTTGCGTTTTTGTGGATTCCGTTTGCTGTCTGTATGCGGAACCATTCATTTCAATGGTTCAGCAAAAACAACGGAAGGTACCATACTTTGTATGCATTCCATTTCTGTATTTCTGTATATCTGTTCCGTTCAAAGATAGAACATGTCCTATTATTGCCCGTAAATCACGTTCCGTGGCTCCATTCAAGTCAATGGTTCCGCAAAAAAACTGAATGAATCCGTATGTCTTCCGTATCTGTTCCGTTTTTGCGGAACCATCTATTGAAAATTTTTATGTTTAGCCCAATTTTTTTATGTACTTACTGTTTAAACATTATTGTTTGCTTCCGTTTCCATTTGGGATCAGCAAAAAACGGATCACAATCGGAAACCAAGCGTAAAACGGAACTGCAAAACGGAACAGAAGCGGAATGGAAATGGAAACACTACTGAAACAAAAAACAGAAAAATGGATCAGTTTAAAATGGACAGCAAAACCATACAGTCGTGTGCAAGAAGCCTTAAAAGGATGTCCTGCACCACCTGTGACAAACATTTCTGAGCAAGTGGTGCAGAGTCTATTGCAAACACCGAAATATTTTTCTCTAATGCACTTGTCGTCAACCAATGCAAATAGATGAAGTGACCATCAACTAGGTTAACACCTGCCCCACTGTCAATAAACACCTCAATTCCCACAGTTTTGGACTCTAGCGCCACCTCGGCGGATAGGAGAAATCTGGTACTAACAGTACATGACAGAAGTAAGTTCTCTGACTCCCCACCCAAACCACCAAGAGTAAGATGGGAAATAAACGTCTTTTTTTTTTATTTTCACCTTGACGCTGAACATAAGGACAAACAAACATTAACAAAATGTCCCCTTTTTCCACAGAAAAAACATACTCCCTTCTTATGACTAACACTCTTGCAAGCAGGCCCATGGGTAGCTCCCCCAAACTGCATTGGTTCGTCACCAGGCATAAACTAAGGAGTCTCTCCACCCAAGGTGTCAGAGGAAGCCGCCACGTTATATGAAAGTTCGTCCTGAGAGTGAGGGAATTTAGATCTCTCTCAGGCGTCTATCCATACGTACAGCAAGGGACATAGCTGCTTCCAATGACTTGTGATTTTCGTGAAAGGCCAATGCGTCCTGTAGCCTCTCGGATAATCCCTGACAGAATTGGCTACGGAGATCTGGATCATTCCACTCCGTATCTGTAGCCCATATCCTAAATTCAGAGCAGTAGATCTCCGCAGAACGCTCTCCCTGCCGTAAACCACGTAACTTGGTCTCGGCTAGAGAGATCCGATCTGGGTCATCGTAGATAAGACCTAGCGCTCTGAAAAATGTATCTACTGACCGGAGGGACTGTGATTCAGTCAGTAGAATAAAAAACAAGACTGAGCGTCCCCTTTAAGCAACAATATGATAATAGCCACTCTTTGACTCTCATCCCCAGATGAAAGCGGACGTAACTTAAAGTGCAATTTACACGATACTCTGAACCAAATAAAATTATCGCTTCCCCAAAAAAATCTGTCCGGAAGTGCAACTTTAGGTTCAGGACAGGCCTGGCAACTACTACCGGCACCAGCAGCCTCTCTGATTCTGTTTGCGGAGGTCAGCTACCTCTATAGACAGACCCTGCAATTGTCCAGCCAGTGCAGCGATTGGATCCATAGCCTCACTGACACAAACAAAAATGACGGTTTTTGGCGGTTGAAAATGTCATGGTGCGGTATGGGAGGATAACTCCACACCGACCACAAGAGGGAAGGGAAAAGGTACTAGGCCTGGAACAAGGGAAAGGGGGAAAGGTCACCACCTAGTGAATCCCAATCCCGACTACTATAAGTATGAACAAACCTTGATGGTAGGAATGTTCATACGCTGGAACCTAGTGCCCTATCTGACCCTAAAGGGCCCTGGAAATAGTGTCAGGACAAAAGATGACCTGTTCCTTCCCAGCTGAAGGAACAGGAGACTCCCTCGGCCTAATACCAAAAGGTAGGGGAAAACCACGAACAAGAAATAGGGAAAAGACATTTAACTCCAAAATATGCAGACGAGCAGGAACTCAAAGGAGAACCCAACACCAGCTCTTCACAACCAAAAGGAGCTATCAACCGCATAGCACGATGGGTGAGGCCAGACTAAAAAGAGGAGTAGGAATTACCACTTAAACTACACCTGAGACCAGAGGTGTGGTCATACCCAGCAACAACACAGAAGAGTGAAACCAGAGAGGCTGTCAGATCACATCACGTGCAGCCAGTCTCCTAGATCTTCTGACCCCTGTCACGGGAGAGACCGTGACAAGTGGTAGTTGTATAATCTGTATGTAGTGAGCTCCCTCTAGTGGCGGCTGTATAATCAGTATGTAGTGAGCTCCCCCTAGTGGCGACAATATAATCTGTATGTAGCAAGCTCCCTCTTGTGCTGGCTGTATGATCTGTATATAGTGAGCTTCCTCTAGTGGTGGCAGTATAATCTGTATGTAGTAAGCTCCATCTAGTGGTGACTGTATTATCTGTATGTAGTGAGCTCTCTCTAGTGGTGGCTGTATAATCTGTATGTAGAGAGCTCCCTCTAGTGGTGACTGTATAATCTGTATGTAGTGAGCTCCCTCTAGTGGTGGCTGTATAATCTGTATGTACTAAACTCCCTCTAGTGGTGGCTGTATAATCTGTATGTAGTGAGCTCCCTCTAGTGGTGGCTGTATAATCTGTATGTAGTGAGCTCCCTCTAGTGGTGACTGTATAATCTTTATGTAGTAGGCTCCCTCTAGTGGTGACTGTATAATCTGTATGTAGGCAGCTCCCTTTAGTGGTGGTGGTATAATCTGTATGTAGTGAGCTCCCTCTAGTGGTGCTGTATAGTCTGTATATAGTGAGCTCCCCCTAGTGGTAGCTGTATAATCAGTATATAGTGAGCTCCCTCTAGTAGTGGCTGTATAATCTGTATGTAGTAAGCTCCCCCTAGTGGTGGCTGTATAATCAGTATATAGTGAGCTTCCTCTAGTGGTGGTTGTATAATCTGTATGTAGTGAGCTCCCTCTAGTGGTGGCTGTATAATCTGTATGTAGTAAGCTCCCCCTAGTGGTGGCTGTATAATTTGTATGTAGTGAGCTCACCCTACAAGAACGCTTGGCCAAGGTCAACCAAAGAATCAGACTGTGGAGCCTCAGACAGCTAACTATTGAGGGAAAAGCACTTGTCCTGTGTAATGAAGTTCTGCCTTTGCCACAGTACACCGCACAGACATGGCCCCCTCTTGCCACCGCTTTTAGGGCCATCACCAGGACTTTCGCTTTGTTTGGGGATCCAAAATGGACAGAGTGAAGTGAGCCATCATGTACAAAGAGCCCTGCAAGGCCAGGAAGAGCATTCCGGACCAGCCCACTTTACTGCCGATCGCCTTTGTTTGTGGCCCTGCGGGCAAGGCTTTATGTCTCGCTTCCTGTGACATACAGTGGTCAGATATTACATAGGAAACTACCCACAATCCCCTCACAGCACTCAGGTTTGATCTGCACGGTGTGTTTTGGATCTTTGTGATGTTTATATAATATATACTGTATATATTATATATATATACAGTACAGACCAAAAGTTTGGACACACCTTCTCATTCAAAGAATTTTCTTTATTTTCATGACTATGAAGGCATCAAAACTATGAATTAACACATGTGGAATTATATACATAACAAACAAGTGTGAAACAACTGAAAATATGTCATATTCTAGGTTCTTCAAAGTAGCCACCTTTAGCTTTGATTACTGCTTTGCACACTCTTGGCATTCTCTTGATGAGCTTCAAGAGGTAGTCCCCTGAAATGGTCTTCCAACAGTCTTGAAGGAGTTCCCAGAGATGCTTAGCACTTGTTGGCCCTTTTGCCTTCACTCTGCGGTCCAGCTCACCCCAAACTATCTCGATTGGGTTCAGGTCCGGTGACTGTGGAGGCCAGGTCATCTGGCGCAGCACCCCATCACTCTCCTTCATGGTCAAATAGCCCTTACTTTCAAAGTTTTCCCAATTTTTCGGCTGACTGACTGACCTTGATTTCTTAAAGTAATAATGGCCACTCGTTTTTCTTTACTTAGCTGCTTTTTTCTTGCCATAATACAAATTCTAACAGTCTATTCAGTAGGACTATCAGCTGTGTATCCACCTGACTTCTCCTCAACGCCACTGATGGTCCCAACCCCATTTATAAGGCAAGAAATCCCACTTATTAAACCTGACAGGGCACACCTGTGAAGTGAAGACCATTTCAGGGGACTACCTCTTGAAGCTCATCAAGAGAATGCCAAGAGTGTGCAAAGCAGTAATCAAAGCAAAAGGTGGCTACTTTGAAGAACCTAGAATATGACATATTTTCAGTTGTTTCACACTTGTTTGTTATGTATATAATTCCACATGTGTTAATTTATAGTTTTGATGCTTTCAGTGTGAATCTACAATTTTCATAGTCATGAAAATAAAGAAAACTCTTTGAATGAGAAGGTGTGTCCAAACTTTTGGTCTGTACTGTATATATTTATATATTTTTTATTTTTTTTTAGAAATGGGGTAGAAACTTTTGTTACGTTTGTTACATTGTATCATATACAGACCACATCCAGGGAGGAGCCCGGAAACCGGATCCACGTCTCTGCCTTTCTTCCATCTAACTCATTAGGATAAGTGTCCGCAAAGAAATATGTTTTTCATTCGTCTTCTCGTCAGTTACAAGCGATAACGCCATTAAACGTAGTCCCTAATAAATCCCTCCAAACGACCCAATAAATGTAATTGGTAACCAAGGCGTGGGATAAATTAAAGCCAGGGATCCCTGGAATGAGGAGCGTTATTCTCCGCAGTATTTGGGAGCAGCAGGTTTGGATTATCCGGTTTGTCCCGAGCACCTGGACTTCATTAAAGTTTAATACACACTGAACAGTCCCTGTGAGAGGCCGCGGAGAGGGCCCCGTGTAAAACTATACGGCAGCAGCATCGCAGCGGTGACCCCGTCCTCTCATTACAATAACAAGGCTTTAGGCTTATCCCCCAGACTGGGAGACCCCGCGTGACCGCAGGGCGTTTAGGGTCCGTCACATGTTTCCTTGATTTCATGTGACACAATGCATCATCCGTCAGGACTAAATCACTTGCAGAGGAGGACACGTCACTGTGGGCGAGGGATGGATGCTGCAGCGCCCTCCCTTGGTTATTACTGCCTGGTGTGAATTCACACTTTATACTTGGGGTCATCCACCATCTACATGGAGAAAAGACTTTGTACACTGCCGAAAAGAGAAAGTAACACTTCTCATATGGTTTCCTGGAATCCTCAGGCATGGATGCCACAAAGTTTGTGAACCCTTAAGAATGTCCAAAATTTCTACAAACATTGAAAATGTAGCAACTAAATAACACATTCATATCATCTAACAGTACATGTAAAAAGAATGTGAACCCATGGTGACAGTCAATATTATGATGCATCCCAGCCTTAATGACTTCCTTCAGATGTTACTCACCTCACCTGGTTCTAGCCCCACTCCCCAGTGAGACACTGCATGCGGCCCTGGTCTGTCAGACGCTGCTGCCTTGGTTCCTGTCTTCTGTGGCGGTCCTGCTGGTTCGGCCATTGATCTTCTGCTCTGGTTGTACAGCGGCATCAGCATTCCTAACGCAACCAGCGCCTAAAGGTGAAGTTATATCTGGTGACCTATTTAAAGGGGAATTGTCCTGCATGCATTACCTGTCCTTCATATCCCATCATGGTTCATGTTCCTTGTCCCTGATCCATGACTATTCTGAGGGTCCTCCTTCAAAAAAAGTCCATACCTTCTTGGGTTTAAAGGGGGTTTCAAGGACCTAGTGGATCCCACAAACCTACCTTAATTACACATATATCGCCTGCAGAAGAAAGTTGGGTATTTACTTACCAATCTGAAGTTGTATGGATTTGACACTTCATGCTCTTCTTCTAAATGTTCTTTACCAGGTTTGTGGTGTGGGCTATGGACAGGATGTCACCTCTGCTGTGGACAGGGCCGGAACTATTCCTCTACCTTGTGCATGCACAAACTCCTGAATCCACCTCATCTGGCAATGCACCAGGAAAAGGAATCGTTCTGGCCCCATCCACAAGAGAGGTGACGTCCTGTCCATAGCCCAATCCTGAAACCTGGGAAAAGGACAAGATGTTGGAGAAAGCAGGATTTTCAGAAGAGGAGTGTCACATGATTGAGCAGCCGATCCCCCGAACTTCAGAATTGTAAGTATATTTTTCTTCTACAGAAGAGTTATGTATAATTAATGTGGGTTTGTGGGACCTGCTGGTTCCTGGAAACCCCCCTTAAGACTGAAGGTTGGTGGGTCCTTTAGGCCTTTGAGATTGAGAAACAGCGCTCATTGTTTGAACACTGTTTGTGGATTAAATAAAATGTTCTGGACTGACGTTCTGCTATTTGACCACAAGATGCTGCTGTTTCCTAGGCAGCTGACTGACTGCATACATATTTCCATATTCATGAGAGGTGTGGTTCTTCAGAGCATTAAGAAGGAGCTACAGCAATCTTAGGAGCAAGCTGAGAGCTGAGGAACTGTGTGTGAGCAGAGAAGCTAATGGATCCAGGAGTGAAAGCAGAGCTCGAGTCCTGCGGGAACGTGTGGGAACGGCGTTCCTGCACTTTTTTCATAGCAGGAACGCCGTTCCCTTTCAGGGCCGCCTGTCTTTAATGCCGAGCAAAAGGACCAGGAAGCGGTGAAGGCTTTGTACTCACCTCTTCCTGTTCCTCTGTAGGTAACGCTTGAAGTTAAAATATACCATCGGATTGGAGAAAAATCCGATCCGATGGTATATTCTAAATCCTAGGTGTTCCCATGGTGATGGGGATGCTGCATCATTGGTGGGCAGTGCGCCCCCCCCCCTTCCCGGTATTTCGGTATTAAAATCACTGGAGGGCAGTGCGCCCTCCCTCCACCCTTCCCAGTATTAAAATCATTGGTGGGCAGTCCGCCCTCCCCCCGCCATTCCCAGTATTAAAATCATTGGTGGGCAGTGCGCCCTCCCCCCGCCCTTCCCAGTATTAAAATCATTGGTGGGCAGTGCACCCTCTCCCCCTCCCCGATATTAAAATCATTGGTGGGCAGTGCACCTTTTTCCTCTCCCCAATATTAAAATCATTGGTGGGCAGTGCGCCCCCCCTCCATCATTGGTGGCAGCGGCAGTTCCGATCGGAGTCCCAGCAGTGTAATGCTGGGACTCCGATCGGTTACCATGGCAGCCAGGACGCTACTGAAGTCCTGTCTGCCATGGCCAGTTACTCTGCAGCAATATACTTACATGCGCTGTGGCCGCCCGGTTGCTCCTTCTTCTTGTAACTCACAGGTCTGTGCAGCGCATTGCTATAAGCATAGGCGATGCGCCACACAGACCTGTAAGTTACAAGAAGAAGGAGCGCCAGGCGGCCACAGCGCATGTAAGTATGCTGCTGACTAACTGACCATGGCAGCCAGACAGGACTTCTGTAGCATCCTGGCTACCATGGTAACCGATCGGAGCCCCAGCATTACACTGCTGGGACTCTGATCAGAACTGCCGCTGCCACCAATGATGGGGGGGAGGGGGAAGGCGCACTGCCCACCAATGATTTTAATACTGGGGAGGGCGCACTGCTTACCAATGATTTTAATACTGGGGAGGGGGGGGGGGCGCACTGCCCAACAATGATTTTAATACTGGGGAGGGGAAGGGGGAGGGTGCACTGCCCACCAATAATTTTAATACCGGGGAGGGCGCACTGGGTGCTGATTGAGAGGCACTGGGGGCTGATGGAGAGGGTACTGGGGGGTGGTGAGAGGCACTGGGGGCTGATGGAGAGGCACTGACTGGGGGGCCTGGGGGCTTATGGAGAGGCACTGGGGGGCCGCTGGTGAGAGGCACTGGGGGCTGATGGAGAGGCACTGGGGGCTGGTGAGAGGCACTGTGGGCTGGTGAGAGGCACTGGAAGCTGGTGAGAGGCACTGGGGACTGATGGAGAGGCACTGGGGGCTGGTGAGAGGCACTGGGGGCTGATGGAGAGGCACTGGGGGCTGGTGAGAGGCACTGGGGGCTGATGGAGAGGCACTAGGGACTGCTATGATGCTACTGGGGCTGCTATGAGGCTACTGGGGGCTGCTATGAGGCTACTGGGGGCTGCTGTGAGGCATGGGGCTCTTATCTGAGGTCTTATTGGGGGTCATTCATATTGGGGTCTGAGTTGAGGTGTAATCTAAAGTCTTATTGGGGTCTTATTAACATTGGGGATCTTATTGGTGGTCTGACCTTAGGTGTAATGAAAAATAATTTTTTTCCAGAGCAGCTTGGAGAAAAAAGGCCTACCAGTCTCCCACATTCCTTCTGCCCGGCCAAGCGAGCCAGCACCCCTGAGGCCAAGCCTGCCAGCAGCCCTGAGGCCAAGCCTGTCAGCACCCCTGAGGCCAAGCCTGCCAGCACCCCTGAGTCTTCAGAACTGTAAATAAATTATATATAAGAGGAGCTTATAATATGAAAGAGACTAATTATGTCTGAACAGACATATAGCGCAAATTCCAGTTTTTGTTTACGTTTTATGTTGAACTGAATTTTCTGCGAAATATTATATACAGTACAGACCAAAAGTTTGGACACACCTTCTCATTCAAAGAGTTTTCTTTATTTTCATGACTATGAAGACATCAAAACTATGAATTAACATATGTGGAATTATATACATAAGAAACAAGTTTGAAACAACTGAAAATATGTCATATTCTAGGTTCTTCAAAGTAGCCACCTTTTTCTTTGATTACTGCTTTGCACACTCTTGGCATTCTCTTGATGAGCTTCAAGAGGTAGTCACCTGAAATGGTCTTCCAACAGTCTTGAAGGAGTTCCCAGAGATGCTTAGCACTTGGCCCTTTTGCCTTCACTCTGCGGTCCAGCTCACCCCAAACCATCTCGATTGGCTTCAGGTCCGGTGACTGTGGAGGCCAGGTCATCTGGCACAGCACCCCATCACTCTCCTTCAAGGTCAAATAGCCCTTACTTTCAAAGTTTTCCCAATTTTTCGGCTGACTGACTGACCTTAATTTCTTAAAGTAATGATGGCCACTCGTTTTTCTTTACTTAGCTGCTTTTTTTCTTGCCATAATACAAATTCTAACAGTCTATTCAGTAGGACTATCAGCTGTGTATCCACCTGACTTCTCCTCAACGCCACTGATGGTCCCAACCCCATTTATAAGGCAAGAAATCCCACTTATTAAACCTGACAGGGCACACCTGTGAAGTGTAAACCATTTCAGGGGACTACCTCTTGAAGCTCATCAAGAGAATGCCAAGAGTGTGCAAAGCAGTAATCAAAGCAAAAGGTGGCTACTTTGAGGAACCTAGAATATGACATATTTTCAGTTGTTTCACACTTGTTTGTTATGTATATAATTCCACATGTGTTAATTCACAGTTTTGATGCCTTCAGTGTGAATCTACAATTTTCATAGTCATGAAAATAAAAACTCTTTGAATGAGAAGGTGTGTCCAAACTTTTGGTCTGTACTGTATATATATATATATATATATATATATATATATATATATATTATTTTTATTTATTTTTTGGGAGGGGGGCCGGGGTGGCAGTGGATCTTGGGTCAGTTCCCACGCTTTTTTTTCCCAGGACTTGACCCCTGAGTGAGAGGACCTCCTCTGTGACTACAGCTGCAGTAAAGCTGATCGTTGTCCAAGACCCAGGTCCTGTCTGGGGAAAGGAGGATTGTTTCCAGGAAGGCTGACAAGAGCTAAGGAACTGTCACCGCCAGTTGTGTTAGAAGGTCTGTAAGACGTTCTTCTCTACCTCTTGCATGAGGTTCTTTGTTTTGGTTTCACTTTGTCATCTCCTTTCCTTCTCCCAGCTGTCACCTATTTACACTAATTGTCTCCCTTTATATTCCCTCCCATACTGCCTCACTTTGCGGTTTATACTTCTTCCTGGATGAGTTGTTCACTGCTAGAGGCTGCTACTGCTGATTCCTCAAATAAGTCCTTTTTCTTTATTTGTGTTACCTTACTGGCTTGATTCTAGGTGACCCTGACTCCGTCCGTATTAAGTGCAGGGAGCCGGTGGTCCTGTCCCCTCACTATTATAGGGTTTTCAGGTGTCACACAGTATAAGGTACGTGGGCATGCAATCGTCTACCATAAAGACCTTTGCATGGGCATAGCAGTCAGGGGGAGCTCTAGGGGTTTTATAGGGCTCACCCGTATGCTCCTTAGTTTGTGATCAAGCCAGTCGGATGTTTATTTATAAGTTCCAGCTTTCTGCATCACCATCCGTGACATTATAAACCACCATAACAGTCTTAAGCATGGATCCGGTTTCAGCCTTGATTGACCGCATGCAAGGTCTTTCGCTGGAGGTAGCAGATCTCCGTAAAACTGTGTCTCAGTTTCAGGTGACCGATTCTGCTGGCGTTCATGGAGTTTGTTCCGAGCCTAAGATCTCGCTTCCGGATACGTTCTCCGGGGGTAGTGAGAATTTTGTTCGCTTTAGAGAGGCTTGCAAACTCCATTTGTGCCTACTTCCCCATTCCTCTGTTGATGAGGAGCAGAGGGTGGGGATCATCATCTCGCTGCTCAGGGATAATGCTCAGTCTTGGGCCTTTTCGCTGCCGGTGGGGGCACGGCCCCTCCGATCGGTGGATGAATTTTTTGTAGCCCTGGGGCAGATATATGATGACCCGGATCGTATTGCTCTGGCTGAATCTAAACTGCGTCTTTTATGCCAGGGTAAACAGTCCGCAGAGATATATTGTTCAGAATTTCGGAGATGGGCAGCTGATACTGGTTGGAATGATGCTGCACTCCGAAGTCAATTTTGCCATGGTCTTTCGGAAAGATTGAAAGATGCATTTGCTTTTCATGAGAGACCAGCCTCGTTAGAATCTGCCATGTCTCTAGCTGTTCGTATTGACAGGCGTCTTAGAGAGAGAGAGGAGACTACTCCTTCCTGTCATATTCAGTCCAAGGACAGTGGGGCTGTCTCATTCAGTGCGCAGGGGTCTCAGTCTCTCTCAATCCCCTCTGAGGAGGAGGCCATGCAGCTGGGTTTGCTTGCCTCTGATAGTAGAGGATTTAGCTCTCATAGGAGGGTTTGTTTCTGTTGTGGGGGTATAAATCATTTGGCTAATGTTTGCCTCTCTAGGAGATTCATGGAGTTTTCTGAGGGTAATAAAAGAAAAACAAAAAGAAAAAACCCTCTAAAAACTTTCCATTTGCTACTATTGACAAGGTTGATGCGGAAATTGAAGGTTTGCCGTTTACTTGTAGTTCCCGTTTTCTCCTACCTGCCAGGGTGGCGCTAGAGAGCAAGAACATTGTTTGTGAGATTTTTGTAGATAGTGGAGCAGCTGTCAATCTCATTGATAATCAATTTGCAATAACGCATGGTTTCCAGGTATGCACTTTGGAAAAGGATATACCTATTTTTGCTATCGATTCCGCTCCACTTTCTCAAAGATCATTAAAGGGCATAGTTCACAATATCCGTTTGACTGTGGGTGACGCTCATGTTGAGGATGTGTCATGTTTCGTCCTAAGCGGATTACCTACTCCTCTAGTGTTGGGGCTACCCTGGCTCACTAAACATAACCCCACCATTGATTGGCAAGCAAGGCAAATAAATGGTTGGAGTGACTTTTGCAGAGAGAATTGCCTCACGGCATCTCTTTCAGAGGTTTCTACCAAGACTGTGCCATCTTTTCTCTCTGAATTTTTGGATGTGTTTTCCGAGAGTGGTGTCCAGGAGTTGCCCCCGCACCGGGAGTACAACAGCCCTATTAATCTCATCCCAGGAGCCAAACTGCCAAAATCACGTTTATACAATCTCTCCTAACATGAAAGAGTCGCTATGCGTACTTATATCTCTGAGAGCCTGAGAAAGGGACACATCCGACCCTCGAAGTCACCTGTTGCCGCTGGGTTTTTTTTGTTAAGAAAAAAGATGGTTCTTTTAGACCTTGTCTGGATTTCAGGGAGCTGAACTGTTGGATTTAAAAGGGGCATACAACCTGGTCAGGGTCAGGGAAGAGGACGAATGGAAGACGGCCTTCAATACCCCTGAGGGTCATTTCGAGAATTTGACCCCTTTGGTTTGATGATTGCTCCGGCCGTCTTCCAACATTTTGTGAACAGTATTTTTTATCATTTAATGGAGAAATTTGTACTGGTGTATCTAGATGACATTTTGATTTTTTCTCCTGATTTCAAGAAATCATCGAGACCACCTACGTCAGGTCTTGCTGATTCTGCGGGATAATAAATTGTACGCTAAACTGGAAAAAATGTGTGTTTGCGGTTCCGGAGATTCAATTTCTGGGTTTTCTTCTCTCCGCTTCTGGTTTTCGCATGGACCCTGAATAGGTCAGCGCTGTGCTTGATTGGGAGCTTCATGAGAATCAGAAGGCGCTGATGCGGTTTTTGGGTTTTGCCAATTATTACAGAAAGTTCATTTTGAATTATTCCTCTGTTGTTAAGCCACTCACTGATATGACTAAAAAGGGGGTAGATTTTTCTTTGTGGTCGGTAGATGCGCTTAAAGCTTTTTCTACTATCAAAGAGAGTTTTGCTTCCGCTCCCATTTTGGTACAACCTGATGTCTCTCTACCGTTTATTGTTGAGGTGGACGCTTCTGAGGTGGGTGCGGTCTTATCTCAGGGTCCCTCTCCTGCCAAATGGCGACCGTGTGCCTTTTTCTCAAGGAAACTCTCCTCTGCAGAGAGAAATTACGATGTGGGAGATATGAAGTTGTTGGCCATCAAATTAGCTTTTGAGGAATGGCGCCATTGGTTAGAGGGAGCCAGACACCCTATTACCGTGTTTACAGACCATAAGAATGTGGCCTACTTGGAATCGGCCAAGCGTCTGAACCCGAGACAGGCCAGATGGTCTTTGTTCTTTTCTAGGTTTAATTTTGTTGTCACGTTCCGCCCTGGGGTTAAAAATATGAAGGCGGATGCCCTGTCATGTTGTTTTCCGGAAGGGGGGAACTTTGAAGACCCGGGTCCCATTTTGGCTGATGGGGTGGTCATCTCTGCTCTTTGTCCGGATTTGGAGGCAGAGGTTCAGGCAGCCCAGGCAGAGGCTCCTGATCTTTGTCCCCCTGGGAGGTTGTTTGTGCCTCTCGCTTCACGACACAAGGTTTTTAAGGAGCACCACGATACTGTCCTTGCTGGGCACCCGGGGAGTAGAGCCACAGTGGATCTCATTGCTCGGAGATTCTCGTGGCCGGCTCTTCGTAAGATGGTTGAGGGTTTTGTGGCAGCCTGCGAGACCTGCGCTCGTGCCAAGGTCCCTCATTCAGGGCCATCGGGTTCTCTCCTCCCGTTACCCATTCCTTCCCATCCTTGGACGCATCTGTCCATGGACTTCATTACGGACCTGCCTCGTTCCTCGGGGAAGACTGTGATTCTGGTAGTAGTGGACCGTTTTAGAAAAATGGCGCATTTCACTCCCTTTCCTGGGTTACACAATGCTAAGACGCTGGCGCAAGCGTTTGTTGATCACATTGTTAAATTGCATGGCATTCCTTCAGACATTGTTTCTGATAGGGGCATGCAATTTGTTTCCATATTCTGGAAGGCCTTCTGTTCTCGCTTGGGGGTTCGGTTGTCGTTCTCTTCTGCTTTTCACCCACAGTCGAATGGTCAGACCGAACGCGTCAATCAGAATCTGGAGACATATCTGCGCTGTTTTGTGGCGGAGAATCAGGAGGATTGGTGTTCTTTTTTGTCCCTTGCTGAGTTTGCTTTAAATAACCGTCGCCAGGAGTCCTCTGATAAGTCACCATTTTTTGGTGCATATGGGTTTCATCCGCAGTTTGGGACATTCTCTGGAGAGGGGTCTTCTGGTTTACCTGATGAGGAGAGATTTTCCTCGTCTTTGTCATTTATTTGGCAAAAGATTCAGGGTAATCTGAAGAGGATGAGTGAGAGATATAAGTGTGTGGCGGATAAGAGACGTGTGCCTGGTCCGGACCTGAATGTGGGTAATCTGGTGTGGTTGTCTACAAAGAATATCAAACTGAAGGTTCCCTCCTGGAAGTTGGGTCCTAAGTTTATTGGGCCGTTCAAGATCTTGTCTGTCATCAATCCAGTTGCCTTCCGTCTTGATCTTCCTCAGACTTGGAAGATCCATAATGTTTTTCACAGGTCCCTATTAAAACCTTATGTTGTCCAACCCACTGTACCCTCCTCTTTGCCTCCTCCTCCGATTGTTGTTGATGGTAATCTTGAATCTAGGATTGTGGATTCTCGCATAATCCGCGGTTCTCTCCAGTACCTCGTTCATTGGGAGGGTTATGGCCCTGAGGAGAGGATGTGGGTCACAGTGGCAGACATTAAGGCCACTCGTCTCACCAGGGCTTTCCATAGGTCTCATCCTGAGAAGGTGGGCTCTGGGTGTCCGGAATCCACCCGTAGAGGGAGGGGTACTGTCACCACCAGTTCTGTGAGAAGGTCTGTTAGACGTTCTTCTCTACCTCTTGCATGAGGTTCTTTGTTTTGGGTTCACTTTGTCATCTCCTTTACTTCTCCCAGCTGTCACCTATTTACACTAATTGTCTCCTTTTATATTCCCTCCCATACTGCCTCACTTTGTGGTTTATACTTCTTCCTGGATGAGTTGTTCACTGCTGGAGGCTCCTACTGCTGATTCCTCAGATAAGTCCTTTTCCTTTATTTGTGTTTCCTTACTGGCTTGATTCTAGGTGACCCTGACTCCGTCCGTATTAAGTGCAGGGAGCCGGTGGTCGTGTCCCCTCACTATTATAGGGTTTTCAGGTGTCACACAGTATAAGGTACGTGGGCATGCAATCGTCTACCATAAAGACCTTTGCATGTGCATAGCAGTCAGGGGGAGCTCTAGGGGTTTTATAGGGCTCACCCATATGCTCCTTAGTTTGTGATCAAGCCAGTCGGATGTTTATTTATAAGTTCCAGCTTTCTGCATCACCATCCGTGACAGGAACAAGCTGCATACCCTGTGGGACCTGGAGAGACTGGTTGTTTGGTTCAGAGACATCAGTGGATAAGGACCAGACCCGGGTCAGTAAGATCGTGCATGCATCACACTGCAGTGTTGACGCCTAGAGACTTAGACCAGGCCTGTAGTTAGATAGGGTCTATGCTTTGAGTCAGGTCTAAAGAGTTGCTACTGGTAATACAAGGACTCTATTACTAAAAGGGACATTGCACATTTGGGAGCTGATAAACATCAACACGAACTCTATCCAGTTCAGCGTTTTGCTCAGGAGTAATAATCAGGCGCTTGCTACCGGACTAGTTATGGGAGGGGGAATAATATAGAGTACGGTAAGATTGTGAACAGTTGTGTTGCACCGCAGGCCAGCCCGTACTAAGCACCCAACCAATTGTTCGTGTTTGTATCAGAGTAATAATAGGTACTGCGAGGCAGTTTTAGTTGTGCCCGCCAATAGGTAAATTACCAAGAAATTTCCGCTGGCATCCATCAGAGGGCACCGTGCTGTGCAACACAGGGGTCTCAGCCTTTGGGCTGGGTGTATGTACATTTATTTTATGTTCTCAGCATTTGTGGTTGTGTTTATTATCACGTGTTAGTAAAATTCTGTTTTTGGCAAAAGCTGGTGTTGGAGCTGCTATCCTCGTTCGTGACTTCGCTGTATCCTGGGGAGCCCACCCCGGTACACAGCTTACAGACCCACACCCTAATCCAAAAAGTGCCAAACTGCTTAGAGAATACACATCTCTAGTGTGTGACCATAACAAGTTTGAAGGAACTTAGCTCTAGCTGCTTCAGCTCATGGACATTGGTAGCTTTCATCTTTAGCTATCACCTCAGCATTTCTTTCAGTTTTTGGTCCAGAATGAGTTCAGAGTTCCAAAATGTAACAGTTCCTCGGCCTCCATCATTCTTTCATCGTATGTGTTTCGGGTCATTGTCTGGATATAACACCCACAATCTGCTGAACTCGGTTTCATGGATGAATGGCCTAACATTTTCCAGTAGAATCAACTGGTAAAGGCCAAATTCTTAGTTTTGTCAAATAGCTTCCACCATCTTGATCCTCCAGCAACAAGACAACCCCAAACCATCATAAATTAGGTTGGATGCAGGCATTGGCTTTGGTCAACCATAAACGTTCTAGAGAACTTTCTTCCAATGATCTGGCTCATCAATACACTTTAAATGGGCAGCATTGTTCTTTTTGGAGGATGGTGGCTTCTTCCTCGTCATCTGATGGTCGACTCATGAACATGGATTCTAGTCAGAGGCTGTGACCCTCACACCTTATTAGGGTTCCTTGTCAGTTCCCCAAATATTATCTGCCCTTCTGCTGCAGTAAAGTGAAGCTCCATACATGATTATCATTAGCCAAGCGCTCAGGATATATAAAATGCAACATCTTTGTAACATTTCTTCCATGTGGAAACCATCAACAAGTAGGTTACATTTTGCTAACAGGCTTTACTTAATTTTTGGTGATCCTTCTGTAAACATCAAGCTCATTAATAAATCACAAAAGATCATTTTCATGTAGTACCTGCTTGCTGATGGTTTTCTGGTGGTGACAGGATCTGTCAGCTTAAATGTCCAAGACTAGTAAGAAATATCACAAAGATGCCTGACTATAGGGTCCATGGTGTTAAAGCAGCAGCTTTATTAGTTCATAGAATTCTTAAGGGTATGTTTAGATGTCGCGGTTATGTCACGTTTTTCACCATGGTTTTGCGACAGTCTATGAGATGATAAACCATAAAAGATGACTGCACTGTCTGAATAAACCCTAATTGTCGTGCCTTTCTATGACACTTCTGACTCTAGATAATACATTGGCCCTCTCACTCTAGGGGTTCACATACTTTTTTTATATTTTGGTAGAAATTCCAGAAACTCAAAGGGTTCACAAACTTTCTACCACCACTGTGTGTGATTATAGATTTGGAGAAGCCCTGGTTATTCCAGCCTGACCCAACTAATTGCTGCTGTCCCCTTTAAAGAATGTGATACAGATGTGATACTTTGTAACCATTTCTGGTTTTCATCTGTGATTGACGGATCTGATCAGCTTCAGATCCATGTTCAGTGTTAGGATCTTGGAAAATTGACTTCTTTCTGTCTGAGCTCGATGATGGTTCCCAGGACAGGACGGATGATGGTGAATGTAGTACAATGTATGTGCCCTGGCACAGAATCACATCCATCATCCTCTAACTTCTGATTATCCCCATTCTACAAGCCCCCAAAATGTAAAATGATATCAAATGTCTCTCAGCCGCTCATGTGTTCTTCATAAAATTACCTCCATGGAGAGGGAGCTGCTGATACATGTATGTGACACAAGTATATGTGCCCCTATACATTAAACCAAATCAGATGCAAATGTCATGCTTAGGGGTGTCCTCCTGTGTAGACTAAACACGTGTGTGCGTTTGTACACAGGTTATCCTTGCTTCTTAGCAATTACAGGTAAAACATGTGAAAACACATATGATGAGTATTTAGCAAAAACCCTGAGACACAAATGTCATTTGCAAAGGTTTTGACGCGTATGTTGTTCCCCTAACACGCTACCAGTTCCCATAGGCTGTAATATGGGCGCAGGAATGCATCACTACTAATCTGAGCTGACCGCATGGGTCCCAATGAGTTTGGGCCACTGGACATGGGGTCATGTGGGATCTGCAGTCATAATATGGTCACAGAACCAGAAGACATTACAACCTCAGACAGAATTTCAGAGAGCCTGACACCTGCAGGGTAAAGCATGGTGATGGAGATTTTGTTTGCTTCACTAGGCCCTGGATAACTCACCCCATCGCCGAGTCCACTTTGAATTCTTCATTGTCCCAGAGATCCCCAGTAACAATAGAAATGGGGGCAGGGCTGGGACAAGGGATTTTGGTGCCCTAGGCAGAGTAAGCATATTACAAGGTACCTATTTTAGTCTAAGAGACTGAAACATATTTGACGGAATCAGTCAAAGGTACGAGAAATGCAAATTCTGTGACTCACAGGTGACGTCTCCACTGATTTGAGTTGTTCACTTTCCTTTTCTTCTCCCTTTGGTCCAGACCATCATGATGATTTCTCCTGAAGACTGCAGAGTCTACCCAGCAGACATGGAAGTGCAGAGGCCAGTGTGGACACAGGAGGCGGCGGAGGTTCAGAAAGATGCCACTGCTTTTATTATTTTATCACATTCCAAACAGTTTTTAAAATTTTACATGGCGGAACAACCCCTTTTTAATATGGAGCCCAGATTAAATCCTAAAATTAATACTGACCCCTAGACCGGACCCCAAAATTAATACAGACCCCCACACCAGAATTAACACAGACTCCACATCAACCCCCAGACCTGTCCCCCAATTCATACACACCCCTGTTGTCCCCTATAACCCCCACCCCTCAGTCCTCTAAATAAAACAACGACTGCCCTCTCCTCTTCCTCCCGCTGACATCATTCCGGATCCCGCACACTCAGTACGACGCGATTCTTCTCATCTGAAATTGGGGCCCTGGGCGGTAAGAAATATAGGGTTTTCACCCCCTTGATTGCAATTCTGATAATACCGCCATATAGTGACAAGATAAAAAGCATCGATATAGCAACAAGTAATACAACCTCATAGTGACAAGATAATACGCCTATTTAGTGAACAGATGATGCTGCTATATAGTGACAAGATAATACATTCATATAGTGACCAGGTAATACAGGGGTGGGGAACCTCCGGCCCGAGGGCCGTATGCGGCCCACGGTATCATTTCATGTGGCCCCCGGCCCCCTGCCAGAACATAATGTGAAAATGCTTATGACCCCTTCCATTATGGAAGCGGTCATTAGCATACGGGAGGCACAGGAAGGTGAGAACAGCACTGCACTGGCTGTCCTCACCTTCCCTGGTCTTCTTTTAGCCCCACACTGTGTCCTGACACATCCAGCGTCAGGACGCAGTGCATGTAGTGCGGTGTGAGGTGACAATATAGTGCGGCAGGAAGAAGAACAGGGAGGGTAAGTGAATCTGCCAAGAGGCAGCGCCGTACGGAGCTGGAGAGGTAAGTTTATTTGTTTATCTTAAATACAGTATCTGATCTGATGTCTGATTGGGGCTGATCTGAGGCTAAAGGAGGGTGGGGAGGGTCTGATGGGGGTCTGATCTGAGGCTTGGGAGGGTCTGATCTGAGGCTGGGGGTGTCTGATCTGAGGCTGGGGTTTGATAGGGGTCGGATCTGAGACTAGGGGGGCTGATGGGGGCTGATCTGAGGCTGGGGAGGGTCTGATGGGGGCTGATCTGAGGCTAGGGAGGGTATTATGAAGGTCTGATCTGAGGCTGGGGGGTCTTATAGGGGCTGATCTGACCCTGGGGGGTCTGATGGGGGCTGATCTGAGGCTGGGCGTCTGATCCGGGTCTGGTCTGAGGCTGGGGGTCTGATGGGAGTCTGATCTGAAGCTAGGAAGGGTCTGATTGGGGTCTAATCTGAGGCTTAGAGGTCTGATGGGAGTCTGATCTGAGGCTGATGTAGGCCTGGGGGGTCTGATAGGAGGCTGATTTCAGGCTGATGGAGGTGGGGGCAGATATTTTGCTGAGAAAGGGACAAAGGCAGGGACAGTTGCGAAGAAAGAGGCAGGGAGAGTGAAAGCTGGGTGAACCCCTCTCTGGACCCCCTGGGTTTAGCTTCCTGCCATTAATGTCAAATAAGTAACATTCTGAACTTAAAAATTAGACTGCTATGTGTGGTCAATATGGCGCCTGTATTGTATGTAATATACTGTATATATATAGTGCAGGCGCTATTTTGTGCTGCAAAAATACAGCCCTCTAGATTATTTTAATTGAAGTGCAATTTCTGTAACTTATCCCTAAGTCAATTATATGTTTGACCAAATACAGCAGTAAAAAAATTTTATTGAGAATTTTGTATGGCCCCCGAATGATGTTACAAATATCCAAATGGCCCTTGGCAGCAAAATGGTTCCCCACCGCTGAGGTAATAAAACCACAGTGACCAAAAATGCTGCCATATAGTGATCAAATAACACTGCCATATGCAGCCAGCATACAACCATTTAATATTCTCATTAAGAGCCCACATAATACTGTAATTAAATACCAACGTAATAATACTGCTGCTGCTATTTTACTTTGCCCCTCGGGGGTTCTTGGGTAATGGGCAATCTCCATTTTGTCCCCTCTCCTCCTAAAACCGCCACTGTGTATTCAGGTCAAATATCAATATTTCCACATATCTATCATACAAGAAGGTTTTCAGGGGTTGGGGGGGGCGACTTATTTTTTCCCATGACTGGATGTCGGCACTTATGTTACGCGGTTCTTACAGATGGCGCTATTAATTACAGCTGGGAATCTGGGTGGGGTTGATCTGCAGACAAAACTGCTCCGAGATTTCCACTTCACTGGTCAGATTGTAAACCGCTCTCCATGAAGCAGCCCCCGAACCCCAACATCTGCACCGTCTATGTCCTGTACATGGACTGGTCACCACCCAGCTTTCCCAGACGCTGAATGGCTTATCTGTCCAGTAATTGGACTGCACCCATTATTTGGAATTCAGCTGGGTGAGGACTTCTGTAGGACCTCTAATGGCAGCCATATTAGGCTACGTTCGCATCTTCGTCCAAGGGAGCCGGCTGTCTGATCTGGCACAAATGCTGCCCGTCGGCTGGACAAAAAAAGGGTTGCATGCACTTATGCCGGGAGTTGGCCAGATCACCGCCGGACCTCGTTACAGACAATGGAGAACCAGCGAAGAAGTAGAGAATCCGGCAACATCAGATCCTGTACCAGAACAGCCTAACGGAGATGTGAATGAGGCCTTAGTTGCCACCCAGCTTTCTAAACCTCCTGAATGGGATATCTCCCTAGGAAAGTTGGGTGAGAATGGCAGCCATATTGATTGTCACCCAGCTTTCCCAGACCCCTGAATGGCCTATCTATCCAGTAATGGGACCTCACCCATTTAACGCTAAGTAGATTTGAAATTCAGGAGTCTAGGAAAGCTGGGTGAGGACCTCTGTAGGAGCCCTATTGGCAGGCATATTGGTTGTCACCCAGCTTTCCCAGACCCCTGAATGGCCTATCTATCCAGTAATGGGACCTCACCCATTTAACACTAAGTAGATTTGAAATTCAGGAGTCTAGGAAAGCTGGGTGAGGACCTCTGTAGGAGCCCTATTGGCAGGCATATTGGTTGTCACCCAGCTTTCCCAGACCCCTGAATGGCCTATCTATCCAGTAATGGGACCTCACCCATTTAACACTAAGTAGATTTGAAATTCAGGAGTCTAGGAAAGCTGGGTGAGGACCTCTGTAGGAGCCCTATTGGCAGGCATATTGGTTGTCACCCAGCTTTCCCAGACCCCTGAATGGCTTATCTATCCAGTAACGGAATCACACCCACTTAACACTGAGCAGATATGGAATTCAGGAGTCTAGGAAAGATGGGGGAGAACTTCTGTAGAAGCTCTAATGGCAGCCATATTGATTGTCACCCAGCTTTCCCAGACTCCTGAAAGGAATATCTCTCTAGTTATACCGGCTGGTGGTTCTACCACTATAAAAACACGAAGTAAATTTGACGGTCAGGAGTCTGGGAAAGCTGGGTTAGGACCTCAGTAGGAGTTGTAATGGCAGCCATATTGGTTGTCACCCAGCTTTCTCAAAATCGCGTATAATGAAGAAACAGGGAAAGATTTTTTAGCACTTGCTAGAAGTGAATGATGATGAGGGGGTGGGGGGGGATCACTCCTTAAGGAAATCTCCAAGGAATTCATGTAGACATTGAGAATCGGATGAGTCTAGAGCTGGTCTTGGGGTCGTTCTTCTCCATTACGGGCGACGTCTCTGGCGGTGCGCTCGGCCTGTCCAATGTGTTTTGCGTTTCTGCTTTAAGTGTTATTTAGTGTCCTGTTCCATAATCGGGGACAACCCTCGCCATAATCATAATGATAATAGATGCATCCGAGATCAATCCTCACTACAGACTCAACGGATCAGAACCGCCCAGCGCAGCTCGCAAAGACGGCCTAAATGATGTCATCCATCACAGCGGACACTGCAATCTGCCATAAATCAGGCGCCGTCCCCCGAGACGCCCGGCAAGAGGGAAAAGTGCAGAAGTTATCGCCCTTCCTTAGGAAACGCGCCCTGCAGTATCCACTTATTATTCCTGCTCCTTGGGAAATACCAAAAAAAGAATGGGAGTCATGTCAGAGGCAGCGACTGGAGAGCGTTAAACGCACCTCATTACCGTCCCCCAGACATGAGGCTCAACATGTGCTTCACATTCACGAGCCAATAACTCTGATAGCGGGGACAGGTGAAAAACCAAATGACATTTGCAAACAGTGATTTATTCCCCGGCTTAGCTCCGGAACGCGTGCCCCATGGATATGCATGGATCTCGCTGCCGATCCAGGGAACACTTGAGTTACTTATTGATCCCCCTTCTAAATTCTTCCATCATTCTCGCTTTGTTTGTATTTTTCAACCTAAGTTGAATTGTTACAAAGTTGCAGTTTTTATTTATTTTGAATTGTTATAATGGATTTTGTAAACTTTTTGCTGTTTTGTAAAAATAACTACAGTTATTTTTGATTTATTTTGAATTGTTTCGATTAAGCAGTTACTTAGTTGCAGGGTTTGTGTTATTTGCCCCTCCCCCATTGTTATTGTGTTATTTGTGTTTAGGTCCCTGTTTCTGGCTCGCTGGAATTCTCATTAAAATATATTTATGGGCTGAGAGCGGTTCTGGAAGGATTACACTTAATTTGGCTTGCAAGGAACTTAAATTACATCGCCTGGGCTGGATTTAACCATTGCCATGCCAAGGCTTTGTAGCTGGTTTGGCTCTCTCTTTAATTTACTGATAGAGGAGGAAGCCTGTGAAACCCCAAATAAAACGCCCCGAGAAATCACAAACATGACATGGTTTGGTCAAGAGGCTTAACACTTGCGGCTTAATGGAGAGATGGATGGGAAGGAGAATGTGAAGGAGTTAAAGGGGTGTCTCACTTCAGTAAATATCATTTTAGAGGAAGTTCATGCAAGCCACTTACTAATGTATTTTTATTATCTATATTGCTTTCTTTGCTGGCTGGATTTATTTTTTCATCACATTATACACTGCTCATTTCTATGGTTACGTACACCCTGCAATCCATCAGTGGTGGTCGTGCTTGTATACTATAGGAAAAAGTGCCGTCCTTTCTGGTGGCCGGGACTGTGGTAGCGCACGTAGGCTACTGCTTTTTCCTATAGTGTGCAAGCACGACCACCACAGATTGCAGGGTGGTCGTAACTAGAGATGAGCGAATTTTAAAAAAAATTCGATTTGCAGGTCCGACAAATTTTTGGGGAAAAATTTGGTTTGATCCGAATTTATTCACGGCGAATTAGAACTACACCGCGAATTGTTCTACACCGCTATACAGGCACAGTAGAACACTGTGCCTGTATAGCGGTGTAGAACACTGTGCCTGTATAGCGGTGTAGAACACTGTGCCTCTATAGCGGTGTAGAGCACTGTGCCTCTATAGTGGTGTAGAGCACTGTGCCTGTATAGTGGTGTAGAGCACTGTGCCTGTATAGTGGTGTAGAGCACTGTGCCTGTATAGCGGTGTAGAGCACTGTGCCTGTATAGCGGTGTAGAACACTGTGCCTGTATAGCGGTGTAGAACACTGTGCCTATATAGCGGTGTAGAACACTGTGCCTGTATAGCGGTGTAGAACACTGTGCCTGTATAGCGGTGTAGAACACTGTGCCTGTATAGTGGTGTAGAACACTGTGACTGTATAGCGGTGTAGAACACTGTACCTGTATAGCGGTGTAGAACACTGTGCCTGTATAGCGGTGTAGAACACTGTGCCTGTATAGCGGTGTAGAACACTGTGCCTGTATAGCGGTGTAGAACACTGTGCCTGTATAGCGGTGTAGAGCACTGTGCCTGTATAGCGGTGTAGAACACTGTGCCTGTATAGTGGTGTAGAACACTGTGCCTGTATAGTGGTGTAGAACACTGTACCTGTATAGTGGTGTAGAACACTGTGCCTGTATAGCGGTGTAGAACACTGTGCCAGTATAGTGGTGTAGAACACTGTGCCTGTATAGTGGTGTAGAACACTGTGCCTGTATAGCGATGTAGAACACTGTGCCTGTATAGTGGTGTAGAACACTGTGCCTGTATAGTGGTGTAGTACACTGTGCCTGTATAGTGGTGTAGAACACTGTGCCTGTATAGTGGTGTAGAACACTGTGCCTGTATAGCGGTGTAGAACACTGTGCCTGTATAGTGGTGTAGTACACTGTGCCTGTATAGTGGTGTAGAACACTGTGCCTGTATAGCGGTGTAGAACACTGTGCCTGTATAGCGGTGTAGAACACTGTGCCTGTATAGCGGTGTAGAACACTGTGCCTGTATAGTGGTGTAGAACACTGTGCCTGTATAGTGGTGTAGAACACTGTACCTGTATAGTGGTGTAGAACACTGTGCCTGTATAGCGGTGTAGAACACTGTGCCTGTATAGCGGTGTAGAACACTGTGCCTATATAGCGGTGTAGAACACTGTGCCAGTATAGTGGTGTAGAACACTGTGCCTGTATAGTGGTGTAGAACACTGTGCCTGTATAGCGGTGTAGAAAACTGTGCCTGTATAGCGGTGTAGAACACTGTGCCTGTATAGTGGTGTAGAACACTGTGCCTGTATAGTGGTGTAGAACACTGTGCCTGTATAGCGGTGTAGAACACTGTGCCTATATAGCGGTGTAGAACACTGTGCCAGTATAGTGGTGTAGAACACTGTACCTGTATAGTGGTGTAGAACACTGTGCCTGTATAGCGGTGTAGAACACTGTGCCTGTATAGCGGTGTAGAACACTGTGCCTATATAGCGGTGTAGAACACTGTGCCAGTATAGTGGTGTAGAACACTGTGCCTGTATAGTGGTGTAGAACACTGTGCCTGTATAGCGGTGTAGAAAACTGTGCCTGTATAGCGGTGTAGAACACTGTGCCTGTATAGTGGTGTAGAACACTGTGCCTGTATAGTGGTGTAGAACACTGTGCCTGTATAGCGGTGTAGAACACTGTGCCTATATAGCGGTGTAGAACACTGTGCCAGTATAGTGGTGTAGAACACTGTGCCTGTATAGCGGTGTAGAACACTGTGCCTGTATAGCGGTGTAGAACACTGTGCCTGTATAGTGGTGTAGAACACTGTGCCTGTATAGTGGTGTAGAACACTGTGCCTGTATAGCGGTGTAGAACACTGTGCCTGTATAGTGGTGTAGAACACTGTGCCTGTATAGCGGTGTAGAACACTGTGCCTGTATAGTGGTGTAGAACACTGTGTCCTGCAGTAACACACATAGGGAGTCTGCTGTGGTAGTGAAATAATACTGTGAGTCCGTATGACATGCAGATGACAGGCGTCGCTCTTATTTGGGCAGTCACGGGGCCAAAACTGACCAAATAACTCAAGTGTGAACTCAGCCTTACAGGTCGATGTTAGCGCCAAGAAGAAGCGCACTCCTTTTACACCGTCGTCAGCTGATTCCACATAGATGTCTACAGAACCTGTTCTATTACACACTTATACAAGTTGAGCCCCCGACAGAATGGAGAGGATGTCAGCTCAGCAGTAAGTTTGTGTTGATGTCACTGATTATTTTGCCCTTCCTCTGATCCGTCAGAACAATAACCCCCCAAAAAACGGAACCTCTCTGTGGAGCATCCGCCTTCACTCCATCAGCATTAGGTCAGTAATCCATCAGTATTTCTAAAGCCAAAAAATAGGAGTGGATCCAAAACAGAGATGACACGTGAATGGAATATTTGCATGTCTTCTGTGTTTTGTACCCACTCCTGCTTTTGGCTACAAAATCATAAGTCAATTCTGATGGGACCGTACAGGCCTTACAGCTGCTACACAGACAGGATCTGTTTTGCGTCTCATTTTTCCTTCCTTCTGACAGATCAGAAGAAAGGTCAAATAAATGATGTCAGCCAGGCCGAAAGCCAAAATAGTGGCCAGTCATGAAGTGGGGAGGGTGGGAACAGCATGAGAAGTCCACAGAGTGGACCTATGACATAGTGGAGAGTTGGTGTCACGGAACCATGAACCAGACGTACAACAAGAGATGAGTGAAAATAAGAAGGCTTTATTGAAAATAAAGCTGTAAAGCAAAAGTCCAAACGGATGGTGAAACCGAGCAGAGTCTTTGCGAAGCCAGAGGTCAGGAACCAGAAGGGTAGTCAGACGAAGCCAGGATCAGGAACCAGCAGGGTAGTCAGACGAAGCCAGGATCAGGAACCAGCAGGGTAGTCAGACGAAGCCAGGATCAGGAACCAGCAGGGTAGTCAGACGAAGCCAGGATCAGGAACCAGAAGCAGCAGCAGTCTAGAAGCATGTGAACACAGGAGGACCAAGCAAGGAACTGAAGCCACAGACCTCCTATATATATGAGCTAGGCATCCAGCTCCTCCCAGGGGAAGGAGGAGCCGCAGGGTGGAAGGCTACAAGAAACCCAGAACCCAAGATGGCCGCCAGCACATGTCAAACGAAGGAGAGCAGCAAGCAGGTAAGACCATGACAGTACCTCCCCCTCAAGGGCCCCTCCTCCGCGGAGCACAAAACGGTTTCTGAGGGAAGCGTGCGTGGAAGGCTCGGAGCAAGGCAGGAGCATGGACATCTGCGGAGGGAACCCAGGAACGCTCCTCTGGACCATAACCACGCCAATGGACCAAAAACTGCAACCGACCGCGGACCAGGCGTGAGTCCAGGATATTGCTCACCTCATATTCCTCACGATTGCCCACTTGGACCGGACGAGGCCGAGGAACCGAGGAAGTGAAACGATTACACACCAGTGGCTTCAACAGGGAGACATGAAACACGTTGGAGATCCGCATGCCAGGAGGAAGCGCAAGGGCATAGGCTACCGGGTTTACCCTGCGAAGCACTCGGAAGGGACCAACAAAGCGAGGCGCCAGCTTGGGAGTGGGCACTCGAAGGTTGAGGTTGCGGGTGGACAACCATACACGGTCTCCGACCTGGTAGGAAGGAGCAGGCGCTCGTCTGCGATCAGCCTGGAGTCTCTGGCGCTGCGCAGAGACCTCAAGGGACTTCTGGATCTGTACCCAAGAAGCACGTAGGACGGAAAGGTGATCCTCCACAGCCGGAATATCCTGGGGAGAGAATACCTCCGGTAACACGGCAGGTTGGAACCCATAATTGGCCATGAAGGGAGACGTCCCAGAGGAAGAGTTCACCGCCATGTTCCTGGCAAACTCAGCCCAAGGCAGGAGGTCAACCCAATTGTCTTGGTGATCGGAGACATAGCAACGAAGGAATTGCTCCAAGGCCTGATTGGATCGTTCTGCGGCCCCATTGGACTGAGGGTGGTAGGCCGAGGAGAAGGAGAGATGAATCCCCAACTGGGAGCAAAAGGCGCGCCAGAACCTGGACACAAACTGACTCCCCCGATCCGACACAATCTCCTTAGGCAAACCGTGCAACCGGAAGACCTCCCTGGCAAAAATCGTGGCCAACTCTTGTGCAGAGGGTAACTTCTTGAGAGGAACACAGTGGCACATTTTGGAAAACCGATCCACAATCATGAGAATGACCGTATGGCCTCGGGATGCAGGGAGGTCCACAATGAAATCCATCCCCAGGTGTGACCATGGGCGCTCCCCGGTGGCTATGGGTTGCAGAAGGCCCAACGGAAGGTGCCGAGGGGACTTACTCTGGGCACAAACGGAGCATGCCGCTACATATGCGGCGATGTCGGAACGTAGGGAAGGCCACCAGAACAGACGTGAAACAGCCCAGGACAGCTGATTCTTTCCAGGATGCCCCGCGGTCTTGGAGTTATGGTAGGTTCGCAACAACCGAGTGCGCAACTCCTCAGGCACAAAACATCTGCCGTTGGGTCTCCCAGAGGGAGCACCAGATTGAGCCGCCAAAATCTGCTCACCCAGGGGAGAGGTCAGGCTGGTGCGAATGGCGGCCAGGATCTGATTCGGAGGTATGACCGAAGTCGGAATCGACTCCTCCCTGGACAGCTCGGAGTACTGCCGTGATAAGGCATCCGCCCTGATGTTCTTGGAACCGGGTAGGTAGGAGACCACGTAATTAAAACGTGACAAGAACAGAGCCCATCTGGCCTGACGTGGTGTCAATCTCTTGGCCTCAGAAAGGTAGGTCAGATTCTTGTGGTCCGTCAGGATGAGAACCGGAACCACCGAACCCTCGAGCAAGTGCCTCCATTCTTTAAGGGCCTGCACGATGGCCAATAACTCCCTGTCACCAATCTGATAGTTGCACTCCGCGGAAGACAGTTTCCGAGAGTAAAACCCACAAGGAAGCAGAGGACCCTCTGGTGTTCTACGCTGAGACAGAAGGGCGCCTACTCCCGTCTCAGACGCGTCCACCTCGAGGACAAAGGGCAACCCAGGGTTGGGATGCGACAGAATCGGAGCCGACACAAAGGCGGACTTTAGGGCCTCAAAAGCTCGGATGGCCTCGAGCGGCCAGACCTGGGAATTACTGCCCTTCCTGGTCAGATCCGTGAGAGGCTTGGCCAGCATGGAAAAGTCCCTGATGAACTTCCGATAATAATTGGCGAAGCCCAAAAAGCGCTGCAGGGAACGAAGACCACTGGGCTGGGGCCACTGTAAGACAGCCGAAACCTTCTCAGGATCCATGGAGAACCCCTCAGCGGAAATGATGTAACCTAAGAAGGTTACCTGGGATCGGTGAAATTCGCATTTCTCAAGCTTACCGAACAGCTTGTTCTCTCGTAACCGTTGCAACACTCGTCTGACATCCAGAATGTGGGCCTCCATGGATTCAGAATATACCAAGATGTCATCCAAATAGACTACCACACACTGCTGCAACAGGTCACGGAAAACATCGTTGATGAATTCCTGAAAGACTGCGGGCGCATTGCACAACCCAAAGGGCATAACCAAGGATTCGTAATGACCGGTCCTGGTGTTAAACGCGGTCTTCCACTCATCGCCCGCCTTGATCCTTACCAGGTTATATGCCGCCCTCAGGTCGAGTTTGGTAAAGACCGTGGCCCCTTTAAGGCGATCGAACAGCTCGGAAATCAAGGGTATCGGGTAAGCGTTCTTGATCGTGATGCGATTGAGACCCCTGTAATCGATGCAAGGCCTCAACTCACCGCCCTTCTTTTTCACAAAGAAAAATCCAGCCCCTGCCGGGGACGAAGACTTGCGAATGTGTCCGCGTGAAAGCGCCTCCCTCACGTACTCCTCCATGGCCTCATTCTCTGCTACCGACAGTGGATAGACTTTGCCACGAGGAGGAACGGCACCAGATTGTAACTCTATGGCACAATCGTATGGGCGGTGCGGAGGTAGGGCAACCGCGCGCACCTTATCGAATACATCCCGGTACTCCTCGTATTCAGGAGGCAACAGAGAGTCCGAGGAAGTACACAGCAACTTGACAGACCCATGGATGCAACTAGCCCCACACTGCGGTGACCACGAGAGGATCTCGACCGATCTCCAATCGAAAGTCGGATTATGCTTCTGGAGCCAGGGGTACCCCAAGACCACCGAGTAGTGTGGAGACGAAATAACCTGGAGGCAGACCGACTCTCTGTGAACAGCACCAATGGCTATCCCCACTGGAAGGGTCTCATGAGTCACGTGTGGCGGCAGAAGGGGTCTGCCGTCTATCGCCTCAAGAGCCAGTGGGGAACCTCGAGCCTGCAGAGGAATGGAATTGGCGGCAGCGAACACACTATCAATGAACAAACCACCAGCACCAGAGTCCACCAACGCCTGGGTCGTCACCGAGCCCCCGACCCAGGAGAGGACAACAGTGATCAGTGGTTTGTCAACACGGGAAACCGGGGACGAGGAGACTCCACCCAAGATCTGCCCCCGACAGGATCTCAGGGTACGAGCGTTCCCCGGACGGTTCGGACATGCCAACCGAAAATGCCCACCGAGACCACAGTACATGCATCGGCCCTCGCGTCTCCGGAGTGCCCTCTCCCCCTCGGACAGGCGAGCAAACCCCAGCTGCATGGGTTCACCCCCAGACAAGTCATCCCCAGGAGGCGTGGGAGGAGAGGGAGGCACGGGTGGGACAGCAAACGTAGGCACCAATCTGTTGGAAGACCTCCGCAGGTTCTCCTTAAAGGAAGGTCTCTCCCTGAGTCTGGTGTCAATCAAAATCAGGAAAGAAATAAGAGACTCGAGCTCAACTGGTAGGTCCTTAGCTGCAACCTCATCCTTCAAGGCATCCGAGAGACCATGAGAGAAAGCAGCGACCAGAGCCTCATTATTCCAGCCCACCTCTGCTGCCAGGGTACGAAACTCAATGGCGTATTCAGCTACGGATCGTGAACCCTGTCTGATGGACATAAGGAGCTTCGCAGCAGAGGCAGCACGAGCCGGCACATCGAATACCTTCCGAAGAGAAGCAACAAAACCGGAAAACTCGGCAACCACCGGATTGTTGTTCTCCCATAAAGGGCTGGCCCAGGCCAAGGCCTTGTCCGAGAGCAGCGAGATCAAGAAGCCCACCTTTGATCTCTCAGTAGGAAAGGCATGTGGCATCAACTCGAAATAAATGCCCACCTGGTTAAGGAAACCTCGGCACTGAGTTGGCTCTCCCCCAAAGCGCTGTGGAAGAGGGGCAGAACCGGTCATACCCCGAAACACCGCAGGCGCAACAACCGGAGCGGCAGTAGGAGCGAGCCCAGGAGCGACAACCGACCCATCGGCAACGGGAGCGAAATGAGCCGTGCGTTCAAGCAGGGTTTGCAACGCCACAGCGAACCGACCCAACAGGTGATCCTGCTGATCAAGTCTGGCAACCAGCGTGGGTAGCGAGGATGGCCCTGTACCGTCAGAATTCATGGCTTGGTCCTAATGTCACGGAACCATGAACCAGACGTACAACAAGAGATGAGTGAAAATAAGAAGGCTTTATTGAAAATAAAGCTGTAAAGCAAAAGTCCAAACGGATGGTGAAACCGAGCAGAGTCTTTGCGAAGCCAGAGGTCAGGAACCAGAAGGGTAGTCAGACGAAGCCAGGATCAGGAACCAGCAGGGTAGTCAGACGAAGCCAGGATCAGGAACCAGCAGGGTAGTCAGACGAAGCCAGGATCAGGAACCAGCAGGGTAGTCAGACGAAGCCAGGATCAGGAACCAGAAGCAGCAGCAGTCTAGAAGCATGTGAACACAGGAGGACCAAGCAAGGAACTGAAGCCACAGACCTCCTATATATATGAGCTAGGCATCCAGCTCCTCCCAGGGGAAGGAGGAGCCGCAGGGTGGAAGGCTACAAGAAACCCAGAACCCAAGATGGCCGCCAGCACATGTCAAACGAAGGAGAGCAGCAAGCAGGTAAGACCATGACAGTTGGAAGCAGCATGAGGAGACCACAGAGGGGCCCAATGACAGAGTGTGGAGGTGGAAGCAGTATGAGGAGGCCTCCGAGTGGCACAATGACACAGTCTGGAGGTGGCAGGAGTATAAGGAGGCCACCGAGTGGCACAATGACACAGTCTGGAGGTGGCAGGAGTATAAGGAGGCCACCGAGTGACACAATGACAGAGTCTGGAGGTGGCAGCAGTATGAGGAGGCCACCAAGAGGCACAATGACACAGTCTGAAGTTGGAACGTATAGAGAAATGAGGGGGCACACTCAAACGGTAAACACTAGATAGGTAGTTAAATGATGTTTTATTATTATCAGTATAATTAATACTCTAAAAACAAACCCCTAAAATACATAAAATACATAAATACACCAAATTAAATATAGCAACCTATATAAAGTATGCCGCTGATGCAGGTGCAGTATCGCTGTGCTGAATACAATGTCCCAGTTTAAATGGTGGTACTGTGACCAAAAACGTCCAGAGCATTGATCTTAATTATGCCGTACCAATGCACAGATGATGTATGCTGCTCGCGCTATGGCCAGATCCAATGGAGCAATGTTGGTAATAATAACAGTAATAGTAATGATATACCAATGTCCGGTATACACAGGCAATGCACGTGACGTTATAGTCTCCAAATTACTTACAAAGTCTTGCCGCTTGTATTGTCCCGGTCTCACCCCTCCTTGCTGCCTGACCGCAACGTTGGTGTACACGGCCGAGCGTGGCGTCCCACGTGTCCTGGTCGTCTGGGGTTCCGGACGGACGCTTAAGATGACGTCACTGCTGTGCGGCTGTAACTCCGGACGGACGCTTAGGTAACGTCACTCCTGTGCGTTTGGGTAACGTCAGTCCTGTGCGACTGTAGCTCCGGTTCTCAAGGTAAATATCATACACTTGGATCCAATGTGTAGGTTCTTTGTTCTTCTCTATGAATCCACGCTCACTCTGTAATGCCAGACGCGTTTCAGGGTCTAACGCCCCTTCCTCAGTGGCCACCGAGTGAGTGGATTCTCACTCCTTATAAATGGTGTTGTTCCACCCACAATTAACTTTTTTAGTGCTTATTCCAAAATGTGGAGTGGATTCAGTTGCTATTTGGCTTCATATTATAATACAAGATTAAAACATCCTTAAAAGAAGATACTACATAAATATTACTTCCCATATATTTTAAAAACAGTTCAAAAAAGTGCTTGGATTGGACTGCAAGGTCAGAGCATGATTCTAGAAAAAAACGCATCAAAACCGCATCTGTATAAATTGCGTCTTACATGCGGTTTTTATATTTTTTTAAAGCTATAGGGAAAGGTGAACCCTCCAAAGGGAAATGGACCAAAAACGCATCAACATATCGTATATTTTTTGTGCGGTTTTGGAATTTTTTGTCTTTTTTTGTCTTTTTATCATATTCATCGGAGCGCCATCATTCCTAGGGTTTAATTGTGGTATCTGGGAGGAGCCGTCCAGCCGGGAGGGGAGATCACAGTGTCATTAATTGACCAAACTACGATATCCCATCCCCACCGGACAGCCCCCCAATGATCACAGAAACCCGAACACCTCCATCTCGGCGTTGAGGCCCCTAGGGATAATGGTGTCATACTCAAAAATTATCACCATTATCCCTAGGGACCTCAACGCCGAGATGGAGGTGTTCGGGTTTCTGTGATCATTGGGGGGCTGTCCGGTGGGGATAGGATATCGTAGTTTGGTCAATTAATGACACTGTGATCTCCCCTCCCGGCTGGACGGCTCCTCCCAGATACCACAATTAAACCCTAGGAATGATGGCGCTCCGATGAATATGATAAAAAGACAAAAAAAGACCAAAAATTCCAAAACCGCACAAAAAATATACGATATGTTGATGCGTTTTTGGTCCATTTCCCTTTGGAGGGTTCACCTTGCCCTATAGCTTTAAAAAAATATAAAAACCGCATGTAAGACGCAATTTATACAGATGCGGTTTTTTCTAGAATCATGCTCTGACCTTGCAGTCCACTCCAAGCACTTTTTTGAACTGTTTTTAAAATATATGGGAAGTAATATTTATGTAGTATCTTCTTTTAAGGATGTTTTAATCTTGTATTATAATATGAAGCCAAATAGCAACCGAATCCACTCCACATTTTGGAATAAGCACTAAAAAAGTTAATTGTGGGTGGAACAACACCATTTATAAGGAGTGAGAATCCACTCACTCGGTGGCCACTGAGGAAGGGGCGTTAGACCCTGAAACGCGTCTGGCATTACAGAGTGAGCGTGGATTCATAGAAAAGAACAAAGAACCTACACATTGGATCCAAGTGTATGATATTTACCTTGAGAACCGGAGCTACAGTCGCACAGGACTGACGTTACCCAAACGCACAGGAGTGACGTTACCTAAGCGTCCGTCCGGAGTTACAGCCGCACAGCAGTGACGTCATCTTAAGCGTCCGTCCGGAACCCCAGACGACCAGGACACGTGGGACGCCACGCTCGGCCGTGTACACCAACGTTGCGGTCAGGCAGCAAGGAGGGGTGAGACCGGGACAATACAAGCGGCAAGACTTTGTAAGTAATTTGGAGACTATAACGTCACGTGCATTGCCTGTGTATACCGGACATTGGTATATCATTACGTTTGGAGGAAAGAAGGTTTGTACACAAACATAGAAAAGGGTTCTTTACGGTAAGAGCAGTGAGACTATGGAACTCTCTGCCTGAGGAGGTGGTGATGGTGAGTACAATAAAGGAATTCAAGAGGGGCCTGGATGTATTTCTGGAGTGTAATAATATTACAGGCTATAGCTACTAGAGAGGGGTCGTTGATCCAGGGAGTTATTCTGATTGCCTGATTGGAGTCGGGAAGGAATTTTTTATTCCCCTAAAGTGAGGAAAATTGGCTTCTACCTCACAGGGGTTTTTTTTTGCCTTCCTCTGGATCAACTTGTAGGATGACAGGCCGAACTGGATGGACAAATGTCTTTTTTCGGCCTTATGTACTATGTTACTACTATGTTACTATTACTATTACTGTTATTATTACCAACATTGCTCCATTGGATCTGGCCATAGCGCGCGCAGCATACATCATCTGTGCATTGGTACGGCATAATTAAGATCATTGCTCTGGACGTTTTGGGTCACAGTACCACCATTTAAACTGGGACATTGTATTCAGCACAGCGATACTGCACCTGCAGCAGCGGCATACTTTATATAGGTTGCTATATTTAATTTGATGTATTTATGTATTTTATGTATTTTAGGGGTTTGTTTTTAGAGTATTAATTATACTGATAATAATAAAACATCATTTAACTACCTATCTAGTGTTTCCCGTTTGAGTGTGCCCCCTCATTTCTCTATACGTTCCAATAATTCTTCCAGGTCCTGAGGGTAGGACCGGAGGGTGAGCACCTATCCATACGGGACAGGGGTGAGCCGCTGTATTCTATATACAGTCTGAAGTTGGCAGCATCAGGAGAAGGCCACTGATTGGCACAATGACAGAGTATGGAGTTGGCAGCATCAGGAGAAGGCCACCAAGTGGCACAATGACAGAGTCTGGAGGTGGCAGCAGTATAAGGCCACCGAGTGACACAATGACAGAGTTTGGAGGTGGCAGCAGTATGAGGAGGCCACAGAGTGGCACAATGACAGAGTCTGGAGGTGGCGGCAGCAGCAGCATCTGAAGGAGGCTACCACAGAGTTGCAAGGTGACATAGTGTGGATATGGCAGCAGCATCAGGATACCACAGAGTGGCAAGGTAACATAGTGTGGAGATGGCAGCAGCATCAGGATACCACAGATTGGCAAGGTGACAGTGTGGATATGGCAGCAGCAGCATCAGGATACCACAGAGTGGCGAGGTGAAATAGTGTGGATATGGCAGCAGCAGCATCAGGATACCACAGAGTGGCAAGGTGACATAGTGTGGATATGGCAGTAGCAGAAGACCACAGAGTGGCAAGGAGACATAGTGTGGATATGGCAGCAGCAGCATCAGGATACCACAGAGTGGCAAGGTGACATAGTGTGGATATGGCAGTAGCAGAAGACCACAGAGTGGCTATCCTGCTGCTCACATTGTTTTGATAAAGGCACTTGCATGTGCTGAAAAGCACGTCACCTCTTCTATGAGTGGCGAATAAACCTGATATAATTGCAGTACAAAGGAGTGCCGATTCCTTCCTTCATTCACAGAGTGGCAAGGTGACATAGTGTGGAGATGGCAGCAGCATCAGGATACCACAGAATGGCAAGGGGACATAGTGTGGATATGGCAGCTGCATCAGGATACCACAGAGTGGCAAGGTGACATAGTGTGGAGATGGCAGCAGCATCAGGATTCCACAGAATGGCAAGGGGACATACTGTGGATATGGCAGCTGCATCAGGATACCACAGAGTGGCAAGGTGACCTAGTGTGGAGATGGCAGCAGCATCAGGATACCACAGAGTGGCAAGGTGACCTAGTGTGGAGATGGCAGCAGCAGCATCAGGATACCACAGAGTGGCAAGGTAACATAGTGTGGAGATGGAAGCAGCATCAGGATACCACTACAAGGTGACATAGTGTGGATATAGCAGCAGCAGCATCAGGATACCACAGAGTGGCAAGGTAACATAGTGTAGAGATGGAAGCAGCATCAGGATACCACAGAGTGGCAAGGTGACCTAGTGTGGAGATGGCAGCAGCAGCATCAGTATACCACAGAGTGGCAAGGTAACATAGTGTGGAGTTTGCAGCAGCATCAGGATACCACTACAAGGTGACATAGTGTGGATATGGCAGCAGTATCAGGATACCACAGAGTGGCAAGGTGACATAGTGTGGATATGGCAGCAGCATCAGGATACCACAGAGTGGCACGGTGACCTAGTGTGGAGATGGCAGCAGCAGCAGCATCAGGATACCACAGGGTGGCAAGGTGACATAGTGCGGAGATGGCAGCAGCATCAGGATGCCACAGAGTAAAAGGTGACATAGTGTGGAGATGGCAGCAGCAGCTGCATCAGGATACCACAGAGTGGCAAGGTGACATAGTGCAGAGATGGCAGCAGCAGCTGCATCAGGAGACCACAAAGTAACCCGGTGACAGAGTGGGGTGGTGGGTGGCAATACCAGTACCCGCTGACGAAGGTGAGTGAAGGAAGGAGCGCTTGGCATCAGATGTGTGACATCAGGTGGGTGGCAGCATCAGATTAGTAGCTGAGGCAGGAAGCCAGAAGAAATCGGTCTCTTTTTTCAAGGTTTGGGTGAGGCGGCAGGGATGATCTAATCAGATGCATCAGGCATTGGTGGGTAGAAATCCTGGCTGGACAGGAGAGTTCTCCTTGGGGTAACTATGGCCCCCGCCGCACTAAACAACCGCTCTGATGCCACACTACTGGCCGGGCAGGACAGCTTTTCCAGGGCAAACTCGTCCAGGTGCGGCCACAAATCCATTTTGGCTGCCCAGTAGTCCAGCAGATCTTCAATCTGGCTTGGCAGGGTGCTGTCCAAGTATGCCACCACCTGCTGGTTCAGTTCCTGCTTCAGGTCTAGCTGCTGCTGCTGGTGAGTAGTTTCTTCACTATGCGGGTAAAGAAAGGTGCTCATCAGCGACTCTGGAAGTCATCCCTTTGCTGAATGCTGACAATTCGGCTGTCACTACGCCAGCAAGTGAGCATGCATCGGGCCATTTGTGCAAGTGACTCGGAGGGACTCTCTGCCTCCATCTCCACTGCATACTGCCACGATGTGTCTGGGTCCTCTGCCTCATCTTTGTCATCGCCCTGTAGCTCCTCTGGCTGCTCCTGCTCCTCCTCTCCTGTTAGCTGAGTAGAAAAACCACCCATTTCGCTACACATTGCCTGTGCTTCAATTTTCTCCTCCTCCAGTTCAGCCCCCACAGGGCTCATGTGGCCGTGAGATCTAGGTGCCACGTCTCCAGTCCCCTGACCAGCCATTGTTACCACCAGCTGTTCCAGGACATGAAGCAGTGGAATGACGTCGTTCATCCCGTAGTCCTGGCGACTGACAAATAACGTGACTTTCTCAAAGGGCCTGAGCAAAAGGCAGGTGTCACGCATGAGCTGCCACTGGCTAACATCGAAGTTACACAGTGGAGTACTCCTGTCCGCTTAGATCATCAAGAAATTGTTTATGGCCTTTCTCTGTTCGTATAGTCAGTCCAACATATGGAGGGTGGAATTCCAATGGGTAGAAACGTCGCATATCAGCCTATGTTGGGGGATGCCGTTCTGCCGCTGCAGCTCAAGGAGGGTGTGCTTTGCGGTGTACGAGTAGCTGAAGTGCATGCAAAGTTTCCTGGCCATTTTTAGGATGTCTTGCAGATGGGTGGAAGACTTCAGGAACCGCTTGACAACCAGATTGAACACTTGTGCCATGCAGGGCACATGGCTCAGCCTTCCTTGACGCAGCATCGACACAATGTTCTTCCCGTTGTCGGTCACCATGGTTCCGATTTTGAGTTGTCGGGGAGAAAGCCAGGATTTGATTTCTTGATGAAGGTCACGGAGCAGTTCCTCCCCTATGTGACTCTGCTTGCCCAGGCAAACGAGGTGCAGAACAGCGTGACACCACCGTGCCCTGCACATGTCGTATGCTGGAGGGGCACTGTGACTTCTTCAGTGGAGGCTGAGGACATGGTGGAGGATGAGGATGCAGAGGCGGACATTGTCTCAGGACTAACGGCGTGAGAACGTGGAGGTGGAAGCGGTGTCATCTGGCCAAGTTGCTAGTGTGGCTAGGCACAGAGCATGCTCCCGGGCCATGCCAACTAAGGGTTGTGTCTGACAAACCCACCGACTCTTGGCTGGGGGTGTCTGATGTCACTTGGGATGAAGTGGATGAACGAGTTAACCAATCAAGAACTGCTGGGTTGCTGGTCAAGACACGACCGCTAGATGACAACGGGAGCTCAAGCCTCTCGCTGCGACTAATGCTGCCACGCCCCTTTACTATGCTGCGACCTGTGTGGCAGGCGCAGCACTATGAAGTGCCTTTTGCACTGTGGCATTAGAAAAATTTTGATATATCTAACTTTTTAGTCCAACCAGACTCTTTGTTACTCTTGTAATTCCTCTAGCACTGTTCTATGGAAACAGTTGGTTTAAAGAGAACACCAAATGCTTGAACTAATTTCTTTATTAACTTCAACTTTTCTTCATATAACACTGCCGCCTCCGCAGCAGATGTACATAACACGTGTTGAAAAGATATTACAAAATGGCGGTATGCATAAGATGGTGGTTCAACTATTCAATCTTGTCATTCAACATAAAATGGTGGATATATTTCTCTCTTCAGTATCTGTACCATTATATTTAAATACCTATTTTGGCCTCTCTGCTTTCATAAAACATAGCTCTTAGTGGAGTGAATGTTTGTTCAGCTTCTCTCCTCTGGTGTAATGATTCTAGCAGCTCCTGCTAGGGGGATCTCCCACACAGGCTGTGTGTGAGGCTGGCTGTGATTGGCCAAAACTCCTGCTGTGTGTGAGAAGCTGGCTGTAATTGGTCAAGACTCCTGCCCAGCAACAACAGATTAACACTATGCTTTCTGTTGTTTCTGCTGTGTCATTGAGCTAACCTCACATCCATATAATGAATCTTAAAGGCATATTATCATTTCTGCTTCTGTGAAAACAATATATAACAGTTATATGACATCCAAACATGAAGTCACTGTAAATAATTCTGCTTTTGTCTTTAACACACAAACATAGGAACTGTATTAAGGTTATTGGTAGGTCTAGGTGTATAAACACACAAGCTATATTAGCAACCTAGGACAGGTTTTAGCTGGCCAGCTACAACCTGTGCCTGCGCCAGAAACATTTAGGCCTGTGCCACTCCTCTGTGCAGGGCCTGGCACTTCTCTGCCTGACATACTTTTAGCTGAATAACTAAATAAATTAAAAGCAAATTAAAAACACCCCTAAAAGCGACAAATATATATATTTTTTTTACTGAAATAGGCCACTAAACACTTTTACCGCAAATAACTGCAGAAGTGAATGGTGTATACAGTATATATTTCTTTTTCCACAGATATAGGCCACTAAACGCTTTTACCACATAACTGCAGAAGTGAACTGCGTATACAGTATATATTTCTTTTTCCACAGATATAGGCCGCTAAAGGCTTTTCAACAAAGCACTTACACCCCAATAACAAGAACAAATTGCTGGAGTGACAGAGCTGTCTAATGGCTATTTGGAACCCCAAATAATCTTACCCTGCACTAGTAAATCGCTTTTTTTTCACAATGAGGTTTTTCCCATTGCTGTCCCTAGTGCCTTCTCACGTCGGTCCCTGCACTCCGAACGCTGGAAAATATCTGAATCCAAGATGGCCGCCGGATTTATAGGGCTGTGACATCACAGCGCTGGCTGGCTGCTGATTGGCTGCATTAATGGCATTATGTGTGATCCCGCCTTACCAGAGTTCCTTGCCCCATGTCCTTACACGTGTAGCTGCCATTTTTGGAAAAATTGCGATTCGTTACCACAAAGTGCGAGGAAGTTTGCATTCGTTGCAAATCAAATTTTTCCGGAAATTTGGATCAAATTCCACTTCGTCAGCTTCGCTCATCTCTAGCCGTAACCATGGAAACGAGCAGTATATAATGTGATGGAAAAATGAATCCAGCCAGCAAAGGAACCAATATGTACAATCACAACACATTAGTAAGTGCAGCGGCCCACTGCCAGCGTCTGGGGTATCCCTTGCCCCTTAGGAGGTTTCTACAAAATATGTCTCTCTTATAAAGCAAGTAAACGTGATGCCAGTTGCGGTTAAGCAACAAGGACATGGAGTCCCCTTTGTAGATGGTAGGATTGCCAGAGTGGTGTAGAGTGGCCTACAATCTCTGTAGATGTTGTATACACATGTCACTGTGTTCCTACCTGGATATACTTCAATCCCAGATGTGGTGTAGTCCGAAGCAAGTGCAAAAAGGGAAGTTAAACTTGGATGATGAGTAAATAGAATAAATGGAGTGCAGACTTGTAGTAATGTTGAACACAGCTTTACTTGGCATAAACGGTAATCCAAACAGTTTCCAAACAGTATCTTTGTCATCAGCAGGTATTGGCTTAATCTGGCAGGGAAACACTTCTATGCAACAATCTCAGCTCTGCTATGCTAGCTGGAGTAAATAGGAAACTCTTCCTGTTCTGCTGGAACTTAGTTTAGCTGTCTGTAGTCTGTCTCTTACTTTAATCCTAGGAACTTCTTGTCCTGGCTTTGGAGTACCTCAAGCTCTAGCTTGGATGAAGGCAATGCAAGCCCAGGAGGGGACAAGCAGCCATGTAGACTTCAGAGGCATGGCTTCTGGGCCTAGCAAAACAGGCAGTGCTCTCCGAGCCAGCACACAACCTCTCCCTAAGGAGGGTGGACTAGACTGCGCCTACTGAGTAACTAAAACTCTAGAGAGGTCTGGAAGGAACTAGGAGGTTCCCCTCCAGAGTAACTATCTCTGCACAGATTTGCTGCCACCTGCTGGCGAACCAGGCACATAACATTTGAGCATTACATTTGCAAGGAAGTGAATATACACATTGCGGAAAATGGCAATAAATATGAGAGATGACACAGGATGCACCAACCAAGATAGTGGGGGTACAAAATGAGGTGGTAATGTCACTCTTAGGTGTTACATAAGTGCCTGGTATTAACTTTCTATACATAATAAATGCTATTTGTTGAGGTCAGACAACCCCTAATATCGTCTCATTAGGATTAATTTCATTGTGCAGGAAGTTATTCTGCCGTTCCTCAATTTCACATTTCCACATTTCTTGAAGACATTTGAAAGGATTCATTTGATTGAAGAGTAAGATTTTACAGTCTTGTGAAGTTAGCTTTACCAACATTTTACATTTGTCAGGTCACGGACCGATGAAATCATGTAGGGAGGTGATATCGCTGGGGCACTCACATGATTGACCTTCTAAAGCGATAGCCATACACTCTCTGACACCTTAGGATGAAGGTCTGTGAGTCTGAGCCCCACTTTAACGTGAGGGTCCCCTTCAGTTATAAGAAGATATGGCACTGACCCATTTTGTTATACATTGTTACAATGTTCTCTAAGCTTTGAGGGTGTTCTGTCCATCTAACCGGGCCTCCTCATGAGATCAGCAGTAGAGTTGAGCGAACACCTGGATGTTCGGGTTCGAGAAGTTCGGCCGAACTTCCCGGAAATGTTCGGGTTCGGGATCCGAACCCGACCCGAACTTCGTCCCGAACCCGAACCCCATTGAAGTCAATGGGGACCCGAACTTTTCGGCACTAAAAAGGCTGTAAAACAGCCCAGGAAAGAGCTAGAGGGCTGCAAAAGGCAGCAACATGTAGGTAAATCCCCTGCAAACAAATGTGGATAGGGAAATTAATTAAAATAAAAATTAAATATATAAAAATAAACCAATATCAATTGGAGAGAGGTCCCATAGCAGAGAATCTGGCTTCACGTCAGCAGAGAATCAGTCTTCATGTCATAGCAGAGAATCAGGCTTCACGTCACCCAATCACTGGAACAGTCCATTGTCAGATATTTAGGCCCAGGCACCCAGGCAGAGGGGAGAGGTCCCGTAACAGAGAATCTGGCTTCATGTCAGCAGAGAATCAGTCTTCATGTCATAGCAGAGAATCAGGCTTCACGTCACCCACCACTGGAACAGGCCACTGTCACACATTTAGGCCCAGGCACCCAGGCAGAGGAGAGAGGCCCCGTAACAGAGAATCTGGCCTTATGTCAGCACAGAATCAGTCTTCATGTCATAGCAGAGAATCAGGCTTCACGTCACCAACCACTGGAACAGGCCACTGTCACATATTTAGGCCCCGCCACCCAGACAGAGGAGAGAGGTCCCGTAACAGAGAATCTGGCTTCATGTCAGCACAGAATCAGTCTTCATGTCATAGCAGAGAATCAGGCTTCACGTCACCCACCACTGGAACAGGCCACTGTCACACATTTAGGCCCCGGCACCCAGACAGAGGAGAGGTTCATTCAACTTTGGGTTGCCCCACAATATAATGGTAAAATGAAAATAAAAATAGTATTGAATGAGGAAGTGCCCTGGAGTACAATAATATATTGTTAAGGGGAGGTAGTTAATATCTAATCTGCACAAGGGATGGACAGGTCCTGTGGGATCCATGCCTGGTTCATTTTTATGAACGTCAGCTTGTCCACATTGGCTGTAGACAGGCGGCTGCGTTTGTCAGTAATGACGCCCCCTGCCGTGCTGAATACACGTTCAGACAAAACGCTGGCCGCCGGGCAGGCCAGCACCTCCAAGGCATAAAAGGCTAGCTCTGGCCACGTGGACAATTTGGAGACCCAGAAGTTGAATGGGGCCGAACCATCAGTCAGTACGTGGAGGGGTGTGCACAGGTACTGTTCCACCATGTTAGTGAAATGTTGCCTCCTGCTAACACGTTCCGTATCAGGTGGTGGTGCACTTAGCTGTGGCGTGTTGACAAAACTTTTCCACATCTCTGCCATGCTAACCCTGCCCTCAGAGGAGCTGGGCGTGACACAGCTGCGTTGGCGACCTCTTGCTCCTCCTCTGCCTTCGCCTTGGGCTTCCACTGGTTCCCCTGTGACATTTGGGAATGCTCTCAGTAGCGCGTCTACCAACGTGCGCTTGTACTCGCGCATCTTCCTATCACGCTCCAGTGTAGGAAGTAAGGTGGGCACATTGTCTTTGTACCGGGGATCCAGCAGGGTGGCAACCCAGTAGTCCGCACACGTTAAAATGTGGGCAACTCTGCTGTCGTTGCGCAGGCACTGCAGCATGTAGTCGCTCATGTGTGCCAGGCTGCCCAGAGGTAAGGACAAGCTGTCCTCTGTGGGAGGCGTATCGTCATCGTCCTGTGTTTCCCCCCAGCCACGCACCAGTGATGGGCCCGAGCTGCTTTGGGTGCCACCCCGCTGTGAACATGCTTCATCCTCATCCTCCTCCACCTCCTCCTCATCCTCGTCCTCCTCGTCCTCCAGTAGTGGGCCCTGGCTGGCCACATTTGTACCTGGCCTCTGGTGTTGCAAAAAACCTCCCTCTGAGTCACTTCGAAGAGACTGGCCTGAAAGTGCTAAAAATGACCCCTCTTCCTCCTCTTCCTCCTGGGCCACCTCCTCTTCCATCATCGCCCTAAGTGTTTTCTCAAGGAGACATAGAAGTGGTATTGTAACGCTGATAACGGCGTCATCGCCACTGGCCATGTTGGTGGAGTACTCGAAACAGCGCAACAGGGCACACAGGTCTCGCATGGAGGCCCAGTCATTGGTGGTGAAGTGTGTCTGATCCGCAGTGCGACTGACCCGTGCGTGCAGCAGCTGAAACTCCACTATGGCCTGCTGCTGCTCGCACAGTCTGTCCAGCATATGCAAGGTGGAGTTCCACCTGGTGGGTACGTCGCATATGAGGCGGTGAGCGGGAAGGCCGAAGTTACGCTGTAGCGCAGACAGGCGAGCAGCGGCAGGGTGTGAACGCCGGAAGCGCGAACAGACGGCCCGCACTTTATGAAGCAGCTCTGACATGTCGGGTTAGTTGCGAATGAACTTCTGCACCACCAAATTCAGCACATGCGCCAGGCAAGGGATGTGCGTCAAACCGGCTAGTCCCAGAGCTGCAACGAGATTTCGCCCATTATCGCACACCACCAGGCCGGGCTTGAGGCTCACCGGCAGCAACCACTCGTCGGTCTGTTGTTCTATACCCCGCCACAACTCCTGTGCGGTGTGGGGCCTGTCCCCCAAACATATGAGTTTCAGAACGGCCTGCTGACGTTTATCCCGGGCTGTGCTGAAGTTGGTGGTGAAGGTGTGTGGCTGACTGGATGAGCAGGTGGAAGAAGAGGAGGAGGAAGCTGAGTAGGAGGAGGAGGAGACAGGAGGCAAAGAATGTTGCCCTGCGATCCTTGACGGCGGAAGGACGTGCGCCAAACAGCTCTCCGCCTGGGGCCCAGCCGCCACTACATTTACCCAGTGTGCAGTTAGGGAGATATAGCGTCCCTGGCCGTGCTTACTGGTCCACGTATCTGTGGTTAGGTGGACCTTGCCACAGATGGCGTTGCGCAGTGCACACTTGATTTTATCGGACACTTGGTTGTGCAGGGAAGGCACGGCTCTCTTGGAGAAGTAGTGGCGGCTGGGAACAACATACTGTGGGACAGCAAGCGACATGAGCTGTTTGAAGCTGTGTGTGTCCACCAGCCTAAATGACAGCATTTCATAGGCCAGGAGTTTAGAAATGCTGGCATTCAGGGCCAGGGATCGAGGGTGGCTAGGTGGGAATTTACGCATTCTCTCAAATGTTTGTGAGATGGAGAGCTGAACGCTGCCGTGTGACATGGTTGAGATGCTTGGTGACGCAGGTGGTGGTGTTGGTGGTACATCCCATGTTTGCTGGGCGGCAGGTGCCAACGTTCCTCTAGAGGCGGAGGAAGAGGCCGAGGCGGCGGCAGCAGCAGAAGAGGCCGAGGCGGCGGCAGCAGCAGAAGAGGCCGAGGCAGCAGCAGCAGAAGAGGTAGCAGGGGGAGCCTGAGTGACTTTGTTTTTAAGGTGTTTACTCCACTGCAGTTCATGCTTTGCATGCAGGTGCCTGGTCATGCAGGTTGTGCTAAGGTTCAGAACGTTAATGCCTCGCTTCAGGCTCTGATGGCACAGCGTGCAAACCACTCGGGTCTTGTCATCAGCACATTGTTTGAAGAAGTGCCATGCCAGGGAACTCCTTGAAGCTGCCTTTAGGGTGCTCGGTCCCAGATGGCGGCGGTCAGTAGCAGGCGGAGTCTCTTGGCGACGGGGGTTCTGATTTTGCCCACTGCTCCCTCTTTGTCTTTTGCTACGCTGTTGGCTCGGTCTCACCACTGCCTCTTCCTCCGAACTGTGAAAGTCAGTGGCACGACCTTCATTCCATGTGGGGTCTAGGACCTCATTGTCCCCTGCATCGTCTTCCACCCAGTCTTGATCCCTGACCTCCTGTTCAGTCTGCACACTGCAGAAAGACGCAGCAGTTGGCACCTGTGTTTCGTCATCATCAGAGACGTGCTGAGGTGGTATTCCCATGTCCTCATCATCAGGAAACATAAGTGGTTGTGCGTTAGTGCATTCTATCTCTTCCACCGCTGGGGAAGGGCTAGGTGGATGCCCTTGGGAAACCCTGCCAGCAGAGTCTTCAAACAGCATAAGAGACTGCTGCATAACTTGAGGCTCAGACAGTTTCCCTGATATGCATGGGGGTGATGTGACAGACTGATGGGCTTGGTTTTCATGCGCCATCTGTGCGCTTTCTGCAGAAGACTGGGTGGGAGATAATGTGAACGTGCTGGATCCACTGTCGGCCACCCAATTGACTAATGCCTGTACCTGCTCAGGCCTTACCATCCTTAGAACGGCATTGGGCCCCACCAAATATCGCTGTAAATTTTGGCGGCTACTGGGACCTGAGGTAGTTGGTACACTAGGACGTGTGGCTGTGGCAGAACGGCCACGTCCTCTCCCAGCACCAGAGGGTCTACTAACACCACCACGACCATGTCCACGTCCGCGTCCCTTACTAGTTGTTTTCCTCATTGTTACCGTTCACCACAATAAGAAAAATATTATTTGGGCCAATGTATTGAATTAAAATTCAGGCCTTTTTTTACAGACACCTAACACTGTCTGGCTATCTATTTAGGTACCGTATTACACTAATACAGGCACAACAGTAATGACAGATTTGGTTGAATATAAATGTGAGGCCTATTTTTTACGCGCTGGGTGACAGGTATACGTTTAATCACAGAATTAGACTTGGATCTGCACTGTAGCGTGTGTGTTAAGTTTTTCAGAATGACACTATCAGCACCTTGAATCTAAGATATCCTTTTTGGGATAGATTTCAAGTAGGCCTGATATAGCAGAAACTACTAATTTTGAGAATGTCAAATTTGGGAATAGTTTTTCAACCCAGAACAAAAACTGTGCTTTTACGGTCACTACAAATAACTTGACCAGATAAAACTGTACTGATTTGGAGGAATAGAAATGTCAGGCCTATTTTTTAGGCGCTGGGTGACAGGCTCAACTTGCCCCTGATGTAGTATATGGCCAAAAAATAACCACACTATTGATGGTTAAATGCCCTTGGGTGACACAGGCTCAGCCTGCACCTGATGTAGTATATGGCCAAAAAATAACCACACTGTTGTTGGTTAAATGCACTTCGGTGACACAGGCTCAGCCTGCACCTGATGTAGTATATGGCCAAAAAATAACCACACTATTGATGGTTAAATGCCCTTGGGTGACACAGGCTCAGCCTGCACCTGATGTAGTATATGGCCAAAAAATAACCACACTGTTGTTGGTTAAATGCACTTCGGTGACACAGGCTCAGCCTGCACCTGATGTAGTATATGGCCAAAAAATAACCACACTATTGATGGTTAAATGCCCTTGATGAAAGCTTGACCCTGATGTAGGATATAGCAAAAAATAACCAGACTGTTGATGGTTAAATGCACTTCGGTGACACAGGCTCAGCCTGCAGCTGATGTAGGATATAGCACAAAATAACCACACTATTGATGGTTAAATACACTTGGTGATAGCTCGTGCTGGCGCACCACAAGCCACAAAATGGCCGCCGATCACCCCAGAAAAAGTGATCTAAAAACGCTCTGGGCAGCCTCAAAAAAGTGAGCAATTCAATATCAGCACTTCAATGATCCACAGCTGGAGATCGATCACGGAATGAAGTCTTTTGGAGGAGTTAATCTGCCTAATCTCGCACTAACGTCGCAGCTGCAACCTCTCCCTATACTGATCATAGCAGAGTGACGTGCGGCGCTACGTGACTCCAGCTTAACCACTTCAGCCCCCAGTGCTTAAACACCCTGAAAGACCAGGCCACTTTTTACAATTCTGACCTACACTACTTTCACCGTTTATTGCTCGGTCATGCAACTTACCACCCAAATTAATTTTACCTCCTTTTCTTCTCACTAATAGAGTTTTCATTTGGTGGTATTTCATTGCTGCTGACATTTTTACTTTTTTTGTTATTAATCGAAATTTAACGATTTTTTTGCAAAAAAATGACATTTTTCACTTTCAGTTGTAAAATTTTGCAAAAAAAAACGAGATCCATATAGAAATTTTGCTCTAAATTTATAGTTCTACATGTCTTTGATAAAAAAAAAATGTTTGGGTAAAAAAAAAATGGTTTGGGTAAAAGTTATAGCGTTTACAAACTATGGTACAAAAATGTGAATTTCCGCTTTTTGAAGCAGCTCTGACTTTCTGAGCACCTGTCATGTTTCCTGAGGTTCTACAATGCCCAGACAGTACAAACACCCCACAAATGACCCCATTTCGGAAAGTACACACCCTAAGGTATTCGCTGATGGGCATAGTGAGTTCATAGAACTTTTTATTTTTTGTCACAAGTTAGCGGAAAATGATGATTTTTTATTTTTTTTTTTTTCTTACAAAGTCTCATATTCCACTAACTTGTGACAACAAAAAAATAAAGACTTCTATGAACTCACTATGCCCATCACAAAATACCTTGGGGTCTCTTCTTTCCAAAATGGGGTCACTTGTGGGGTAGTTATACTGCCCTGGCATTCTAGGGGCCTAAATGTGTGGTAAGGAGTTTGAAATCAAATTCTGTAAAAAATGACCTGTGAAATCCGAAAGGTGCTCTTTGGAATATGGGCCCCTTTGCCCACCTAGGCTGCAAAAAAGTGTCACACATCTGGTATCTCCGTACTCAGGAGAAGGTGGGGAATGTGTTTTGGGGTGTCTTTTTACATATACCCATGCTGGGTGAGATAAATATCTTGGTCAAATGCCAACTTTGTATAAAAAAATGGGAAAAGTTGTCTTTTGCCAAGATATTTCCCCAAAACACATTCCCCAACTTCTCCTGAGTACGGCGATACCAGATGTGTGACACTTTTTTGCAGCCTAGATGCGCAAAGGTGCCCAAATTCCTTTTAGGAGGGCATTTTTAGACATTTGGATACCAGACTTCTTCTCACGCTTTAGGGCCCCTAGAATGCCAGGGCAGTATAAATACCCCACATGTGACCCCATTTTGGAAATAAGACACCCCAAGGTATTCAATGAGGGGCATGGCGAGTTCATAGAAATTTTTTTTTTTTGGCACAAGTTAGCGGAAATTGATATTTTTAATTTTTTTCTCACAAAGTCTCCCGTTCCGCTAACTTGGGACAAAAATTTCAATCTTTCATGGACTCAATATGCCCCTCACGGAATACCTGGGGGTGTCTTCTTTCCGAAATGGGGTCACATGTGGGGTATTTATACTGCCCTGGCATTCTAGGGGCCCTAAAGCGTGAGACAAAGTCTGGAATATAAATGTCTAAAAAATTTTACGCATTTGGATTCCGTGAGGGGTATGGTGAGTTCATGTGAGATTTTATTTTTTGACACAAGTTAGTGGAATATGAGACTTTGTAAGAAAAAAAAAAAAAAAATTCCGCTAACTTGGGCCAAAAAAATGTCTGAATGGAGCCTTACAGGGGGGTGATCAATGACAGGGGGGTGATCAGGGAGTCTATATGGGGTGATCAATGACAGGGGGGTGATCAATGACAGGGGGGTGATCAATGACAGGGGGGTGATCAATGACAGGGGGGGTGATCAATGACAGGGGGGTGATCAGGGAGTCTATATGGGGTGATCACCACAGTCATTGATCACGCCCCTGTAAGGCTTCATTCAGACGTCCGGATGCGTTTTGCGGATCCGATCCATCTATCAGTGCATCCGTAAAAATCATGCGGACATCTGAATGGAGCTTTACAGGGGGTTGATCAATGACAGGGGGGTAATCAATGACAGGGGGGTGATCAGGGAGTCTATATGGGGTGATCAGGGGTGATCAGGGGCTAATAAGGGGTTAATAAGTGACGGGGGGGTGTAGTGTAGTGTAGTGGTGCTTGGTGCTACTTTACTGAGCTACCTGTGTCCTCTGGTGGTCGATCCAAACAAAGGGGACCACCAGAGGACCAGGTAGCAGGTATATTAGACGCTGTTATCAAAACAGCGTCTAATATACCTGTTAGGGGTTAAAAAAAAAACATCTCCAGCCTGCCAGCGAACGATCGCCGCTGGCAGGCTGGAGATCAACTCTCTTACCTTCCGTTCCTGTGAGCGCGCGCGCCTGTGTGCGCGCGTTCACAGGAAATCTCGGCCATCGCGAGATGACGCATATATGCGTGACTCTGCGCAGGGCTGCCACCTCCGGAACGCGATCCTGCGTTAGGCGGTCCGGAGGTGGTTAAATAGAGGCTGGGTCACATGGTGCACTGGCCAATCACAGCCATGCCAATAGTAGGCAAGGCTGTGATGGCCTCTTGGGGCAAGTAGTATGACGCTTGTTGATTGGCTGCTTTGCAGCCTTTCAAAAAGCGCCAAGAAAGCGACGAACACCGAACCCGAACCCGGACTTTTACGAAAATGTTCGGGTTCGGGTCCGTGTCACGGACACCCCAAAATTCGGTACGAACCCGAACTATACAGTTCGGGTTCGCTCATCCCTAATCAGCAGTCCATATTTCATGTTTTTTGGCTTTGATTCTAATGTCTTTGTATATAAATGGGATTCGACTGATTTAGACACAATTTACACTATTTTTCATTTTCCCACAGATTTGACCGGAGGCTGCTAATTTACAAATCACAAATGGTAGAACATCCTGTGGGACTCGATGCGTTCCTAGGGGCTTCAATCATCCAATCAAAAATGTCAATGTTCCAAGAATTCTTGGATTTGTGTTGCAGGACATAAGCCCTTACCTCCTCCTGTTCTCAGAAACCTAAGAAATGATATGTCTCTGGCTGTAAGGCAACTGGCTGCAGCAGGAGCTCTCCTCCAATTCTCTGTCCTCACTTTCAGTAGCAGAAATTCCCTGTGATGATCTTGGTGCAGACCTGGTGACCAGCGCCACCTTTACATGAAGTTCTCTTCTTATCATATTATCACAATGGTTACTGGAAGCAGCAATTTCTGCTCTGGAGGCCCTTTATTGTAATGGGCATCGTGTAACCCTACATTAGTGGCCGGAGAGGAATGGGCAAGTTTTATTAGTATCCAAGTCAAAGTCTTTAAAATGTGCCCCTCTTCCTCCTAATCCTCAGGTTCAGTGATATAAAGTGGCCATACATGTCTCTGTAATCAACAGTGCTGCAAAATGCATGAGAAATAGCTGCACCCTAGGCGTCTGCCTCCACTGCCTAGTCTGTACAGTGCTGCACCCTAGGCGTCTGCCTTCACTGCCTAGTCTGTACAGTGCTGCACCCTAGGCGCCTGCCTCCACTGCCTAGTCTGAACAGTGCAGCACCCTAGGCGCCTGCTTCCACTGCCTAGTCTGTACAGTGCTGCACCCTAGGCATCTGCCTCCACTGTCTAGTCTGAACAGTGCTGCACCCTAGGCGTCTGCCTCCACTGCCTAGTCTGAACAGTGCTGCACCCTAGGCGTCTGCCTTCACTGCCTAGTCTGAACAGGGCTGCACCCTAGGCGCCTGCCTCCACTGCCTAGTCTGAACAGTGCTGCACCCTAGGCGCCTGCCTTCACTGCCTAGTCTGAACAGTGCTGCACCCTAGGCGCCTGCCTTCACTGCCTAGTCTGAACAGTGCTGCACCCTAGGCGTCTGCCTTCACTGCCTAGTCTGAACAGGGCTGCACCCTAGGCGCCTGCCTCCACTGCCTAGTCTGAACAGTGCTGCACCCTAGGCGTCTGCCTTCACTGCCTAGTCTGAACAGGGCTGCACCCTAGGCGCCTTCCTCCACTGCCTAGTCTGTACAGTGCTGCACCCTAGGCGCCTTCCTCCACTGCCTAGTCTGAACAGTGCTGCACCCTAGGCGCCTGCCTTCACTGCCTAGTCTGAACAGTGCTGCACCCTAGGCGTCTGCCTTCACTGCCTAGTCTGAACAGTGCTGCACCCTAGGCGTCTGCCTTCACTGCCTAGTCTGAACAGGGCTGCACCCTAGGCGCCTGCCTCCACTGCCTAGTCTGAACAGTGCTGCACCCTAGGCGTCTGCCTTCACTGCCTAGTCTGAACAGGGCTGCACCCTAGGCGCCTGCCTCCACTGCCTAGTCTGAACAGTGCTGCACCCTAGGCGCCTGCCTTCACTGCCTAGTCTGAACAGTGCTGCACCCTAGGCGCCTGCCTCCACTGCCTAGTCTGTACAGTGCTGCACCCTAGGCGTCTGCCTTCACTGCCTAGTCTGAACAGGGCTGCACCCTAGGCGTCTGCCTTCACTGCCTAGTCTGAACAGTGCTGCACCCTAGGCGTCTGCCTTCACTGCCTAGTCTGAACAGGGCTGCACCCTAGGCGCCTGCCTTCACTGCCTAGTCTGAACAGTGCTGCACCCTAGGCGTCTGCCTTCACTGCCTAGTCTGAACAGTGCTGCACCCTAGGCGTCTGCCTTCACTGCCTAGTCTGAACAGGGCTGCACCCTAGGCGCCTGCCTCCACTGCCTAGTCTGAACAGTGCTGCACCCTAGGCGTCTGCCTTCACTGCCTAGTCTGAACAGGGCTGCACCCTAGGCGCCTGCCTCCACTGCCTAGTCTGAACAGTGCTGCACCCTAGGCGCCTGCCTTCACTGCCTAGTCTGAACAGTGCTGCACCCTAGGCGCCTGCCTCCACTGCCTAGTCTGTACAGTGCTGCACCCTAGGCGTCTGCCTTCACTGCCTAGTCTGAACAGGGCTGCACCCTAGGCGTCTGCCTTCACTGCCTAGTCTGAACAGTGCTGCACCCTAGGCGTCTGCCTTCACTGCCTAGTCTGAACAGGGCTGCACCCTAGGCGCCTGCCTTCACTGCCTAGTCTGAACAGTGCTGCACCCTAGGCGCCTGCCTTCACTGCCTAGTCTGAACAGTGCTGCACCCTAGGCGCCTGCCTCCACTGCCTAGTCTGTACAGTGCTGCACCCTAGGCGTCTGCCTTCACTGCCTAGTCTGAACAGGGCTGCACCCTAGGCGCCTGCCTCCACTGCCTAGTCTGAACAGTGCTGCACCCTAGGCGTCTGCCTTCACTGCCTAGTCTGAACAGTGCTGCACCCTAGGCGCCTGCCTCCACTGCTTTGGTACAGAATTTGCACTGTGGTCCAGAAGGTTCAGCTTACACCTCTGTTAGGATCTACGTAATGCCCAGTGTGCACTGAGGCTGGGTTCACACTTGAGCGTTTTACAGCGCGTTCAAACGCGCTGTAAAACGCTCAACACATGAAAACCAATGCTTCCCTATGGCCCTGGTTCTCACATGAGCGTTTTACAGCGCGTTTGAACGCGCTGAAAAACGACCTACGCTCAAACAAGTTCTTGAGCTTCTTTGGGGCGTTTTGACGCGCGTTTGTGGCCATAGGACACTGCAGTCAATCACACAAACGCGCATAAAAACGCGCGACAAAAACGCGCGTTAAACGCACATATCAAATACGCTCAGGTCTGAACCCAGCCTGAGGGCTTGTGGGGCTGATGGAGGAGATGCAGCACTTGTAGTCCTCACAGACTGACATCTCCCAGGCTCGGTCCTCACTATGGCTCAGGCAGCTTCATCCATTTGGCAGCTGTGATATGATTAGAGGAGGACAGAGGTGACTGGTCCCGACCTGTCCATTTACTGAATAGCAATCACCTCTCACAAATTACTGGAATCTCCCACCCGCTGCGCGTCCTGACACTGGAGGAACCGATGTGAATGAGCGGAGACTGGTGAAGGATGCGAAGGTGGAAGCCCTGGATGACAAAGTGGCATTACTGAGATCAAATGGACAAACCAGCCTTGAAGGGAGATCTGGCGCTGACGTGATATCATCAGTAGTGAGAGCGTCATCTGAAATAAAAAAAAGGAAAAAAAAAATGTTTCATTGTATCAACCACTGGAGCTCTAATCATGTGATAAGAACTTAAAGGGCCAGTGCCCAGTCTTGCATAACTAAAGTTTAATCTTTCCATATGAAATTTATATGGATTCTAACTATATAAAATCTGAAATCTATATGGATCTTAATACTTTGGTAATTGCATGTAATTAAAGCTCATTATAGCCACTGAGTTATTCAATTAAATCTATCTGTATAGCACCACCTGCTGTTTGCTCTTTTCTGGATTTCTCCATCCACCTCACTCAGGTGGACGCACATGCTCAGTTCCATCCTTCAACTGCCTCCAGCTGCAGCAGACAAGCCACACCCTCTTAGAAAGGACACGCCCCTGAGCTGCCAGCTTGAAATTAATCTAGCAGAACAATTGGAGAAATGACTGGGGGCACAGGGCTGGTTTTGGTTCTGTTAGAGGTGGTCATGTACTACATGAGGTCTGATGGGATAACCGCTTTAACTCCTCGCCATTTTCATGATCTTTACTGGCTGCCATTAAATGGGAACACTTACATTGAGACTGAAAATCCATAGTGTCCTAGTCCTGTTGACAGCTGATGACCTTGTTACAATGTATCGATGAAGATTTCCGTGACGAATCTGTTTGGTCCATATGTCCGTTTTTTGCTTTCAGTGTGTCTGCCACAGCTGGAAATTTATTTTCAGAACATCTCCTATAAATGGTCCATGAAACACGGACTATAATGGGTGTGAAGGGTCCATGTGCTGCATGTGCAAAACACGGACAGCACACATCTGTGAATCACTGCCGTGTGAATAAGGCCTCATGCACACGGCCGTTTTTTTGGTCCGCATCCAAGCCGTAGTTTTGGCGGTTCGGATGCAAGCCCATTCACTTCAATGGGGCCACAAAAGATGCGGACAGCACTCCGTGTGCTGTCCGCATCCGTTGCTCCGTTCCGTGGCCCCGCAAAAAAATATATAACATGTCCTATTCTTGTCCGCGCTTTGTGGACATGAATAGGCAGTTATATTAAAGGCTATCCGTGACGTTCTGCAAATTGCGGAATGCGCACGGACGACATCCGTGTTTTGCGGATCTGCGATTTGCGGACCGCAAAACACACAACGGTCGTGTGCATGTAGCCTAAGACCTTGTTCATATTTCCATGTGTGCTGTCCACATTTTCCATTAACAGCTCATTAACATGTGTGTCTGTTCACACATCAGTATTTTTTACTGACCTGGGCCATGCACTACTATGGTCCGTGGTGCAGACCAAACACACCCATTATAGTCTACGGGTCCGTGAAAAATCACTGACACAACATGGAAGCCATGTGTCAGTGTTTGCAATATATTTTAGGATAGCGGCTCACCCTCTGATTATGAAGGATATAATAGACACATTTCCACAAAATGAAGAATATATGTCAGGAGAGATTATGTAAAAGTTTAGATAGAACTGAATAGGAAATTATAAATAAATAGGTTAATAAAATCAGAAATAATACAAGAGGAGAACACAATAGAGAGGACATATAGAGTCACATGACGAGACAGAAGAGGGTGGACAAACACGAGAAAAATAAAATATTGATGTGAGATTTACGGTACCAGTTACGAATAGATTTGAGAAATTGTCAAATCACAATTTTTTAGACAAGACCCCTCTACATCACAATTCACGGAATCGACAAATGACACGACAGTCACCAGAACAAGATCACGGTCAACTGCCACCCATGAGACACCAGTACAATCTACCGGAAAACACGACACATCAACAATCATATACACGGAACACATATCAACACCCCACACCTTATCATATGCAGGACACATCACAGAGACATTAACCCAGGTACGAAACAGGACGAAAAAGACACCGAGAGGACAGAGAAAAAAGAGTCAATCACAGACGTTAGTTGAAGCAAAAATTGAGGACAACTCTATGGTTAATGCGAGCACAATCACGCTAACTGAAGCACAGGTGAAGTTATTAAACAAGGGATTGAAATCTGCACCCACAGCCACAGCCAGACCCACAGCCAGACTAAACACATTTGACACATATATAGGAGTGGAAAAATCCATCAGAAAACTTTGTCTAAAGAAATATTTTCAAAAAAATCTCAGTTTAACATGTAAACCGGAAAATCAACAATATAAACATACAACAGAGGACAAAAACGTACCCTCGACAGGAGATAGGGGAGGAAATAGCCACATTTCATAAATGTGTAGAAACTGACATTAGGAGAATGAAGGATGTATCAATAAGGAAGAATAATCTTACATCAAAAGAAATTCGAGCTATAAAACAACTACAGAAACAGGAAAACATAGCTATTCGGCCAGCTGATAAAGGGGGCGCTATTGTGATTCATGAGGCAGAACAATATGATTTGGAATGCAGGAGACAGTTATCCGATGAGTCCACATTTAGTTTCTTATAAGGGGACCCCACCAAAGAATTTAATGAAACACTTAAAATCTGGTATCTCCATGATAAATCTGCAGCGTGGGGGCCCCATGTGGCTTCTACACACTTTAAAAACAATCCTTCAGCGGGGCGAATAGATGCCGGATGACCGGGACGCTCCATGACCTTCCCAGGAGCTTCTGTCAGGAGCAGCAGTTCATTTCTGAGACGTCCGTATAGTGCGGGGGAATCCGAAGACCCTCCCCATCTCTGTGTACCACAGGATGTCCTCCTTCCTATCCATGAAATACATAGGCATGGGTCCACGCTAATTGTTTTCCCCTAGAGGAATGTTCACAAGCAGTGACTGGGAACTCGTGATGTTTTCCCTGACGAAGAGACCAGAGGCTGGTAGTTATGGTTTGAATCTTGATGAACTTCGCGACTCTTCCGGGCTCTAAGCAATCTTGAAGCTTTGTTTTCTCATTGTCTGTAGCTACTAGAGGTTCCCCCAGAAGTGTCTGGCTCGATGAGCAGCCAATACTGCACTTGTATCAATCTTAATAGGATTCGTCTCCAGGTGGAGAGAAAGTGTTTTTTGAAATGCTTTCTCCATCGCAACCACGTTTTCGAAAAACCAGAAGACTGGCCGATTCTCTCCTGTCTTAGGCAACACTTAATTTTTTAAATCAAATTCCTTAAATATTTATTATTAAATAGAACCAAAACTTGATTAAAATTATGAGAAACTAAACTTAAATTCGCCAATATATTAACCCAATCTTCGATGGAAATTCCCAGACAATCAATTTGCCAAGCCCTTATGTGCCAGAGAACGTGTATTATTAATTTGTGCAGAGCCGAAGTGGTCCTCCTTATGGTGCTGCCACCTCCACACTTTGTCATGGTGCCACTCTGTGGCCTCCTCATGCTGCTGCCACGCCCACAATCTCTTGTCGTTCTGATACTCTGTGGCCTCCTCATACTACTGACATCTCCCCAATCTCTTGTCGTCGTTCGACTTTATGGCCTCCTCATGCTGCTGCCACGTCCACAATCTCTCGTCATTGTGATACTCTGGCCTCCTCATGCCGCTGCCACCTCCACAATCTCTCGTTGTCTTGCGACTCTGTGGCCCCCTCATGCTGCTGCCACCTCCACAATCTCTCGTTGTCTTGCGACTCTGTGGTCCCCTCATGCTGCTGCCACCTCCACAATCTCTCATGCTGCTGTCATCTCCACAATGTCTTGTAGTCGTGCTAGTCTGTGGCCTCCTCATGCTGCTGCCACCTCCACAATCTCCTGTCGTCGTGCCACTCTGTAGCCTCCTCATGCTGCTGCCACGTCCACAATCTCTCGTCGTTCTGATACTCTGTGGCCTCCTCATACTGCTGACACCTCCACAATCTCTCGTCGTCATGCTACTCTGTGGCCTCCTCATGTTGCTGCCACCTCTACAATCTCTCGTCATTGTGCTACTCTGTGGCCTCCTCATGCTGCTGCCACCTCCACAATCTCTCGTAGTCGTGCCATTCTGTGGCCTCCTGATGCTGCTGATCTCCAGACTCTGTCATTGGGCTACTCTGTGGTCTCCTCATGTTGCTTCCACCTCACCACTATGTCATAGGTCCACTCTGTGGACTTCTAATGCTGTTTGCACCCTCCCCATTTGATGACTGGTCCACTATTTTGCTTTTCGGCCTGGCTGACATCATCATTTATTTGACCCTTCTTCTGATCTGTCAGAAGGAAGGAAAAATGAGACGCACAACGGATCCTGTCTGTGTAGCAGCTGTAAGGCCTGTACGGTCCCATCAGAATTGGCTTATGATTTGGTAGCCAAAAGCAGGAGTGGGAGCTAAACACAGAAGACATGCAAATATTCCATTCACGTGTCATCTCTGTTTTGGATCCACTCCTGTTTTTTTGGGCTTTAGCAATACTGATGGATTACTGACCAAATGCTGACCGAGTGAAGGCGGATGCTCCACAGACAGGATCCGTTTTTTGTGGGTTATTGTTCTGACGGATCAGAGGAAGGGCGAATTCATCTGTGACATCAACACAAACTTACTGCTGACCCCCTCTCCACTCTGTCGGGGGCTCTACTTGTATAAGCGTTTAATAGAACAGGTTCTGTAGACATCTATGTGGAGTCAGCTGACGATGGTGTAAAAGGAGTGCGCTTCTTCTTGGCGCTAACATCGACCTGTAAGACTGAGTTCACACTTGAGTTATTTGGTCAGTTTTGGCCCCGTGACTGCCCAAATAAGTGAAGTGTGCAGTGATTCTAGGAGCGACGCCTGTCATCTGCATGTCATACGGACTAACAGTATTATTTACTACCACAGCAGACTCCCTCTGAGTGTTACTGCAAGGCAAAGCGTTCTACACCACTATAAGGGCTCTCTGCAGCCAGGAAATAGCTGATTTGTAATGTAATTCGCCGCAAATAAATTCGGATCGAACCAAATTTTCCCCAAAAAATTCGGCGAACCGGCAAATCGAATTTTTTAAAAATTCACTCATCTCTAATCTCGGGCATAGGATCATTGACTTCCAATTGATCACAATACATTGACAGAATCTTACGACCAATAGTAAAAAATACCTTTGCATATATTAAAGACACCACACAGATCATAAAAACCATAGAACATTTAAAATATGAACCCCATTGGATTATGGGTACATTAGATGTTAACTCACTATATACGATAATAGATCATGATCAAGGGATAACTGCTATGAAAACCCAGCTAGAGGTGAGTGGTCAACTTCAAGTCGAACAGATTGATTATATTGCTGAGGGGGTACGGAATATTTTAACACATAATTATTTTTATTTTGGTGCAGAGTATTTCTTACAGATAAGAGGGACCGCTATGGGTACCAGATTTGCCCCCAGCTACGCAAATGTATTTATGGCACAGTGGGAACATTTATACATTGTGCCTAAGCTGGGGACAGATCTGGTACTATGGCGGAGATATATTGATGATATTATTTTCATATGGCAAGGATCAGAGATGGAGCTTGAATGTTTTTTGGAAGAAATAAATTAAAGTTCAAACAATTTGCCTTTTTCGGCAAATATTAGTAAACACCAGATTTAATTTTTAGACCTGCAAATTATGGTTCAGAATAGCAAATTAATTTGTAGTACTTACCATAAACCTGTGGCGAAGAACAGCTACATCCTATATTCAAGTTGCCACCAACCAAGATGGCTCTTGAAAATACCAATGGGACAGTTCCGTAGGATAAAACTGAACTGTACGAATAGCCAGAAATTTGAAGAATTAAGAGAACAATTTATAAACAAAGAATACCCACCTGAGGTTGTAAATGTATCTCTCGCTAAGGTGAGGAATATGGATAGACAGATTTTTTTTTTAAATGATACGGCTGATAAAGGAGAGGAAGTGAAGGATGAGGATATAAGAATCATCCTACCCTTCAATACACAGTACAAAAAATTAGAAAACAGTATAAAAAGACATTGGCATTATATTTTGAAGGATAAGGTCATTGGTTCGTGAATTAATAATACCCCCAAGATAACCTATACAAAAGCCCCAAATCTAGGCCTAAAAATCGCTCCATCTATCAAGGAGAATAAAGAAGGAGAACATTCTATACATAACCTGTTGAAAGGTTTTTACAAATGCAGGAAATGTAATAATTGCAAAAACGCTATCTTTAAAAAAAAAAAAACAATTAAAAGTTAGTTCCACACAGAATTCCTTCTCTTATGATATAAAATAATTTTTAACATGTAGTACAACTGATGTGATTTACATTATTGAATGCCCCTGTAAGAAACAATATATAGGGAGGACCAAAAGGATGTTGAAGAAAAGAATATCTGAACACATTACAAACATAAGAAATGGCTGAGAAACTATTTCACAATCAAGATCCGAGAGGTTTAACGTTTGCCGCCTTTGAGAAGGTTACTAAACATTGGAGGGGGGGAAATCACATCGTTAGGATGTCTCGGCGGGAATCAAGAAGAATTTTAGATTTTTGTACACTCTTACCTGGTGGGTTAAATGCAGAATTAGAACTGTAGAACGGGGGTGGGTGCCCTTCGCTGGCGGGAAATCGGAGTCAGGCTGTTTTACCAGCACTCCGATCTCCTCTTGGCGGGAGGCCCCCACCCCACACGCTTTGAATTTCTGATGAATATGTAAGAAGAAACCTTAAAAAATTCACAAAATACCTGTAGAAAAAAAATCTGTAAAATAAATATAGAGACATAAAGCAAAGAAGGTATAAATACTGTATATGAACAATAGAACTTTCATATAAATATAGAATTGAATGATATAGATAAAACTAAATATATGGATTAAGACCCGTATAGAAATATCCCATAGTTTTAGAATTTTTTTTATTTTTGACTATTTATACACATTTTTTTATTTTTTATTTAAATTTTTTATTTTATACATTTAACATATGTTATAACTATTGAATAAGAGAAATTTTAAATACATATTCAATGGGAGGCAATCATACTAAAAAAAACGCATCGACAGTTAAAAAACCGCATGGAAAATTCATCAAAATCGCTATGTGTTTTTCAGAATTGTAATATAACAGAGGACAACGCGTGAGAAATACCGTAGATGGCATAATGTGGAACTCTGAAGTCACTAAGGCTACTTTCACACTTGCGACAGAGGATTCCGGCAGGCAGTTCCGACAATCTGGACGCAAACTGATCCGCATTTTTGTGGACAGCATACGGCCTAAGGGTACATTCACGCGTCCGTAAGTGTTCTGCGGATCCGCAAATTGGAGATCTGCAAAACACTGACACTGGCAATGTGCATTGCGCAATTTGCGGACCGCACTTCGCCGGCACTATAATAGAAAATGCCTAATCTTGTCCGCAATTGCGCACAAGAATAGAACATGTTCTATTTTATTGCGTAAATGGAAGCACGGATGCGGAAGTGCAGATCCGCAAATGCGGATGCGGACAGCACATTCCGGCCCCATTGAAAATGAATGGGTCTGCACCCGTTCCGCAAAATTGCGGGACGGATGCGGGCCCATTTTGCGGACGTGTGAATGGACCCTAAAAGATATCCCTTAAAATGAAAATAAATAAAATTATTAAAGTTAAGCAAAAAGCATAGATGTGGTCGGCAATAACAAGTGCTCGGCGGCACTAAATCAGGTGCTCGGCGGCACCAAATCAGAACCCATATGTCCTACCACAATCCGGGGGTTCCAGTGCACATCGATGAATCCCGGAGGGAAAGCAAAAACCATCCATCCCTGGGCTAGATGATGATGATGTGGTATTGAAGGACAGGGGGGGGCAAAGAACTGTCCCTGATATTGCCCTACAGGGGGGGCTATTCTGGCCCTGATAGCCTTACCACAGACCACCCGCCCTGATAAGAGCGACCCCGTCCGGAACCTTACCCTATATAAAAATGGCCCTGGTAAGCCCCTAGCCCGAGGCCCCTGACTTCCAGGTGATCACTATATAGATCTATGTGTTTGTGACTCATTATAAAAGTATATTATAAGTATATCGCACCCCTCTGTGTATCACACCTATCGATAGCGCACCTATACCAGTCCTTAAAAGGACTTTTGTGGCCCTATTAGCCAGCGTTTGGTGTCCCTAACAGCCTGTCCCTGCTCCACACAGCAACCTCTCCCTAAACTGGCAAAACACTGAATGTAAAATGGCGGCCAGATCGGGTTTATTTATAAGGTAGGGGGTGTGTCCATGTGCTGAAACGTCTCCATTGGCTGTCCTGTACCACCTGATGGATGTGTCAGGGGTCAAAGTTCTTCACAATGTAAAAGAATATGGCGGGCGTGAATTTCTCCATATGTTCGCATGTTTGGCGAATCGCGAACACGCAAAGTTTGCCGCGAAACGACCTCCGGGCGAACCGCAAGGCCATCTCTAACTACTACCATTCGTTGTCTGTCATATATGTAGTAAACCAATTAACCAAGCCAAGTTCTTCTAGCTACCATACAATCCGTTATAATCAACAATATAACTGACAGACAACGTACCATTATTGCCCAATACCGTCTCAATTTTCTTTTAATATTTAGTTTTATTATTTTTGGGGTTTTATGCTCTTTTTGTTGGGGGTTTATATATATTTTAATGGAGCTGTATGTACTAGAGATGTGAATAACTTGGAGATCACATGTTCACAATCACAAGTACAGAAGAAGTCTCAGGATAATCCTAAGTGAAGTGTTATTTATAATGTGTCCGTGTTCGGTCTGTTTGTCACTGACCACTAATAGGAGATGCTTTGGAAATGAGTTTCCAGCTGTGATGTGTCCATGGAATACGGACGGCACACGGAGGACAAAAAGGAAACATGGACTCATTTTTTTCACAGACATTAAATGGACACAGAAATGTATAAAAGGCCTCGGACAGGACAGTAAGTGCAGCTCTGTATGTGATTGCAGAAACATAATATCACAGCAGAATTGGAATTCTATAAAACACAACAGAAGGCTAGGATTGTGAATGCTGATTTGGTAGTGACTGGAGTATAAAGCCTCATGCAGACGTCAGTGTTTCACGGACGTGTGCTTTACGTGTTCTCCACGGACGGCACACGTCCCTATTTATTTTAATGTGTGTATTCACACATCAGTGTTTCAGCCCGATCCGTGGGTCCGTTTTTTTTAACCACGGATGCATGCTCTATTTTGTCCGTGTTGACTGATCCATCACGCCCATTATAGTCTGTGGGTCCGTGAAAACCACGGATGCCATCCGTGTTGCATCCATGTTTCACGGATCATTAACAAGAGATTCTTTGAAAATTATTTTTCAGCTGTTAAGTGTTAGTGAAACACGGGTGCAACACGGACAGCAAAAAACGGACCCAAGGACCCAACACGGATCTGTCACGGGAGAAAACGCGGATTGAGCACGGTCCGTGTTACCACTGATCCAAAACTGACACGGACGTCTGCATGAGGCATAAGAGAGGATGGAAGAGCAGGATTGTAAATGCAGCTCTTTGGAATGTGTCCGGATCTGTTCAGGAAAAAACGGAAGGTTTTGCGCACAAGTTTTTTCTGCAATTGCATTTAGTGTTTCAGTTTTTTCCTCGCGGGTGCAATCAGTTATGATGCGTTTTTCACGACTTTCAAGACTTACAAACAACATCTCCTAGCAACCATCAGTGAAAAACGCTTTGCATCCAGGTTAGGCTACATGCACACGGGCGTTAGGGCTCCGTGCCCGTGCTGCGGACCACAGATTGCGGTCCGCAATTGACGGGCACAGACCGTGGGGCAAACCGCATGAGGATCGCGGACCAATTCACTTGAGTGGGGTCCGCGATCCGCATCCGACGGTGCATGCGCTACTTTTTTGCGGTGTGGAGGCTCGGCCAGAAACACCACGGAAGCACTCGGTCGGGTGCACGCAGCCTTACATCCAGGTTACACACGGATACAATGTGTTTTTCACTGAAGCATCATTAACTTCTATGGGACCAGAGCGGTGTGAAAAACTCAGAATATAGCCTCACGCACACGACCGTTGTGTGTTTTGCGGTCCGTAATTTGTGGAACGGCCCGGACAAACGGACAAGAATAGGTTATATTTTTTTTGCGGACCACGGAACGGAGCAACGCATCTTTCGTGGCCCCATTGAAGTGAATGGGTCCGTACCCGAGCCGCCAATACTGCGGCTCGGATGCGGACCCAAACAACGGCCGTGTGCATGAGGCCTATAGAACATGCTACAATTCTCACGTAACGCAGAACTGATGCGTGAAAACACCAATGCCGGCTCATTAACCCTCGCACTGCCGCGGTCAGAGCTGACCATGGCACGTGCGGGATCCTGACAGGTGCGGGGTGGTCATATTTGGTATTATCGCGTCCATAACAACCTTCTCTATAAAAATACCACATGATCTAACCTGTCAGATGAACACTGTAAATAACAAAAAATAAAAACTTTGCCAAAACAGCTATTTCTTGTTACCTTGCCTCAAAAATCATATGTACCCTAAAATAGTACCAACAAAACTGCCACCCTATCCCGTAGTTTCCAAAATGGGGTCATTTTTATGGAGTTTTTACTCTGGGGGTGCATCAGGGGGGCTTCAAATGGGACATGGCAGCTTAAAATTATCCCGTTGAAATCTGCCTTCCAAAAACCATACAGCGTTCCTTTCCTTCTGCGCCCTGCCGTGTGCCCGTACAGCAGTTTACGACCACATATGGGGTGTTTCTGTAAACTACAGAATCAGGGTAGTAAATATTGAGTTTTGTTTGGCTGTTAACCCTTGCTTTGTTAGCAGAAAAAAAATGGATTAAAATGGAAAATCTGCCAAAAAAGGGAAATTCTGAAATCTTATCTACATTTTCCTTTAATTCTTGTGGAACACCTAAAGGGTTAACCAAGTTTGTAAAATCAGTTTTGAATACCTTGAGGGGTGTAGTTTCTAGAATGTGGTCATTTTTGGTTGGTTTCTATTATGTAAGCCTCACAAAGTGACTTCAGACCTGAACTGGTCCTTAAAAAGTGGGTTTTGGAAATTTTCTGAAAAATTTCCAGATTTGCTTCTAAACTTCTAAGCCTTGTAACATCCCCAAAAAATTAAATGTAATTTACAAAATGATCCAAACATGAAGTAGACATATGGGGAATGTTTTAGGAGGTGTCACTATTTGCTTTAGAAGCAGAGAAATTGAAATTTGGAGATTTTCTAATTTTTCAAAATTTTTGGTAAATTTTGTATTTTTTTATAAATAAAAAAGAAATATTTTGACTCAAATTTACCAGTGTCATGAAGTACAATATGTGACGAGAAAACAATCTCAGAATGGCCTGGATAAGTTTTAAAGTTATCACCACATAAAGGGACACTGGTCAGATTTGCTAAAATATGGCCGGGTCCTTAAGGTGAAAAATGGTTGGGTCCTGAAGGGGTTAATGCAATTGCAATATAAAACATTACGAAACAGAAGAATTTGGAACTGCAGCTCTGGATGTGAATATTCTGTAAGGCATGACAGAAGGCTAGCATTGTGAATGCTGCTCTGGAAGGGACTGGGGTATAAGATGATGACATGATACGTAAGCTGAAGGGTTAACAGAATGCGCGTCCTGTTTCTAGTTTTAGAGCTAATTACTGGCTGCCAAGTGCTAATTATATTCTGCTGAGGACTCGCTGCTCTGGTGGTGACAGGAGAACTAAATATAAATGAACCGATTGCCACGTTTCATGCTGCGGTTTCTTCCCTGGAGATCTGGTATTTTTCGTGGTGTTATCCGGCGGCCACCGAGCGATGACTCCAGGAGGCAGATGAAGGGTCCTCAAGTGACCGCTCAGGAGGTGGCGCGATATGTCTTATTATAGACCTCATTATAACGCCCTCTTAACCCTTTAAAGGCCCAGTCTAAATAAAACTTAAAGGAGTTTTCCCATCTTATATCGCTGATGCTGACTGGTCTGGGGGTCTGACCTCTGGGACCCCCACAATCTATGTTTCTGCACAAAGTAGGGGACTTCCGCACAAGCCCGAGCGAGCGCCATTGTGCAGGGAAAAAGTAGAAGGGGACAGAGTTAAATCAGGGAAGCATCCGGTGGGGTCCCAGAGGTCGGCCATCACTAATCCTGGCAATATACTATCCTGATATAACATGGGAATGCCCCTTTAATGCTTATATAATGAGACGCTCTGAAACTTTCTATTTTCTGATATAATTTGTCTTTGAATTCCTGATTATTTTCAATATCTCTGCTTGCAGTGAGTAAATAAGAACATCCTTCATTACATCCAGACTGATCTAATACTTACTACAGCTGAGGGTTTGTTACAATTGTATCCAGTCTCAGCAGCCCGGACTCCAGACTGATACATTTTACCTGCAGTGACACATTGTAGCAAACGAAGTCATGCTTTGCTGAAGGATGAATTTCCTTGATTGCAGAGTTGATTTGCTGGAGACGGGTCCGCAGCCTCCATTATGTGCGATGTCCTAAAGCAATGAAGTTGTAGTAAGTGTGCATGCTGGGAGTTGTAGTTTTGTAACAGCCAGAGAGCCACGGGTTGGAGACCATTGTCCTCTGGTACACCAGCTGTTCTGGAACTACAACTCCCAGAATCCTCCATTCACTTCTAGGGGAGTTACAAGAATAGCTGAGTAAGTGTGCATGCTGGGAGTTGTAGTTTCACAAGCTGCTGGAGTGCCAAAGGTTGCTGATTCCTGTCCTAAGGTAAGGCTACATGCACACGACCGTATGTGTTTTGCAGTCCGCAAAAAAAAACAGATGACATCCGTATGCCATTTTTTTGCGGATTTATTGTAAAAATGCCTAAAACGGACAAGAATAGGACATGTTCTATTTTTTTTGCGGGACTACAGAACGGACATACTGATGGGGACAGCACACATTTTTTGCGGACCCATTGAATTGAATGGGTCCGCATCCTATCCGCAAAAGAACGGAACGGACACGGAAACAAACAACGTTGGTCTGCATGTAGCCTAATTCACACTACAGCAAAACATCAACAAAGCAAGAAAATCACAGATTCTCATACACAGGAACGTATTTTCTTTCCGTGTCTGTTCCATTTTTTTTGCGGACCGTATACGGAACCATTCACATCAATGGGTCCGCAAAAAAAAAACTAAAGTTACTCTGTGTGCATTCCGTTTCCATATCTCCGTTCCGCAAAAAAATAGAACATGTGCTATTTTTGTCCACATTACGGAGAAGGATAGGATGTTCTATTAGGGGCCGGCTGTTCTGTTCCGCAAAATACCTACGATCGTGTGCCTGAGGCCTCAAGATGAGGACGGGATTGAGAGGACTGTAGCGGCACCTCAGCTGTGTGAGCAGGACTACATAAGGATGGCATATGATATGTAGGTAAACAAACAAGGTTTCCATGCACAGGCAGCAAGCAGAGATCTTGAACCTGTAGGATACCGGGGTCGTACCTGTACGGCCTGCAGGATTTGACTTCAGTTTCAGCGCCGTACAGGTACGGCACGCTGATCGGGCGGATGCAGGAGCTGCGCCCTCCCAATCAGTGGCCGGGTCCTGGCTGTTCCTGACAGCTGAGCCCCTGCTGTATATGCTGGCATCAGTGAATGCGACAATTCCGGCATATTAACCCTTTGTATGCCACAGTCAGCGCTGACCGCAGCATGCACAGGGTACAGGCTTCCTCCCCGTCCCCATCGGGTCCCCGTGCTACGGTGACGGGCAGCCGATGGCTGAGGAGGCAGCCCAATACCTCCAATAGGCATCACGGCTAGCCTTCTATAGAAGCCTGTGAGATTCAGCCCCCTGACTGGGTCTCATAGGAGCTCAGTCAGTGTAAAAGCTGGCAGGCAATGCATTACAGGGCTCAGACCCCCAAAAGTTGAAGTCCCAGAGTGGGACAGAAATAAAAAGAAAAAAAAAAGTTTTTTTTTCATAATAAAAAGTATCATAAAGACATATAAAAGTGGAAAAAAATAAAAACAGACATATTATTAAGTATCACCGTATCCGTAAAGATCGCTGTATAGAAATATATCATGATCCACCCCGTCAGGTGAACGCCGCAAAGAAAGAAATGTGAAAAAACAGCCATTTTTTAGTTACCTTGCCTCACAAAAAGTGTAATACTGTACCAAGTGATCAAAAAGTCGTGTTTACCCCAAAATGGTACCAATCAAACCACCCCCTCATCCCGAAAAAAGCAAGCCACTTCATAAGACAATCGCCTGAAAAAGAAAAGTATTGTGTAAATACTGAAATAAATGTAAAGAAGAACATATTAGGTATCGCCACGTCTGTAACGACCTTCTCTATAAAAAAAATAGCACAACCTCTTTAACCTCTCAGGTGAATGATGTAAGAACAGCCATTTTTGGTTACTTTGTCTCACAAAAAATGTAATATAGAGCGGTCAAAAATCATATGTACTCCCAAATAGTATCAATAAAACTGTTACCTTATCCTGTAGTTTCCAAAATAGGTCACTTTTTGGGAGTTTCTACTGTAGGGGTGCATCAGGGGGTCTTCAAATGCAACATGGCAGCTTAAAATTATCCCAGCGAAATCCGCCCTCCAAAAACCATGTGGCGCTTTTTCCCTTCTGAGCCCTGCCGTGTGCCCGCACAGCAGTTTACCACCACATGTGGGGTGTTTCTGTAAACTGCAGAATCAGGGTAATAAATATTGAGTTTTGTTTGGCTGTTAACCCTTGCTTGGTTACAGGAAAAATGTTGCTTGCTTGGTACTGAAGTTTTTTTTTCAGAAGGCTGTAAAACTTTTCATTATGGAATGACTTAAAGGGGTTTTCCGAGATATTTCTACTGAAGACCTATCCTCTGGTTAGTTCATCAGTATCTGATCAGTGGGGGTCCACCACCCGGGACCCCCCGCCGATCAGCTGTTTGAGAAGGCACTGGCGCTCGCAGTAACCCTGCAGTCTTCTCCAGCTTTTCCTAAGCCGTGTGATGTCACCTTCATCTGTCACATTGCCTAGGAGCAGCTCAGGCCCATAGAAGTGAACAGGGCTGAGCTGCGTTACCAAGCACGGCCACTATACAATGCAGGGCGCTGTGCTTGGTGAGATGAGAGAAAGCCATGGCGCTCAAAGGAGCAGCGGTGCCTTCTCAAGCAGCTGATCGTCAGGGGTCCTGGGTGTCGGACCCCCACTGATCAGATACTGATGACCTTACTAGAGGATAGGTCATCAGTAAAAATATCTCAGAAAAAAACTTTAATCTAGGGCTTATTCACTAAAAGAAAAATCTACATTTTTAATAACTGTTTCATTGCTCATCATTTGCAAGATATCTGCTTGCTGTCAGTGAATGAGGGTGCCCTTGTTTCTATTCACAGGCAGCTGAGAAGTTGATACAATTGTATCCAGTGTAGACAATTCCCTGTGACCTGCACTCCAGACTGCTACACTGTAGCAAACTAGCAGAAAGGCCTGTGTTTAGCTCATGGAACATTGTATAGACTGGATACGATTGTAACAAATCCTCAGCTGAGAGCAGGACCAACTTTTTGCAGGTTTACTGGCTATGAATGAAAACAAGGTTGTTCTTATTCACTGAAAGCAAGCAAACTTGTCGAATACATTTTACTGGAAAGAGGAATCAAACCCAAACAAAGGTTCCATCTGGAAATCTATAAATTGTCATTGAGTTGTTACTGGGAATGTCATGTGACTTTGTGTCTCCTTGTACAGTGTTCATTGATGTCAGAGTCAAATATCAAAGTCAGGTGTCAGAGTCAGGGTCAGGTGTCAGGTCTCAGAGTCAGAGTCAGGTGTCAGAGTCAGAGTCAGGGTCAAGAGTCAGAGTCAGAGTCAGGGTCAAGAGTCAGAGTCAGAGTCAGGGTCAAGTGTCAGGGTCAGGTGTCAAGGTCAGGAGTCAGAGTCAGAGTCAGGGTCAAGAGTCAGAGTCAGGGTCAAGTGTCAGGGTCAGGTGTCAGAGTCAGTTGTTAGGGTCAGGTGTCAGAGTCAGGTGTCACACTGGCATTATTCTGATACTTGACTATGATATCTGACCATGTCCTAAAATGAACACTGTATCCTTGGAATCCATGACAACTTCTGGTCCCGGAGAGAACCTGAAACGCGGTGCAGCCTCAGTGCCTTCATATGAAGGGGAAAGTCACTTAACAGACCCAACCAAAGTCATCTGCCGTGCGATCAGCCAGAACTGTCCACCTATCAGCGCACCTTCCACTTTCATCCCACCAGCGGGGAAGGGGTGCTCCAGCGTCTGGGGTTTTGGGGGCTGTGACAGGATGACAGGCGGCTCAGGTCTCTGCAGTTTTTCTTTAGTAATTAGGTAATGAAACTTTCACAAGTTGTCTATGACGCCTTTATTACCAGCTGGTCGCTTTGTTCAGGTCTTTTTGCCTCAGAACTTTCCTTCCGATCTCTGTGTGAGAATCCTCCATTACCTATATTATTAATGTTCTAATTATTCCGGACAATCACTCGGCTCGGAGATCACCTGTCATCGTACATCGCCCAGCGACGCGCCTTCTGCTTCTTTGTTCGCTTGTGTAATAGTAAATTAATGATATGACTTTAAAATATCTTCATTAACTCTTTGGAGGTCATTTATTAAAGGGGTTATTCGACACTAAGAAATGCTCCCCCATATGCCGGGCCCCTCACACTGATTCTACTTACCTGGCTCCCCGCGCTGCCGCTGCTGCTTCTCCCCGTGCACAGATGAAAACATCCGGTGTCAGGGGGGGCAGCCAATGGCGGGGACTAGCCTCCCTAGTGTCCCCCGCAATACTAGAGAGGCTCATCCCCGTCACCGCCTGCCATTGGTGGTGTGGGGACCAGGAGCGGCGCGGGGAGTGGGGTGCCAGGTAGGTAGAATCAGTGCGAGGGGCCCGGCATATGGGGGAGCATTTCTTAGTGTCGGATAACCCCTCCAAGAAGCCTACGCCAGTTTTTCCGTAAAAAAAAAAGTTGCAAGACAAAATTCTGTTGCACCTGCATTTTTACGCCATTCTCGCCACTTGCAGAGCCGGGCCAGGACATCTGCCCCAGCACAATTATTAATATTTACACCTGAAAACAAGAGGAGTGAAAACTACTTCTGTAAAGGTCAGGGGGCTATCAGTCAGGGGGGCTATCAGTCAGGGGGCTATCAGTCGGGGGCTATCAGTCGGGGGCATCAGTTAGGGCGCTGTCAGAGGGCTATCAGGGGGGGCTATCAGCCAAGGGCTATACGTCAAGGGTAGTTTCAGTCGGGGGGGCTATCAGTCAGTGGGGTATCAGTCAGGGTGCTCTCAGGGGGCTATCAGTTGAGGGGTATTAGTTGAGGGCTGTCTGTCAGCCCCTGATTGATAGCTCCCCGACTGACAGCCAGCCCTCAACTAATATCCCTCACCTGATAGCCACCTGACTGATACCCCACTGACTGATAGCCCCCCCGACTGATACTACCCTTGACTTATAGCCCTCGGCTGAGAGCCCCCTAACTGATAGCCCCCTCCTGATATCCCCCCAACTGATAGCCCCCTGAATGATAGCCCCTAGTCAGGGCTATCAGTCGGGGAGCTGTCGGGGGCTATCAGTCAGAGGGCTAACTGTCAGGGGACTAAATGTCAGGGGCTAATAGTCGGAGGACTATCAGTCAGAGAGCTAACTGTCAGGGGACTAAATGTCGGAGGACTATCAGTCAGGGGGCTATTATTCGGGGCTATCAGTCGATTTCCCTCCAGGTGCACGGACTGCTGGAGGTGCGCCATAAAATAGATGCTTCCTCTGGGAGCGCAGGGGTTGTCAAACACTCTCTTTGATAAACATCTCTAGACTTTGATAAATGACCCCCTTTATGTCCTGACAAAGAAAACATGAAACTCCCACGCCCCAAAAATAGACCTTCCTCTGAAATTTCTTCTTAGTTGTGTCTGTTCCCAGAAAAGTTGAGTGACAGCAAATAAACCTATAGATGATACACAGGGAAAACAGCCAGTTTATTCCATAGCTCCAGAATATATATCCTCTAACCTCCTGCAATATAATTCAGAGCTGCACTCACTGGGGGTCATTTATCAAAACCGTCATTTTTTTGTACATTTTACACCAAAATTGTAGCCAGAAGATGCACCTAATTTATGACAGGGAGTGTGCCTACTGGAAAATCTACACCAGCCATAGTTTTTTGGCAACTTTTACCTTTTTCCTGGTGTAAAATTTATAAATTTGCACGGGCGGATAAAAGTCACTAAAAAGGGGTCGTGTGACAATCTGACGTCAAGAAGAAGTGTAACTGACCCCCACTGTGTACATACATTACATTACTTATCCTGTAGTGATCCTGAGTTACATCCTGTATTATACTCCAGAGCTGCACTCACTATTCTGCTGCTGCAGTCACTGTGTACATACATTACTTATCCTGTACTGATCCTGAGTTACATCCTGTATTTTACTCCAGAGCTGCACTCACTATTCTGCTGGTGGAGTCACTGTGTACATACATTACTTATCCTGTACTGATCCTGAGTTACATCCTGTATTATACTCCAGAGCTGCACTCACTATTCTGCTGGTGCAGTCACTGTGTACATACATTACTTATCCTGTACTGATCCTGAGTTACATCCTGTATTATACTCCAGAGCTGCACTCACTATTCTGCTGGTGCAGTCACTGTGTACATACATTACTTATCCTGTACTGATCCTGAGTTACATCCTGTATTATACTCCAGAGCTGTACTCACTATTCTGCTGGTACAGTCACTGTGTACATACATTACTTATCCTGTACTGATCCTGAGTTACATCCTGTATTATACTCCAGAGCTGTACTACTTATCCTGTACTGATCCTGGGTTACATCCTATATTATACTCCAGAGCTGCACTCACTATTCTGCTGGTGCAGTCACTGTGTACATACATTACTTATCCTGTACTGATCCTGAGTTACATCCTGTATTATACTCCAGAGCTGCACTCACTATTCTGCTGGTGCAGTCACCGTGTACATACATTACATTACTTATCCTGTACTGATCCTGAGTTACATCCTGTATTATACTCCAGAGCTGCACTCACTATTCTGCTGGTGCAGTCACTGTGTACATACATTACTTATCCTGTACTGATCCTGAGTTACATCCTGTATTATACTCCAGAGCTGCACTCACTATTCTGCTGGTGCAGTCACTGTGTACATACATTACTTATCCTGTACTGATCCTGAGTTACATCCTGTATTATACTCCAGAGCTGCACTCACTATTCTGCTGGTGCAGTCACTGTGTACATACATTACTTATCCTGTACTGATCCTGAGTTTTACATCAAGACACGGAGGCGAGTATTGCTTACTCCTTCTTTACTTCCACCAATAGCAGCAAAGGAGAAATTAACATAATCAAAACAACAATGGATCCTCCCCTAACAGATCCTATAATAAGCAGTGTCCTCTTTATATCTCCCTCTTTCTTTGCTGCTCCACCAAAGCTAATTGATCTATATGTTCAATTATGTGATTTTAGATTGGGAAGCAATTATGTATTTGCATGGTATTTTATTACTTGCCTAGTATATATAGACTTTTCTGCCTGTAACAGGGTCTCCCACTTGTTCCCTCATTTGTGGAGTTTTTATCGCTGTATTACTGTATTCCCATACACCTATTGCGGCCTTCATATGGGGGCCGTCCCCCCCCTCCCTCTCTTTCCCCTCTGCTTTGTTTCATCGGCGATTTATCCCCTGAATTGTTTCCTCTTTGGGGTGTTTTGCCTTGACCCCCCTCCTCTCCCACTACCTTAGTCGCCGCTCCGATTCCTTCCCTCTGGTCCCCGGCGGCAGAGGTTCTCGGCGGCATATTTCTGTAACTTCCCGCGGCTCCGAGATCTCGCGAGATCTCGGCGGCCATCTTGGGAGCTCCCGCCCGTCCTATCGCGGGATTTGGGAGCGCTCACCAGTGCCTTGCTACTCTCAAGCGGCTCCGGATCGGCTCCTGCTATAGTGCGGCGCTTGGGGTGATTAACCCCTGTTTAGGTTAGCTTCTGCCTCAATTTAGGCACCTTTAGATTAGGTTCCCCCATTGGTTACCCTGCATTTAGATTTTAGCTATATAATAAACTAAACCATGTCCTCAGACCGCTCTCCCTCTGGGCCTAATCCACCCCCACCCACAGGGGACCCCAGCCTGTCAGTCATGAGTTCACAGGCCCTGGAGCTACAACGCTCAGTGTCTAGTGCCATTGTAGAGGCCATGGGATCCATGTCCTCAATGATCTCTCAGACCATATCTCAGGCCTTATCGGCCCATGCTCCTGGCCCCTCTAATCTAATGCCTACACCCACTATCCCGCAGCCTACCATTGAACCTCCTGCCCAGGAGACTTTGACTGGTGTGATCCAAGCCACCCATGATAGCGCGCTTAGTTCGCGCAAAAGAGCCTTACCGCGCCAGGCAGAAAGGGCGCGAACGTGGAAATGTGCTAGAGCACAAACTGATGATATAGATTCTGATAATGAATCGGACATGGAGGCTTATGCGGAGGCAAGTGACCACTCTGAAGGAGTGTTAGAGATGGAACCTGAGTTTCCAAGCACCTCAGGCCCTAGGCCTTCCACATCTGGGTCCGTGGGCGCATCCACCTCTGCCCCTAACACGGCATCTGCCCTGGTGGATCCTTCTGGCAACCCACTATTTGACCCTGATGCCCTCCACCACCCTAGGTCGGCGGAGTGGATGCCGGTAGCTCATGTGAGCGACTACCTGGAGCATTGGGTGCGTCGTCCTCTCAGCAAAGAGGCGCGCAGCAAGCTCCGTGCAGAATGCCCTAGGCCATTGATCCCCAACAAGGTCTGTGAGACGCCATCTGTGGATCAAAAGATGACGCAGTTTTTGGCAAAAACCGGCTGGAATCCCCGTAAAGGGCTGGATTCCGCTATAAAGAGTTGTCAGGACAAGCTCCTCGACATTTTTGGCCCCCTCGCCAAAATCTTTGAAATGGCCGAATCGGCCAGAGTGGACGGCTCTCCGATTGATCCGGAGGAGCTTACTGGCTGGATACAAAGAGCCATTTGCATTGCGGGCAGCACCAATTCCTCCCTGTCCATTGAAAGGCGTAAAGCCATTCTTTTTAAGATTGACCCAAAATTGGCCAACCTGGCACTCACTGAGACAGGGAAGGATGCCCAGGGTCAGCTGTTCGGGGATTCCTTCATTAAGGACCTCAGCAGGTACGTTGGAGCATTTACCGCATTGGACAAGGCCCAGTCCTCCATGAAAAGGGTATTTCAGGGACGGGTCTCCACTAGGGCCGGCAGTAGTAGGGGCCGTCTGTCCGGCCGCTCCAGTTATCAAGCCCGCAGCTCGGGCAGAGGCTCCTTCAACCAGAGGCCTCCTTTCCAGGACCAAAGGAATCCTCCCTCGTTCTTCCCGGCCAGAGGCGGCCAATGGCGTTCCAGGTCGGTTAGAGGAAATCCGAACTACAGAAAATCTTTCGGTAAGTCTTTCCCCAGTGGGGACTTCTTTCACTCCTTGTGTAGGGGGCAGACTCCGTCTATGTTCCCACGTTTGGTCCAGCATCACATCAGATCCATGGGTGCTGAACACTGTGCAGGGGTTCCACATAGAACTTACGAGTTCGCCAGATCTCATCCCTTCTCCCCCTCCCCTGGCACTACCGGACAGGGAGCTAGTGGACGTAGAACTTTTTTTCCCTCTTGCACAAGGATGCAATAGAAAGGGCCCCTCCTACCCAAAGGGGCGTTCTCAGCCACATTTTTCTAGTTCAGAAAAAAGGGGGACAATTTCGTCCGGTCATAAATCTCCGGGCACTGAACTCTGTGGTGCGCTACCGCCACTTCAAGATGGAGGGGATTCACCTCCTTCGGGACTTGCTGATTCCGGGGGACTGGATGGTGAAGCTGGACCTCAAGGATGCCTATCTGACGGTCCCGTTTGCCTCCTCCTCCAGGGATCTTCTGCGCTTCCTGTGGAAGGGCGAAGTGTGGCGCTTCACTTGCCTACCGTTCGGTCTTTCCTCAGCGCCTTGGTGCTTCACCAAGTTACTGCGCCCAGTCATGGCCTGGCTTCGGAGCCGTGGGGTTCGTCTTGTCATTTACCTGGACGACATCCTCATTATGCACCAATGTCAGTCGTCTCTGCTGCAACATCTCCAGTGGACCTCGGATCTTCTGACGGGTCTGGGTTTTCTACTCAATCTCGAGAAATCCTGCCTCACACCGGCTCGACGTATGGAGTTTCTGGGCTTCACGGTGGACTCTGTCGCGGAATCTCTCAGCCTCCCTGCAGAGAAATTGAGGACGATACGCAAGGAGTTGAGACATGCTCTCTCAACTCCCTCTATATCCCTACGCCACCTGGCTCGCATCATTGGGTTACTTGCCTCCTCTATCCAGGCAGTCTTTCCCGCTCCGCTCCATTATCGGGCTTTACAGCGCCTGAAGATCGCCCACCTCCGTGCCGGGGCCTCGTTTGCAGACACTGTGATTCTGGATCGAGAAGCTCAGGAGGAACTTCGTTGGTGGTTGAGCAATTTGGAAGCCTGGAACGGCAGAGCAATCTTCGGATTCCAACCGGAATTCACGGTAGAGTCGGACGCGAGTCTCCAAGGATGGGGTGCCCACTGCGAGGGTATCTCCACTGGGGGTCGATGGTCGGAGTCAGAGACCCATCTGCACATCAACGCTCTGGAACTTCTAGCGGGTTCGTTTGCCATCAGGAGTTTCACCAAGGGCATAGCTCATGCATGCATCCGTCTACGCATGGACAATGTGTCGGCGGTCCGATACGTCAATCACCTAGGCGGCACTCAATCGGCCACCTTAGCCCGACTGGCGAAGGAGTTCTGGTCCTACTGTCTGTCCAGGGACATCATGATTCAAGCGGAGTACCTGCCGGGTCTTCACAACTACAAAGCGGATCGGAGTTCCCGATGCTTCACGGACGGCAGCGACTGGAGGCTGAATCTGGAAATGTTCTCCACAATCTCGGACATCTGGGGTCCTTGCTCCATAGACCTTTTTGCTTCCCGGCTCAATACTCACCTGTCCAGGTTCTTCAGCTGGCGGCCGGACCCGGAGGCAGAAGCGGTGGATGCGTTTCTACAGGACTGGTCCTCAGGCCTACATTACGCGTTTCCACCGTTTGCCATGATTCCGAGGATGTTGCTACAGACTCGGCGTCAGATGGCGGAACTGGTGGTGGTGATCCCCTTCTGGGGATCTCAAGCCTGGTACCCGATCCTCCTAGAACTCCTGGTCGATGTACCTCTCCTACTCCCGACGCGGACGGATCTCCTCCAGGACCCTCTGGGTGCCCCACATCCCCTGCTGGTCGAAGGCTCCCTTCAACTTCTTGCGTGCCGAATTTCAGGACTCCAGGAGAGGTCGAGGGAATTTCGGAGGCAACTAGACGCCTCCTGGACAACGCTTGGGCTCCCGGCACCCGAAAATCTTACCGGGCAGCTTGGGGATCTTGGGTTAGCTGGTGCATGGAACGGGACCTGGATCCCGTTTCGGCATCTGTAACCCATTTGTTGCAATTCCTGACTTCTCTCTTTGAGGCAGGGAAAGCTTATCGGACCATCAATTTGTTCCGTTCTGCGATTTCCTCGACTCATCAGGGATTTGATGGCGTTCCTGCTGGTCAACACCCTTTAGTGTCTCGACTTTTACGTGGCTCACGCTTGTCTCGGCCTCCTCGGCCACGTTTCACCACTACGTGGGATGTTTCCCTGGTCCTTTCTTTCCTCTCTTCCTGGCCCGACAACGCGGCTCTTTCCCTCCGTCAACTGTCAGCCAAGTTGCTGACCCTTTTTTGCCTGATTTCCTGTAAGAGGATTTCTGATGTCAGGGCTCTGGATCACGATGCCAGATCCTTTACTCCCGAGGGTGTTACTTTTAACATCACGCGGCGCACCAAGACCAATATTCGGTCTGTGTCCTATCCCAGTTTTCCGTCTTCCCCGGCACTCTGTCCTGTAGCTTGTCTACGGGAATATGAGTTGCGCACTCGTGCTCACCGGTCTGCGGACGCTCCGCAGCTTTTCCTCTCTATTCGCCATCCCTTTGGTCCGGTTACCAGTCCCACTTTGGCGCGTTGGATGAAGTGGGTCATGTCCCTTTCTGGGATTGATACGACGATCTTTACCGCTCACTCGGCCAGGGGCGCGGCTGCTACTGCCCTGGCGGTTTCGGGGGCTCGTTTGGAGGACATTCTGCGTCTGGCTGACTGGTCTAGGGCCACGACGTTCACAGAGTTTTATTTCCGTCCTCCCCCTCATGTGTTTTCATCTATTATTGAGCAGCTTTGAACTTGCAATACGAAGCCTCCGTGTCTTGATGTAAAACTTAATGATTTTCCTATTTCATGACGTAAAGTCATAGTTTTATTAAAGACACGGAGGCGAGTATTGCCCGCCCTAGGTTTCTCCTGCCCACCCTATTATTATTACTGTTATGGTATTATTATTGACTATTACGCTGTATCTGTTGTTATTTATGTTATTTTACCGTTGAGGTTTGTTATGGTTCTATTTCAGCGACCTTTTTAATGTACGACCGTTATAGGGTCGAGATTGCGTATTTTTACCCATGTGTTTACACTGGCTATATTATTTATTCTGTTTCAGGTTGAAAACTCCTTGGCAGATGGAATTCCAAGTTGTTCCAGGTTTCCTGAGATGTTAGCCATGTTGGCTTGAGTTCTTCAGTTGGAGGGACAAGAATGGTCGGTGTCGGAGCCAGTTCCAGTTCGGTTCGTTTTCAGTTAGGGTTTGACGGTTGGTGTCGTGGATTCAAAGAAAGAGGAAGATATAAAGAGGACACTGCTTATTATAGGATCTGTTAGGGGAGGATCCATTGTTGTTTTGATTATGTTAATTTCTCCTTTGCTGCTATTGGTGGAAGTAAAGAAGGAGTAAGCAATACTCGCCTCCGTGTCTTTAATAAAACTATGACTTTACGTCATGAAATAGGAAAATCATTAAGTTACATCCTGTATTATACTCCAGAGCTGCACTCACTATTCTGCTGGTGCAGTCACTGTGTACATTACATTACTTATCCTGTACTGATCCTGAGTTACATCCTGTATTATACTCCAGAGCTGCACTCACTATTCTGCTGGTGCAGTCACTGTGTACATACATTACTTATCCTGTACTGATCCTGAGTTACATCCATCCTGTATTATACTCAAGAGCTGCACTCACTATTCTGCTGGTGCAATCACTGTGTACATACATTACTTATCCTGTACTGATCCTGGATTACATCCTATATTATACTCCAGAGCTGCACTCACTATTCTGCTGGTGCAGTCACTGTGTACATACATTACTTATCCTGTACTGATCCTGGGTTACATCCTATATTATACTCCAGAGCTGCACTCACTATTCTGCTGGTGCAGTCACTGTGTACATACATTACTTATCCTGTACTGATCCTGAGTTACATCCTGTATTATACTCCAGAGCTGCACTCACTATTCTGCTGGTGCAGTCACCGTGTACATACATTACATTACTTATCCTGTACTGATCCTGAGTTACATCCTGTATTATACTCCAGAGCTGCACTCACTATTCTGCTGGTGCAGTCACTGTGTACATACATTACTTATCCTGTACTGATCCTGAGTTACATCCTGTATTATACTCCAGAGCTGCACTCACTATTCTGCTGGTGCAGTCACTGTGTACATACATTACTTATCCTGTACTGATCCTGAGTTACATCCTGTATTATACTCCAGAGCTGCACTCACTATTCTGCTGGTGAAGTCACTGTGTACATTACATTACTTATCCTGTACTGATCCTGAGTTACATCCTGTATTATACTCCAGAGCTGCACTCACTATTCTGCTGGTGCAGTCACCGTGTACATACATTACTTATCCTGTACTGATCCTGAGTTACATCCATCCTGTATTATACTCCAGAGCTGCACTCACTATTCTGCTGGTGCAGTCACTGTGTACATACATTACTTATCCTGTACTGATCCTGAGTTACATCCTGTATTATACTCCAGAGCTGCACTCACTATTCTGCTGGTGCAGTCACTGTGTACATACATTACTTATCCTGTACTGATCCTGAGTTACATCCTGTATAATACTCCAGAGCTGCACTCACTATTCTGCTGGAGCAGTCACTGTGTACATACATTACTTATCCTGTACTGATCCTGAGTTACATCCTGTATTATACTCCAGAGCTGCACTCACTATTCTGCTGGTGCAGTCACTGTGTACATACATTACTTATCCTGTACTGATCCTGAGTTACATCCTATATTATACTCCAGAGCTGCACTCACTATTCTGCTGGTGCAGTCACTGTGTACATACATTACTTATCCTATACTGATCCTGAGTTACATCCTGTATTATACTCCAGAGCTGCACTCACTATTCTGCTGGTGCAGTCACCGTGTACATACATTATTTATCCTGTACTGATCCTGAGTTTTACAGCAAGACACGGAGGCTCCTATTGCTATCTCCTTCTTTACTGTCCACCAATAGCAGCAAAGAAAAATTTACATAACATGACGTAACCATAGTAACATCACCCTCCCCTCACAGTCCATATAACAGACGGCTCCTCCTATAGATCCTCCTCTTTCTTTGCTGCTGCCACCAAGATAAGTACTCATTTTGGCAGCTCCTGTGTCTATATTTTGCATTATATTTTGTTTTGCTGTTATTTGTCACCTGCTGTTAGTTCACGCTTCTGCTAGCGTTTATCTTACTGCGCTTTGCTTGGGACTAGTTCCCTGCACCCATTACTTGGCTGTTTTCATTTTCCTTATGCTTTTAGGTCCTCTTTGCCTCCCCATAGGTTCTGCTTCTTGCGGTCTGTGTCTGTACCCCATTAGAGTGTTTATTGCAGGTTTTTTCCGTCTTACCCCATCGGCGCTGCGGTTTCCCGCGCTCACCTCAGTCTTCCCTATGGCCGCGTGATCTCGCGAGATCCTGGCGGCCATATTGGTACTCCTTAGGCCGTCTCCTGTTTGTTCTCGCGGGATTTCGGCGGCCATTTTTTTTTTTTTCTTCTGCGTTCTTCCCGCCGGGTCTCGCGGGACCTCGACGGCACTTCCTGTTTCTCCGCTTCTGTCCTGCGATCCAGTCGCCTGTATCGGCGCTCCTGCATATCGGGTGACTAACCCTGTTTTTCCTTCCCTACTCCGCTTGCCCTGGCATTATTGTAGCTACCCGATTTATTAGGCCTCATATATTCCTCACCTTAGCTCAGTGTAGCCATTATCTAGCATCCGGTATATATAGATATAGGGATAGTTTCTTATTACCTATCATGCCTCTATCCGATCCTACCCCTGAGGCCTCTGCACCTTTATCCCCTGTGAGGGATGCCCATATTGGAGTTGACACTCAGGCAGTAGCGCTGCAGCGCTCTGTCTCGGCCGCAATCACTGCTGCAATGGACTCCATATTTTACTCCAGAGCTGCACTCACTATTCTGCTGGTGGAGTCACTGTGTACATACATTACTTATCCTGTACTGATCCTGAGTTACATCCTGTATTATACTCCAGAGCTGCACTCACTATTCTGCTGGTGCAGTCACTGTGTACATACATTACTTATCCTGTACTGATCCTGAGTTACATCCTGTATTATACTCCAGAGCTGCACTCACTATTCTGCTGGTGCAGTCACTGTGTACATACATTACTTATCCTGTACTGATCCTGAGTTACATCCTGTATTATACTCCAGAGCTGTACTCACTATTCTGCTGGTACAGTCACTGTGTACATACATTACTTATCCTGTACTGATCCTGAGTTACATCCTGTAATTTACTCCAGAGCTGTACTCACTATTCTGCTGGTGCAGTCACTGTGTACATGCATTACTTATCCTGTACTGATCCTAAGTTACATCCTGTATTATACTCCAGAGCTGCACTCACTATTCTGCTGGTGCAGTCACTGTACATACATTACTTATCCTGTACTGATCCTGAGTTACATCCTGTATTATACTCCAGAGCTGCGCTCACTATTCTGCTGGTGCAGTCACTGTGTACATTACATTACTTATCCTGTACTGATCCTGAGTTACATCCTGTATTATTCTCCAGAGCTGCACTCACTATTCTGCTGGTGCAGTCACTGTGTACATACATTACTTATCCTGTACTGATCCTGAGTTACATCCTGTATTATACCCCACAGCTGCACTCACTATTCTGCTGGTGCAGTCACTGTACATACATTACTTATCCTGTACTGATCCTGAGTTACATCCTGTATTATACTCCAGAGCTGCGCTCACTATTCTGCTGGTGCAGTCACTGTGTACATTACATTACTTATCCTGTACTGATCCTGAGTTACATCCTGTATTATTCTCCAGAGCTGCACTCACTATTCTGCTGGTGCAGTCACTGTGTACATACATTACTTATCCTGTACTGATCCTGAGTTACATCCTGTATTATACTCCAGAGCTGCGCTCACTATTCTGCTGGTGCAGTCACTGTGTACATACATTACATTACTTATCCTGTACTGATCCTGAGTTACATCCTGTATTATACTCCAGAGCTGCACTCACTATTCTGCTGGTGCAGTCACTGTGTACATACATTACTTATCCTGTACTGATCCTGAGTTACATCCTGTATTATACCCCACAGCTGCACTCACTATTCTGCTGGTGCAGTCACCGTGTACATACATTACTTATCCTGTACTGCTCCTGAGTTACATCCTGTGTTATACTCCAGAGCTGCGCTCACTATTCTGCTGGTGCAGTCACTGTGTACATTACATTACTTATCCTGTACTGATCCTGAGTTACATCCTGTATTATACTCCAGAGCTGCACTCACTATTCTGCTGGTGCAGTCACTGTGTACATACATTACTTATCCTGTACTGATCCCGAGTTACATCCTGTGTTATACTCCAGAGCTGCGCTCACTATTCTGCTGGTGCAGTCACTGTGTACATACATTACATTACTTATCCTGTACTGATCCTGAGTTACATCCTGTATTATACTCCAGAGCTGCACTCACTATTCTGCTGGTGCAGTCACTGTGTACATACATTACTTATCCTGTACTGATCCTGAGTTACATCCTGTATTATACTCCAGAGCTGCACTCACTATTCTGCTGGTGCAGTCACTGTGTACATTACATTACTTAACCTGTACTGATCCCGAGTTACATCCTGTATTATACTCCAGAGCTGCAGTCACTATTCTGCTGGTGCAGTCACTGTGTACATACATTACTTATCCTGTACTGATCCTGAGTTACATCCTGTATTATACTCCAGAGCTGCACTCACTATTCTGCTGGTGCAGTCACTGTGTACATACATTACTTATCCTGTACTGATCCTGGGTTACATCCTATATTATACTCCAGAGCTGCACTCACTATTCTGCTGGTGCAGTCACTGTGTACATACATTACTTATCCTGTACTGATCCTGAGTTACATCCTGTATTATACTCCAGAGCTGCACTCACTATTCTGCTGGTGCAGTCACCGTGTACATACATTACATTACTTATCCTGTACTGATCCTGAGTTACATCCTGTATTATACTCCAGAGCTGCACTCACTATTCTGCTGGTGCAGTCACTGTGTACATACATTACTTATCCTGTACTGATCCTGAGTTACATCCTGTATTATACTCCAGAGCTGCACTCACTATTCTGCTGGTGCAGTCACTGTGTACATACATTACTTATCCTGTACTGATCCTGAGTTACATCCTGTATTATACTCCAGAGCTGCACTCACTATTCTGCTGGTGAAGTCACTGTGTACATTACATTACTTATCCTGTACTGATCCTGAGTTACATCCTGTATTATACTCCAGAGCTGCACTCACTATTCTGCTGGTGCAGTCACCGTGTACATACATTACTTATCCTGTACTGATCCTGAGTTACATCCATCCTGTATTATACTCCAGAGCTGCACTCACTATTCTGCTGGTGCAGTCACTGTGTACATACATTACTTATCCTGTACTGATCCTGAGTTACATCCTGTATTATACTCCAGAGCTGCACTCACTATTCTGCTGGTGCAGTCACTGTGTACATACATTACTTATCCTGTACTGATCCTGAGTTACATCCTGTATAATACTCCAGAGCTGCACTCACTATTCTGCTGGTGCAGTCACCGTGTACATACATTACATTACTTATCCTGTACTGATCCTGAGTTACATCCTGTATTATACTCCAGAGCTGCACTCACTATTCTGCTGGTGCAGTCACTGTGTACATACATTACTTATCCTGTACTGATCCTGAGTTACATCCTGTATTATACTCCAGAGCTGCACTCACTATTCTGCTGGTGCAGTCACTGTGTACATACATTACTTATCCTGTACTGATCCTGAGTTACATCCTGTATTATACTCCAGAGCTGCACTCACTATTCTGCTGGTGAAGTCACTGTGTACATTACATTACTTATCCTGTACTGATCCTGAGTTACATCCTGTATTATACTCCAGAGCTGCACTCACTATTCTGCTGGTGCAGTCACCGTGTACATACATTACTTATCCTGTACTGATCCTGAGTTACATCCATCCTGTATTATACTCCAGAGCTGCACTCACTATTCTGCTGGTGCAGTCACTGTGTACATACATTACTTATCCTGTACTGATCCTGAGTTACATCCTGTATTATACTCCAGAGCTGCACTCACTATTCTGCTGGTGCAGTCACTGTGTACATACATTACTTATCCTGTACTGATCCTGAGTTACATCCTGTATAATACTCCAGAGCTGCACTCACTATTCTGCTGGAGCAGTCACTGTGTACATACATTACTTATCCTGTACTGATCCTGAGTTACATCCTGTATTATACTCCAGAGCTGCACTCACTATTCTGCTTTTGCAGTCACTGTGTACATACATTACTTATCCTGTACTGATCCTGAGTTACATCCTATATTATACTCCAGAGCTGCACTCACTATTCTGCTGGTGCAGTCACTGTGTACATACATTACTTATCCTGTACTGATCCTGAGTTACATCCTGTATTATACTCCAGAGCTGCACTCACTATTCTGCTGGTGCAGTCACTGTGTACATACATTACTTATCCTGTACTGATCCTGAGTTACATCCTGTATTATACTCCAGAGCTGCACTCACTATTCTGCTGGTGAAGTCACTGTGTACATTACATTACTTATCCTGTACTGATCCTGAGTTACATCCTGTATTATACTCCAGAGCTGCACTCACTATTCTGCTGGTGCAGTCACCGTGTACATACATTACTTATCCTGTACTGATCCTGAGTTACATCCATCCTGTATTATACTCCAGAGCTGCACTCACTATTCTGCTGGTGCAGTCACTGTGTACATACATTACTTATCCTGTACTGATCCTGAGTTACATCCTGTATTATACTCCAGAGCTGCACTCACTATTCTGCTGGTGCAGTCACTGTGTACATACATTACTTATCCTGTACTGATCCTGAGTTACATCCTGTATAATACTCCAGAGCTGCACTCACTATTCTGCTGGAGCAGTCACTGTGTACATACATTACTTATCCTGTACTGATCCTGAGTTACATCCTGTATTATACTCCAGAGCTGCACTCACTATTCTGCTTTTGCAGTCACTGTGTACATACATTACTTATCCTGTACTGATCCTGAGTTACATCCTATATTATACTCCAGAGCTGCACTCACTATTCTGCTGGTGCAGTCACTGTGTACATACATTACTTATCCTGTACTGATCCTGAGTTACATCCTGTATTATACTCCAGAGCTGCACTCACTATTCTGCTGGTGCAGTCACCGTGTACATACATTACTTATCCTGTACTGATCCTGAGTTACATCCTGTATTATACTCCAGAGCTGCACTCACTATTCTGCTGGTGCAGTCACTGTGTACATACATTATTTATCCTGTACTGATCCTGAGTTTTACAGCAAGACACGGAGGCTCCTATTGCTATCTCCTTCTTTACTGTCCACCAATAGCAGCAAAGAAAAATTTACAAAACATGACGTAACCATAGTAACATCACCCTCCCCTCACAGTCCATATAACAGACGGCTCCTCCTATAGATCCTCCTCTTTCTTTGCTGCTGCCACCAAGATAAGTACTCATTTTGGCAGCTCCTGTGTCTATATTTTGCATTATATTTTGTTTTGCTGTTATTTGTCACCTGCTGTTAGTTCACGCTTCTGTTAGCGTTTATCTTACTGCGCTTTGCTTGGGACTAGTTCCCTGCACCCATTACTTGGCTGTTTTCATTTTCCTTATGCTTTTAGGTCCTCTTTGCCTCCCCATAGGTTCTGCTTCTTGCGGTCTGTGTCTGTACCCCATTAGAGTGTTTATTGCAGGTTTTTTCCGTCTTACCCCATCGGCGCTGCGGTTTCCCGCGCTCACCTCAGTCTTCCCTATGGCCTCGTGATCTCGTGAGATCCTGGCGGCCATATTGGTACTCCTTAGGCCGTCTCCTGTTTGTTCTCGCGGGATTTCGGCGGCCATTTTTTTTTTTTTTCTTCTGCGTTCTTCCCGCCGGGTCTCGCGGGACCTCGACGGCACTTCCTGTTTCTCCGCTTCTGTCCTGCGATCCAGTCGCCTGTATCGGCGCTCCTGCATATCGGGTGACTAACCCTGTTTTTCCTTCCCTACTCCGCTTGCCCTGGCATTATTGTAGCTACCCGATTTATTAGGCCTCATATATTCCTCACCTTAGCTCAGTGTAGCCATTATCTAGCATCCGGTATATATAGATATAGGGATAGTTTCTTATTACCTATCATGCCTCTATCCGATCCTACCCCTGAGGCCTCTGCACCTTTATCCCCTGTGAGGGATGCCCATATTGGAGTTGACACTCAGGCAGTAGCGCTGCAGCGCTCTGTCTCGGCCGCAATCACTGCTGCAATGGACTCCATGTCCTCTGTGCTGTCTCAGACGATAGCACAGGCACTGGCTGGCCACCCTGTTTCAGGGTCTGTGCAGCCTGCGGTCCCCACAGCTCAGCAACCTCCTATGAATAGTCCTGTGTGACAGGAACAATTGACTGGTGCGCCTCCGGCCACCCTTGAACACGCGCATAGATCGCGTAAGAGAGCCTTTCCGCGCCAGGCAGAACGGGCGCGGCCTTGGAAATGCGCTAGAGCGCAACAATTGAGCGATTCTGACGCCGAGATTGGGTCAGATGAGGAGGCCTTTGCTGATGTAAATGCTGATTCTGAGGAAGAAACGCATGCGGGGCCCAGTTCCCCCCTCTGCCCCACTCCTTAAGTGAAGGATTCCTCTGCTAGGGCCACTCCGGCTTCCTCCCTTGTTGACCATTTGGGAGAGCCCATGTTTGACCCTAACGCCCTCCACCATCCCAGATCGGCGGAGTGGCTGCCGACGGACCATGTTGGTAAATACCTGGAACATTGGGTCCGCCGCCCCCTTAGCAAGGAGGCGAGAAATAAGATGAAGGCGGAATGCCCTAGGCCCATTGTGCCTAATAAGGTATGTGACACCCCTGTGGTAGATCCCAAGGTCACACAATTCCTCGCCAAGTCCAGCTGGAATCCCCGTAAGGGGTTAGACTCAGCTCTGCGTAGCTGTCAGGACAAGCTCCTAGATGTCTTTGGTCCTCTGGCCAAGTTGTTTGAGATGGCTGAGAATGCCAGATCTGAGGGGTCCCCTATTGACCCAGAGGAAATGAGAGGCTGGATACAACGAGCAATTTGCATCGCTGGTAACGCAAATTCCTCTCTAGCAATTGAGAGAAGAAAGGCAATTCTATTCAAAATAGACCCGAAACTGGCCAACCTGGCCCTGACTGAATCAGGCGCAGATGCTCAGGGGCATCTCTTTGGCGACTCCTTTATTAAGGATTTGAGTCGGTTCGTAGGAGCATTCACTGCCCTAGATAAGGCCCAATCTTCTATTAGGAGAGTGTTCCATGGACGGGTCTCCACCAGGGCCGGCAGTATTAGGGGCCGTCTGTCCGGCCGTTCCAATTTTCAAGCCCGCAACGCGGGCAGAGGCTCCTTTCATCAACGCCCCGCATTCCAGGAACAGAGGTTTCCATCCCCGTTCTTCCCTGCCAGAGGTGGACAATGGCGTGGCAGACCCTACAGAGGAAATCAGTCCTCACGACGACATTTCGGTAAGTCCTCCCCCGATGGGGGCTTCTTTGGATCATTGCATAGGGGGCAGACTCCTGCATTTTTCCCCTGCTTGGGCGGCAATAACATCTGACCCTTGGATTTTATCCACTATAGAAGGCTTCCACGTGGAACTCGTGGGTTCACCAGACCAGATTCCACCCCCTCCCACCTCCCTGCTGTCTCGCCCCGACGCCTCGCTGGTAGACCTAGAACTCACTTCCCTCTACCACAAGCGGGCGATCGAGAGGGCACCACCAGGCATGACGGGTGTCATCAGCTCTATCTTTCTGGTCCAGAAGAAAGGGGGTCAGATGCGCCCTGTCATCAATTTGCGGGCTCTGAATGCGATTGTCCGCTATCGCCACTTCAAAATGAAGGGCATCCATCTAGTCCGAGATCTCCTTATGCCGAGCGATTGGTTTGTAAAACTAGACCTCAAGGACGCTTATTTAACAGTACCTGTGTCCGCCCCATCCAGGGACTTGCTGCGTTTCCTGTGGAGGGGAGAGATCTGGAGGTTCTCTTGCCTCCCTTTCGGTCTTTCCTCAGCACCGTGGTGCTTCACGAAACTAATGCGACCAGTGGTGGCCTGGCTCCGCAGTCGTGGAGTCCGCCTCATAATATACCTGGACGACATTCTTGTCATGCACCAGTCAGCCTCGACTCTGCTGATACATCTCCGCTGGACGACGAACCTTCTATCCCGTCTAGGTTTTCTCGTCAACCACGAGAAGTCGTGCTTGGAACCATCGCAGAGGATGGAGTTTTTGGGTTTTACCGTGGATTCGGTGTCCGAATCCCTCTCTCTACCCGCAAAGAAGCTGCGTTCCATACGCAAGGAACTCAGACATGCCCTGTCTATGCCTCTGCTCTCCCTACGCCATTTGGCCAGGATCATCGGTCTTCTCGCCTCGTCGATCCAAGCAGTGTTTCCAGCCCCATTACACTACAGGGCCCTTTAGCGCTTGAAGATAGCACATCTCCGCTCTGGCGCTGCGTTCGCAGACACTCTGACCCTGGACCCGGAATCTCGGGAAGAGATCGCTTGGTGGATCGACAACCTGGAAGCGTGGAACGACAAGGCGATATTCGGTTTACAACCCGATTTCACTGTCGAGTCGGACGCCAGTCTTCACGGTTGGGGTGCCCACTGCAACGGGATCTCCACGGGTGGCCGGTGGTCCACAGTAGAGGCACGACTGCATATCAACGCGTTGGAACTTCTTGCCGGTTCCTTTGCCATTCGGAGTTTCACCAACGGGATGGCTCGGGCGTGCATTCGTTTGAGGATGGACAATGTGTCTGCAGTGCGATACATCAACCGGTTGGGAGGTACGCGCTCGGCTACCTTGGCTCGGTTAGCGAAAGATTTCTGGTACTTTTGTCTCTCCAGGGACGTCATGGTTCAAGCGGAATACCTCCCGGGACTCCACAACAGTCGGGCGGATTGGGCTCTCGCTACCTTACGGACAGCAGCGATTGGATGCTAGCTCCAGAGACCTTTTCCGAGTTATCCAGGAATTGGGGTCCTTTTGCTATAGACCTATTTGCCTCACGTCTGAACACCCAGCTTCCACGGTTTTTCAGCTGGCGCCCGGATCCGGCGGCAGAGGCAGTGGACGCGTTCCTTC